>NW_023494805.1:35000-60000 GCF_904425465.1 Colossoma macropomum
CTAACGCGCTGTAAGGCCCACTGTTTGGTACCGTGAGGCTTTTTCAGTGATGTTTAGCTTTAGAGAGAGAGAGAGAGAGAGAGAGAGAGAGAGAGAGAGAGATTTGGTTGGTTTTGTGTAGTCAGAGGTTTAAAGGGCTGTGTGTTCCCTGCGTAGTGGAGAGAGAGAGAGACTTTGACTTTTAACCCCCTTTTTATTGAAGCATTAATAATTAAAGAATTTTACATCCTATGATAAAGAGCTAATAGTTATATTAATAATAATGAGGATCCCCAAAGAGAATCCACCCATCCACAAAGATTCACCAATGAAATGATATCACACCCAGATCACTGACAGATACGATACTTTCACCAGCACACCACTTTCTCTCAAAACAGGAAATGTTCTGAGTGCTTTGGTAAAAAACAAACTCAACTCTAAAGCGTGACTCTACTAGAGCTCGGAACAGTTTCAGAACATCCACCTCCTGCCCTTCAGACACCAACCTGAAGGACTTCCACACTGATAACTTCGCTTGTCCCACTAAAAAATTAGCCAAGGTACATTTATAACGCTGAGCTTTAGAATATTTACAGCCAAAGATAAACAGAGTCCGGGTGAACAGAAACCCCAGCCCTCTGAGCGCCCTGTCCAGGAGCTCGAACAGAGGAACCAGCCCTCTGAGCGCCCTGTCCAGGAGTTTGAAAAGAGGAATCAGTCTTTGACAGTCGGAAAAAGCATGAAAAACAGTATCAGGGTTATTACAGAAAATGCAAAGTGGTTGAACAGCCGGGTTAAATTTTGACACAAACCCATTTGTGGGTACAGCACAGTGAAGGATCCTCCACTGGAGGTCTCCTGACCGTTTGGGCAAGGGGCTTTTGTACAAGAGCCTCCATGAAGGCCGCAGACCCTCAGGGACAGAGAGATGGGCTCTCCATTTGGAGTCACATCTCCCCTTCAGCTCATGAAAGTGCAAGTTTTTAACACAGCTCTGGTAAGGTAGATAAGCAGATTTTTAAACCCTTCATAGCTTAAATATTTGCCTTTGCTCGCAAAGATACGGTTTTATGTTTGCTCTCGACTTAGACTCTGTGTTATCTCGAGCAATCACAACATTTCAGGAGCTCATTACTCGTTAGCTAGTTAGCTTGACGCTAACGCGCTGTAAGGCCCACTGTTTGGTACCGTGAGGCTTTTTCAGTGATGTTTAGCTTTAGAGAGAGAGAGAGAGAGAGAGAGAGAGAGAGAGAGAGAGAGAGAGAGATTTGGTTGGTTTTGTGTAGTCAGAGGTTTAAAGGGCTGTGTGTTCCCTGCGTAGTGGAGAGAGAGAGAGAGAGAGAGAGAAGAGGGAGAGAAGGGGGAGAGAAGGGGGAGAGAAGAGGGAGAGAAGAGGGAGAGAAGGATGGCTGGTTAGCTGGATGGTAATGAGCTATAAGGCCCACTTTGGTAACCTCAAGCTTAGTTTGTATGTTTTTAGTTTAGGGAGAAAAGTGTGTTGGATATTTTATTGGTTTCATGTGATCAAAGTTTTTAAAAAAGCTGTAGGTACATTTTAGAGAGAGAAAGCTGTGTGGAGATTATCTTATTAATCTAACTTAGTTGAAAAATACAGCAGGGTAAGACTCACTGTTCTTACCAGGTATTTTATTAATTCAAATAATCAGAGTATTAAAAGGGCTGTGGGTTTTGTGTGTGTGTGCACAGAGAGAGAGAGAGAAAGAGAAAACAGCCATGGAGCTTAACTGGATGACAATTGACTGCAAGGTGGGGCTGAAATATTTGGTAAAATATCTGATTGCAGGTTGTTCTGAAAAAGATTGTATCTGCTATTTGATCTGTTACTGATTTCAGTAAATGAAAGGCATGTGTTGTGGCCAAAAGACCAGCACATCCATTATTTTTGGCCGAGGCTTGGACTCTGAAAGTAGTGTGCCAACCTGCCAGTTAATGGTGATTGTGTTGTCCTGTACACAGTATACACAACAGAGGGGTCCTTCTGATTAGTCCGACTCATGTAGAGGTGGTTCAGAAGCTCTGTGTTAGGTTAAATTTCTGCACTTATAAATTCTTAAGACAGTGTTGTTCATCATGTAGGCTATGATTATTATTGTAACTCTTTGTGATTTGAAAATCATTTAATCTTTCAGGTGTACTATAAGGCTCACTGCCTCGCTATATGTATATGTTTATATATGTTTAGTTTTAGAGAGAGAAAGACAGTTTTGGAGAGGGAGACAGCGAGAGCCATTCTTGTGCGGACTCAGCAGGAGACAGCAAGACGTGTGGAGAGAAAGAGAGAGAGTGAGGCACTGATCTAGATTTGAGCTCTAAATATAAGAAGAGCTAATTCACACAGTTGCATTTAGGTCTACACTTACAGTAAATGAATTAATATTTAATAATATAATACATTACAAGCATTGTTTTTGTTATGGTTAGAACTCTTTTCTTTGCACTGGCCTATTAACAAGACTTGTTATTGATTTAATCTTGTCTTAAGAGTCATTCCATTTAGCTTCTTTTCAAAATAATTTTTATAATATCATATGAAATATGCTGTTCCTACTTGCAAATATATGTTGATCACATCTCACTAGTAGAAAATAGTATTGGAAATCTTAAAATTCTGTTTATTACAAGGCTTTTTCTTGGCCATACAAATGTTTTTGCTGTTCCATGTGGCCTTGCTTTGAGTATGATTTGTCAACCTTCTGCTTCAGATACTCTCAGTTGCAGGAGGAGAAGATAAAATGAGACGGAGGAGGGTGAAACCACTTGATGAAGCAGTACAACATGTCACCAGTGCAACTGACAAGACTGATGTATTGGAGAGTAAATTAATAAACCCTGATAAAGGTAGGCCTGGTTTTCTGTATTGTTGTGGTTTTGCCTGCATACTTACATTAGAGTAAAGAAAATAATTTCTCTTGACAAATGTTAGCCATTTTGGGGGCATGCAACTAAAATACAAACCATTTATCTAGAACACAAGTGTATATAGTAGTAGACTAGTTGTTTGTACCAATGAAATGCACGTGAAATCCAGCTTAATAATGTTTGTAAAATACGGCTATCTGCTGCTAAATGTTGTGTTTTTGATATGTTAATTTGAATATTTTTGTTTTATTATTATTATCCACATTTGAATTGGCCACTGCCTGGTGCAGTTCACTTTTCATTTGCGTGAAGTTCAAAAATCCTTTTCATCTATTTTGCTCGACTGTCACGCCCACAGTCCTCTGTGCTGAAGCTGGTTTATGTAATATTGTGTACATTAAATCTAATGGTGGTGTATTAATTCAATTAGAAACAGATTAATTGCCACACTATGATACATTTTAAAACAGTTAATCCACTGTCTTACAGTGCAGGATGTTTTTCTGTATCACAGCTGCTACAACATGCATATGATTTGTTTGGCTTTATTTTACTTCTTTGACAGGTCATGGTGTATTTGCCCTGGCTTCTTTGAATAAAGGAGATTTTGTGGTTGAATGCAGAGGGGAACTGATGGACTTTCTTGAATCAGGGAGAAGGAGGAAGGTCTCCCGAATTACTGTATTACTTTTGGCAGAATAAACGGTGGTAAGTTTCAGAGATGATTACATGTTAGTGATTATCATAGAAGGTATTTTGTAGAATTTTTTTTTTGTCTAAAATTTAGCTTGTGGTTTTAAACTATCATTAACCATATGAAATGAAATTATTTTATAGTATTAACTATACTTTCAGTAGGGGTGGGCAATAAGGCCTTGAAATAATATCACAAAATTTTGGGATATTTTTTACAGTAACAATATTAAATAATTAACTAAAGAAAGCTCTAAAATTATTTCCGTTCATTTAAAATACATTATTATTTTTTGCTGCGGATAGTGAATTCTTAAATACTAATTCCAATAAATGTACACTAATTTAACCTTCAAAAAGCTGACAGTGAGAACGATGCACTTGCCAAATGGTGGAGGCTGCATAACTTCTTATTGTCAGCAAGTTAGCCAGTAAATATCTGTGCATATCTCTGCCACCATGCATCTGCTGAGAGAGGATTCCGCCCTGTTTGCAGTATTGTAGCTTTTGAAGCCAGCGTCAGGGAACATGCTTGTTTTCTTGGTAAATAAAGGTAGCAGACCACCTGTCAGAGGAGCTCAAACAAACATCTCAAATGTTTTAATAGGTTATTTTGTGGTCACCGTATTTTTTGACATTTTGCAAATTACTGTTGTTTGTTTGGGGTCTAGCCTTCTGTAGCCAATAAACTTCCACACTACTGACGTGTCTCCCCTTTTAAGAACTAAGTTGTCCTCAGTGCTAGTGATACTGTTCTCTGTATGGCAAAATCCTATTGCATTTAAAAAAGTACCGGTGTTAGTATTATGTTGCCCACCCCTATATTTCAACAGTATTTTCTTTTGTTTTTGTTAATGCTTATTGATTGTTGTGGCACTGCTACCTATATGCAGTAATCTAGTTCTAACATAGAATACAATAAATGTATTTTGTTTGTTTGTTTGTTTTTTTGTTTTTTTTTTTCCATTTTTTAAGCATTGTTGCAACAAGAGAGGATGACACCCTTGGCCGACTAGTGAACGATGAGCACAAGGACCTCAACTGTAAAATGAAAAAGATCATTGTCCAGGGAAAACCGCATCTCTGCGTTTTTGTGATGAGAGATATAATGCCTGGAGAGAAAATAACCTACGACTGTGGAGGAAGTGACTGGCATCGGAGGAGAAAGGTTTGTAAGATGTGTTTGGAAAATATTTGAAATAGATTTTACTAGCTTAGCAGTGTGATTGAGTGCTTATCAGCATTTGATCAAAAAGTAACCCTTTGAAAGCCTTTGCAATGTGTATTGCTGTCCTTGACATTGAGTAGAAGTTACATTTTCTTGAGATTAATTTAGATAATGGCTTAGCCTGAATTACATTTCTTAGTAAGGATTTTCTTAGTAAGGATTTTAGTAAGGATTTTAATGGAATCTTAGTGGAAACATTTCAGTTGAGGTCATAAACTTTAATCATCCACACTATTAATGCTATTAAAAATTATTAGCTGTTTTGTATGATTGTTTAGTTTGATAATGTCAGTTGTTCTAAAGATTGTTTTTGTTAACAACTATAAGACAAGTGAATGGCATTATTAGCTTAGTAGTATGGCATTTTTTGGTTTAGGTATTTGTTATTAACAAAAGCTCTTCAATTCTAAATGTTTAACTGTGATTATTTGAAATCCCTGTAGCCTGCACATAAGGACACTGCTAACATCAAGGACAATGTTGAACCAAGCCGCTCGGCTTCAGGTCCTGTGACCAATGCTGGAGCTTCCACTTCTGACTTAAAGGTATATAAAAAAAAAGTGGTTTTATATCCATAAAGTGACATATTTGCATTACAGTATGTAATAAATGCATTGGTGTACATCAGTTATGATCAGTTGTTCAGAAGATTGTTTCTTTAAAACAATTAGACAAGTGAATGACATTACTAGCCTAGTAATATGGCATTTTTGGTGTAGGTTATTGTCCTATTAAGTAGTTGTGATGTGTAGACTGAAGTTTACATTACATGTACACTATGTGGTGTAGCCAAAGACAGCCTCGTTTCTTTTGTATGAAATGCTGTTCAATTCTACATGTTAAACTGTGATATTTGAAATCCCCATAGCCTCTATGTGAGGACACTGCTAACATGATGGATGTGGTTGAATCAGTCCGCTCAGCGTCAAGTCCTGTGACCAACACAGGATCTTTTTCTTCTGGCTTAAAGGTATTTAAAAAGTGGTTTTATGTGCATGTAGTCATTGGACTGCTTGGTAGCTCTGCAGCTAATTATGGTCAAGTTACTTCAGTACTGATTTCATTTGTTGTCAGATATAAATGTGTGAGAGTTGTTTTTGTGTGTTAGGGATGTGAATGAGGCCTTAGGGATGGTATTAGTTATACATGCTCTCAGCTCTCGCATTGTGGGGACCCTTTTAGGATAGAAATGTTTGAGTGGTTTGGGTTACACCCACTGTCAGGTTTAGCACGTCTAAGTAGAACCTTCCACTATAGCAGTAGACTCGCAGGTCAACATATAGACAACATTTCTGAACTATCGTGTAGGTTACCTTATGACTAATGTCATTCAGTGTCTCATATGAACTGGTAATAGTTTCCTGTTTTTAAACAAGTGTTTAAGGTTGATATTGGTTACACACACTGTCAGGTCTAAGTAGAAACTTCCACTATAGCAGTAGACTCACAGGACAATATGTAGACTTTATTTCTGAATTACAGTTTAAATGACCTCACGAGAAATGTCATTCAACTTCTGAAATTAATCTGTAATAATTTTCTCTTTGTGCATCAGTCTGTAAGGTTGGTATTGGTTACACACACTGTCAGGTTTAGTATAGTGGTGACCACGTCTAGTCAACCTGAGCAACCAGAGCAGTGAACACACAGAAGAATATATGGTCTATTGTTCTCAAGAGCAGTTTGTCCTCTTAAGTTTATAATATGAATATTTGATTGATGTAATTAACACTTTACACTATGTGAGGTTCATTGAAATGTTTAACTGTGACATTTGAAATCCCTTTAGTCTGCATGTGAGGACACTGCTAACATGATGGATGACGTTGAACCAAGCCACTCAACTTTAGGTCCTCTGACCAACACTGGAGCTTCCTCTTCTGACCTAAAGGTATTTTAAACAAGTGTAGACGTACTTGCATTACAGCATGTAATTACTGCATTGGTTTACACATGTATTAGTTGTTCAGAAGATTGTTTCTTTAAAACTATTAGACAAGTGAATCACTTTACTAGCCAAGTAATATGACATTTTTTGGTGTACGTTATTGTCCTATTAGGTAGTTGTGATGTGTAGACTGACATTTGCAATACATGTACACTATGTGGTGTAGCCTGGGACAGCATTATGGACATGGTTGAACCAAGCTGCTCAGCTTCAAGTCCTATGACCAACTCTGGAACTTCTTCTGGCTTAAAGGTATTTATTATATGCATATAGTGATTGAACTACTTGGTAGTTATGCAGTTAATTATGGTTAATCGAAGTTACTTCAGAACTGATTTCATTTGTTGTGTGATATAAATTTGTGAGAGTTAATTGTTTTTAAGTGAGGCCTTAGGGATGGTATTAGTTACACATGCTCTCAGGTTTTGCATTTTGGGGACCCTCTCAGGATAGAAATGTTTGAATGGTTTTAGTTAGACTCACTGTCAGATTTAGCGTAGTGGGGACCACATTTAGGTAGAGACTTCCACTAAAGCAGTAGACATGCAGGACAACTCATAGACAACGTTTCTGAACAACAGTGTAGGCTACCTTATGACTAATGTCATTCAGGGTCTCATATGAACTGGTAGTAGTTTCCTGTTTTTGAACAAGTGTTTAAGGTTGATATTGGTTACACACACTGTCGGGTCTGCCATAGTGGGGACCACGTCTAAGTAGAACCTTACACTAGAGCAGTAGACTTACAGGACCATATGTAGACTTTATTTCTGAATTACAGTTTAAATGACCTCATTAGCAATGTCATTCAGCGTCTGAAATTAATTTGTAATAGTTTCTTCTTTGTACACGAGTCTGTAAGGTTGATTTTGGTTACACACATTGTCAGGTTTAGTATAGTGGGGACCACGTCTAGCCAACCTGAACCAGCAGAGCAGTGAACACACAGAAGAATATATGGTCTATTGTTCTCAAGAGCAGTTTGTCCTCTTAAGTTTATAATATGAATTTTTGATTGATGTAATTAACACTTTACACTATGTGAGGTTCATTGAAATGTTTAACTGTGATATTTGAAATCCCTTTAGTCTGCATGTGAGGACACTACTAACATGATGGACGACGTTGAACCAAGCCACTCAACTTTAGGTCCTCTGACCAACACTGGAGCTTCCTCTTCTGACTTAAAGGTATTTTAAACAAGTGTAGACGTACTTGCATTACAGCATGTAATTACTGCATTGGTTTACACATGTATTAGTTGTTCAGAAGATTGTTTCTTTAAAACTATTAGACAAGCGAATCACTTTACTAGCCAAGTAATATGACATTTTTTGGTGTACGTTATTGTCCTATTAGGTAGTTGTGATGTGTAGACTGACATTTGCAATACATGTACACTATGTGGTGTAGCCTGGGACAGCCTCGTTCTTTTGCATTAAATGCTCATCAATTCTAAATGTTAAACTGATATTTGAAATCCCTGTAGCCTCCATGTGAGGACTCTGCTAACATGATGGATGTGGTTGAACCTTAAAGCTTCAAGTCCTGTGACCAACTCTGGAACTTCTTCTGGCTTAAAGGTATTTAAAAAAATATATATATTATATGCATATAGTGATTGAACTACTTGGTAGTTATGCAGCTAATTATGGTTAATTGAAGTTACTTCAGAACTGATTTCATTTGTTGTGTGATATAAATTTGTGAGAGTTAATTGTTTTTAAGTGAGGCCTTAGGGATGGTATTAGTTACACATGCTCTCAGGTTTTGCATTTTGGGGACCCTCTCAGGATAGAAATGTTTGAATGGTTTTAGTTAGACTCACTGTCAGATTTAGCGTAGTGGGGACCACATTTAGGTAGAGACTTCCACTAAAGCAGTAGACATACAGGACAACTTATAGACAACATTTCTGAACAACAGTGTAGGCTACCTTGTGACTAATGTCATTCAGGGTCTCATATGAACTGGTAGTAGTTTCCTGTTTTTAAACAAGTGTTTAAGGTTGATATTGGTTACACACACTGTCTGGTCTGCCATAGTGAGGACCACGTCTAAGTAGAACCTTACACTAGAGCAGTAGACTTACAGGACCATATATAGACTTTATTTCTGAATTACAGTTTAAATGCCCTCATGAGCAATGTCATTCAGCATCTGAAATGATTTGGAATAGTTTCCTGTTTTTGAACAAGTTTTTAGGGTTGATATTTGTTACACACACTGTCAGGTCTGCCATAGTGGGGACCACATCTAAGTAGAACCTTCCACTATAGCAGTAGACTCACAGGACAATATGTAGACTTTCTTTCTGAATTACAGTTTAAATGCCCTCATGAGCAATGTCATTCAGCATCTGAAATGAATTTGTAATAGCTTCTTCTTTGTACACGAGTCTGTAAGGTTGGTATTGGTTACACACACTGTCAGGTTTAGTATAGTGGTGACCACGTCTAGTCAACCTGAGCCACCAGAGCAGTGAGCACACAGAAGAATATATGGTCTATTGTTCTCAAGAGCAGTTTGTCCTCTCATAATTAATCCCATTAAGGGTGTAATATGAATTTTTGATTCATATTAAGATTGATGTCATTTACACACTCTCTTTTATAACATTGTGGATCTTTGTGTATGGTTAATTTGAAGTAGCAGACACTGATAAAACATTGTCTGAAATTCTGTACTGCATTTTAAATAATGATATACTTGTGTTTGAGATTTATTGAAATGTTTATCTGTGATATTTGAATCTCCTGTAGCCTGAATGTGAGGACGCTGCTAACGTGATGGCCATATTTGAATCAAGCCACTCAGCTTCAGGTCCTGTGACCAACGCTGGAGCTTCCTGTACTGTCTTAAAGGTTTTTAAAAGAGGTAAGGTCATCAACCAAAGATTTTAAACTTTTATATTTGTTTACATATGTGATGAATTTGACCTATCAGGTATATTAGAACAGGGAAGGCAGGAAGGAAAATATAATGCCAAAATGTATTAATTTTCTCTCTTACTTTCTTATTTTCAGAGTGTGATGCACCTTTGTCCTTACAACAAGTCAGTGCAGGGCAAGATGAGGGTGAGACAGGCCAATTGCTGAGGTCAATTGAAAGAGAGGTAAGGTAATTATCCAGAGATGATCCTTTAGCGTTTATGTTTGTACACAGAACGTGTACAGTCTGTCGGTTAGACTAATACATAATGATGGTTAATAGGGTTCATTTACCAAACCTGTCGTTCACTTTTTTAAAAATTTCTTACAAACCACAGCAAGACAGTGATATTCCCACATGTGATCATGACTGAACAATCAGGCAAAACTGGCCATTTCAAACAGCCTCAGGCAAAATTGATTTAGTTTATTGTTATTATTGTTATGCTTGTGAAAACTTTTTTTTTTAAAGTAAAAAGATAAAGCAAAGAGAAAATATAAAGTCAAAGTATATAGTGAGTCTGAGACCACATTGGAAATTTGGGATTTAATTCATTTAATATTATGAATGAACAAAAGTTTTGAAAATTTTGAAAAATTAAAAACAAAGCAAAGCTATGATTAAGTAAAATGAAGAAGAAATATGCAAGGTTTGGCACTTTTTCTTGGTCACTATTAATTAATGTAAGTATAGATTGACTCTCCAGTGCATTTGATCTACCCATCAGAGGCTTTTACACAAACTTGTAAACCCTAATCCTAGTCCATGCCAACTTGAGCACATGCTGTCATTAAAGCAAATGGAAACATACTGTACAAAATACTAAGAAATTGTCATTCATGTGAAGATTCTACTTTTCACACAGCCATGCTGTTGAAATGTGTAATTAAGAACTTTGTAATAAATGACAAAACAATGCAAAATAGAGCCATTTTCAGTAGTGGTATCAGACTTTTGGATTCCACTCTATACATGTAAAGTACAACCCTGATGCAGTTTAACTGTTTACTGCGGTTATTTTCCACATACAGTCTCCTCCAAAAGTTTTGAATGTAAAGGCCAATTCTTTTGTTTTTGTTTAAAAGATTAATATGAGATGATAGATCAGAATTTAATTTTCATTCATAGATCAGCTCTTATTTTCTGATATTTACATATAGATGGCAGAACATGGCAACTTTTGTTTGAACCCACCCATTGTTCCAGTGAGCAAAAATAAAAGAACATGTGACTAACAGGTCTTTCTTGCATTAACCGGACCTTTACCAAATTGGGCAGCATTTCACCTCCTGAAAAGGAGACCGAAGGGAGAAACCCCCCAAAACAATTAACAACTGTGGTAAAAAGCCTGGAAAAGCATAACAAAAGAATAATGTAACAGTTTGGTGATGTCAGTGGGTCACCAGCTTGATGCAGTTACTGCAAGCAAGGGATACGCAAAAAAAAATAAAGTGTTGACTTCTTTAATTTACTTTAAGAATCTGTTCCTATATATTTGCTTACCTAAAGATTGGGTGGTCTGCCATCAAAGGCACCCTGTTTTTAGTTGTTTAACACATCTAGATGTAAATATCAGACAATAAAAGTTGAAATTATAAACTGTCATCTCATATTCATTTTTTTAATCATTTTTTTTTAAATTGCTGCAAAATGACAGCAAACGCAATTGATTCTGAAATTATGCCATTTGCGCCAAAAGCATGTTTGATTAAAGATCAAAGCTTTAATGACACTTTATGCATAAGAAAATTTCATATGATTTTCTTTTAAAATCCCCTAGGTCCCTGTAAGAGAACACCCTGGAGCGTTAATGAAATCCGTGCTGTGGAGAAGCACATGATGAGGTTCATTCAAAGCTGGAAAGTTCCAGGAAAAGCTGACTGTGTTCGCTGTATAGCAGCTGAACCACTGGCACTTAAAAACAGAGACTGGTTAGCTGTCAAGTTCTATGTAAAAAAATCTAATTACAGCATTGCAGAGACAGGTTTAAGACTTGGTCAACACATACACTATATTGCCAAAAGTATTCGCTCGTCTGCCTTCACACATATGAACGCGTATTAGTGACATCCCATACTAAATCCATAGGGTTTAATATGATGTCGGCTCACCCTTTGCAGCTATAACAGCTTCAACTCTTCTGAGAAGGCTTTCCACAAGGTTTAGGGTTGTTTATGGGAATTTTTGACCATTCTTCCAGAAGCGCGTTGTGAGGTCAGACACTGATGTCGGATGAGAAGGCCTGGCTCGCAGTCTCTGCTCTAATTCATCCCAAAGGTGTTCTATTGGGTTGAGGTCAGGACTCTGTGCAGGCCAGTCAAGTTCTTCCACACCAAACTCGCTCATCCATGTCTTTATGGAGCTGCTTTGTGCACTGGTGCGCAGTCATGTTGGAACAGGAAGGGGCCAAACTCCCCAAACTGTTCCCACAATGTTGGGAGCATGAAATTGTCCAAAATCTCTTGGTGCTGAAGCTTTGAGTTCCTTTCACTGGAACTGAGGGGCCGAGCCCACCTCCTGAAAAACAACCCCACACCATAATCCCCCCTCCACCAAACTTTACACTTGGCACAGTGCAGTCAGATAAGTACCGTCTCCTGGCAACCGCCAAACCCAGACTCGTCCAATGGCTTGCCAGACAGAGAAGCGTGATTGGTCACTCCAGAGAACACGTCTCCACTGCTCTAGAGTCCAGTGGCGGCGCTTTACACCACTGCATTCGACGCTATGCATTGCGCTTGGTGATGTAAGGCTTGGATGCAGCTGCTCGGCCATGGAAACCCATTTCATGAAGTTCTTTACGCTGTTCTTGAGCTAATCTGAAGGCCACATGAGGTTTGGAGGTCTGTAGTGATTGACTCTGCAGAAAGTTGGCGACCTCTGCGCACTATGCGCCTCAGCATAGTGGCTAAGTTGCTGTCGTTCCCAGTCACTTCCACTTTGTTATAATACTACTGACAGATGACTGTGGAATATTTAGTAGCGAGGAAATTTCATGACTGGACTTGTTGCACAGGTGGCATCCTATCACGGTACCATGCTGGAATTCACTGAGCTCCTGAGAGCGACACATTCCTTCACTGTTTGTAGAAGCAGTCTGCATGTCTAGGTGCTTGGTTTTATACAACCATGGCCATGGAAGTAATTGGAACATCTGAATTCAATGCTTTGGATGGGTGAGTGAAAACTTTAGGCAATATAGTGTTTATCTTGAATGGAGAAGCTCCAGAGATGTTTTTTATATTATAATTATTATTCTTATTATTTTATAGTTATTATTATTATTATTATTTAATATTTTATTTTATTTATTTTTATTCTTTATTCTCAAGTTTATTGTCTAGGTTTATTGCAAGATGCGTATTTGTTAGGGTTGCTGAAGTATGTTCATAACTTTTCCACATATCTCTAAGACTTATTCTGTTACTAATAAATAAGTCTTTAAACTAATGCATCTATCTGGATTAGTAATTTTGTCTGCATTAATAAGAAAAAAGCAGTGTTCCTTCTCAGCATGGAACTGGTCCTCACAAAGAATGAAAACGGGTGATGTGTGTAATGATGGTCCTCAGATATACTCAATACCTGAAATGTCCCCACAAGTGACCTCCATGTCAGGTCAAAATCCATTATGGTGAGATATTTGAAATTTGAAGTGATATTATGATTCACAAGTGCATTAAAGTCTATAGGACCTTTGGAAAGGGTGGTCCCCACAATGTGACAATTCCTCCAGGTGAGCCCCACAATTCACAAAAACAAGTATAGGTGTGTGTGTGTGTGTGTGTGTGTGTGTTTTTGTATGTTGTTGGTACTGTGTGTTTGTGTGTTTGTGTGTTGTTGTTACTGTGTGTGTGTGTGTGTTGTTAGTACTGTGTGTGTTTGTGTGTGTTGTTGGTACTGTGTGTGTTTCTGTGTTGTTGGTACTGTGTGTGTGTGTGTTTGTTTGTGTGTTGTTGGTCCTGTGTGTGTGTGTGTGTGTTTGTGTTGTTGGTCCTGTGTGTGTGTGTTGGTACTCTGTGTGTGTGTTTGTGTGTGTGTGTTGTTGGTACTGTGTGTGAGTGTGTGTGTGTGTGTGTGTGTGTGTGTTGGTACTGTGTGTGTGTGTTGTTGGTAATGTGTGTGTGTTTGTGTGTTTGTACTGTGTGTTGTTGGTAATGTGTATGTGTCTGTGTGTTTGTGTGTTGTTGGTACTGTCTGTGTGTGTGTGTGTGTGTTGTTGGTAGTGTGTGTGTGTGTTTGTTTGTGTGTGTTGTTGGTACTGTGTGTGTGTGTGTGTGTGTGTTGTTGGTAGTGTGTGTGTGTGTGTTTGTTTGTGTGTGTTGTTGGTACTGTGTGTGTGTGTGTGTGTTGTTGGTAGTGTGTGTGTGTTTGTGTGTTGTTGGTCCTGTGTGTGTGTGTGTGTGTGTGTGTGTGTTTGTGTGTGTTGTTGGTACTGTGTGTGTGTGTGTGTGTGTTGTTGGTAGTGTGTGTGTGTGTTTGTGTTGTTGGTCCTGTGTGTGTGTGTGTGTGTGTTTGTGTTGTTGGTCCTGTGTGTGTGTGTGTTGGTACTCTTTGTGTGTGTTTGTGTGTGTGTGTTGTTGGTCCTGTGTGTGTGTGTTGGTACTGTGTGTGTGTGTGTGTGTTTGTACTGTGTGTGTGTGTGTGTGTTGTTTGTACTGTGTGTGTGTGTATGTGTGTGTGTGTTTGTACTGTGTGTGTGTGTGTGTTGTTTGTACTGTGTGTGTGTGTGTGTGTGTGTGTGTGTGTGTGTGTGTTGGTACTGTGTGTGTGTGTGTGTTGGTACTGTGTGTGTGTGTGTTTGTACTGTGTGTGTGCGTGTTGGTACTGTTTGTGTGTGTGTTTGTACTGTGTGTGTGTGTGTGTGTGTTGTTCATACTGTGTGTTTGTGTGTGTGTGTGTGTGTGTGTTGGTACTGTGTGTGTGTGTGTGTTGGTACTGTGTGTGTGTGTGTTGTTTGTACTGTGTGTGTGTGTGTGTTGTTTGTACTGTGTGTTTTTGTGTGTGTTGTTGGTACTGTGTGTGTGTGTGTGTGTGTGTGTGTTGTTGGTACTGTGTGCGTGTGTTTTTGTGTGTTGTTGGAACTGTGTGTGTGTGTTTGTGTGCTGTTGGTACTGTCTGTGTGTGTGTGTGTTGTTGGTACTGTGTGTGTGTGTGTGTGTGTGTGTTTGTGTTGTTGGTACTGTGTGTGTGTGTGTGTGTGTGTTGTTGGTACTGTGTGTGTGTGTGTGTGTGTGTTGTTGGTACTGTGTGTTGTTGGTACTGTGTGTGTGTGTGTGTGTGTGTGTGTGTGTTGGTACTGTGTGTTGTTGGTACTGTGTGAGAGTGTGTGTGTGTGTGTGTGTGTGTGTTGTTGGTACTGTGTGTTGTTGGTACTGTGTGTGTGTGTGTGTGTTGTTGGTACTGTGTGAGTGTGTGTGTGTGTGTGTGTTGTTGGTACTGTGTGTTTTTGGTACTGTGTGTGTGTGTGTGTGTGTGTGTTTGTATGTTGTTGGTACTGTGTGTGTGTGTGTGTGTTTGTTGGTACTGTGTGTGTGTGTGTGTGTGTGTTTTTGTATGTTGTTGGTACTGTGTGTGTGTTTGTGTGTTGTTGTTACTGTGTGTGTGTGTGTTGTTAGTACTGTGTGTGTTTGTGTGTGTTGTTGGTACTGTGTGTGTGTTTGTGTTGTTGGTACTGTGTGTGTTTCTGTGTTGTTGGTACTGTGTGTGTTTGTGTGTGTTGTTGGTACTGTGTGTGTGTGTGTTGTTGGTACTGTGTGTGTGTGTTGTTGGTAGTGTGTGTGTGTGTTTGTTTGTGTGTTGTTGGTCCTGTGTGTGTGTGTTGTGTTTGTGTTGTTGGTCCTGTGTGTGTTTGTGTTGTTGGTCCTTTGTGTGTTTGTGTGTGTTGTTGGTACTGTGTGTGTGTGTTGTTGGTAGTGTGTGTGTGTGTTTGTGTGTTGTTGGTCCTGTGTGTGTGTGTGTGTGTTTGTGTTGTTGGTCCTGTGTGTGTGTGTTGGTACTCTGTGTGTGTGTTTGTGTGTGTGTGTGTTGTTGGTACTGTGTGTGAGTGTGTGTGTGTGTGTGTGTGTGTTGGTACTGTGTGTGTGTGTTGTTGGTAATGTGTATGTGTCTGTGTGTTTGTGTGCGTTTGTTGTCGGTACTGTGTGTGTGTTTTTGTGTGTTGTTGGTACTGTCTGTGTGTGTGTGTGTGTGTGTGTTTGTGTGTGTTGTTGGTACTGTGTGTGTGTGTGTGTTGTTGGTAGTGTGTGTGTGTGTTTGTTTGTGTGTGTTGTTGGTACTGTGTGTGTGTGTGTGTTGTTGGTAGTGTGTGTGTGTGTTTGTTTGTGTGTGTTGTTGGTACTGTGTGTGTGTGTGTGTGTTGTTGGTAGTGTGTGTGTGTGTGTTTGTTTGTGTGTTGTTGGTACTGTGTGTGTGTGTGTGTTTGTGTTGTTGGTCCTGTGTGTGTGTGTGTTGGTACTCTTTGTGTGTGTTTGTGTGTGTGTGTGTTGTTGGTACTGTGTGTGAGTGTGTGTGTGTGTGTGTGTGTTGGTACTGTGTGTGTGTGTTGTTGGTAATGTGTGTGTGTTTTTGTGTGTTGTTGGTACTGTGTGTGTGTGTGTGTGCGCGTTGTTGGTACTGTGTGTGTGTTGTTGGTACTGTGTGTGTGTGTGTGTGTGTGTGTGTGTTGGTCCTGTGTGTGTTTGTTTGTGTGTTGTTGGTACTGTGTGTGTGTGTGTTGGTACTGTGTGTGTGTGTGTGTGTGTTGTTGGTAGTGTGTGTGTGTGTTTGTGTGTTGTTGGTCCTGTGTGTGTGTGTGTGTGTGTGTGTTTGTGTGTGTTGTTGGTACTGTGTGTGTGTGTGTGTGTTGTTGGTAGTGTGTGTGTGTGTTTGTTTGTGTGTTGTTGGTCCTGTGTGTGTGTGTGTGTGTTTGTGTTGTTGGTCCTGTGTGTGTGTGTGTTGGTACTCTTTGTGTGTGTTTGTGTGTGTGTGTTGTTGGTCCTGTGTGTGTGTGTTGGTACTGTGTGTGTGTGTGTGTGTGTGTTTGTACTGTGTGTGTGTGTGTGTTGTTTGTACTGTGTGTGTGTGTGTGTGTGTTTGTACTGTGTGTGTGTGTGTGTTGTTTGTACTGTGTGTGTGTGTGTGTGTGTGTGTGCGTGTTGGTACTGTTTGTGTGTGTGTTTGTACTGTGTGTGTGTGTGTGTTTGTACTGTGTGTGTGTGTGTTGTTCATACTGTGTGTTTGTGTGTGTGTGTGTGTGTGTTGGTACTGTGTGTGTGTGTGTGTGTTGGTACTGTGTGTGTGTGTGTTGGTACTGTGTGTGTGTGTGTGTGTTGTTTGTACTGTGTGTGTGTGTGTTGTTTGTACTGTGTGTGTGTGTGTTGTTTGTACTGTGTGTGTGTGTGTGTGTGTTGGTACTGTGTGTGTGTGTGTGTTTGTACTGTGTGTGTGTGTGTGTGTTGTTCATACTGTGTGTTTGTGTGTGTGTGTGTGTGTGTGTGTTGGTACTGTGTGTGTGTGTGTGTTGGTACTGTGTGTGTGTGTGTGTGTGTGTTGTTGGTACTGTGTGTTTTGTGTGTTGTTGTTGGTACTGTGTGTGTGTGTGTGTGTGTGTTGTTGGTACTGTGTGTGTGTGTGTGTTTGTACTGTGTGTGTGCGTGTTGGTACTGTTTGTGTGTGTGTTTGTACTGTGTGTGTGTGTTGTTGGTAATGTGTGTGTGTTTTTGTGTGTTGTTGGTACTGTGTGTGTGTGTGTGTGCGCGTTGTTGGTACTGTGTGTGTGTTGTTGGTCCTGTGTGTGTGTGTGTGTGTGTGTGTGTTGGTCCTGTGTGTGTTTGTTTGTGTGTTGTTGGTACTGTGTGTGTGTGTGTGTGTTTGTACTGTGTGTGTGTGTGTGTGTTGTTTGTACTGTGTGTGTGTGTATGTGTGTGTGTGTTTGTACTGTGTGTGTGTGTGTGTTGTTTGTACTGTGTGTGTGTGTGTGTGTGTGTTGTGTGTGTGTGTGTTTGGTACTGTGTGTGTGTGTGTTGGTACTGTGTGTGTGTGTGTTTGTACTGTGTGTGTGCGTGTTGGTACTGTTTGTGTGTGTGTTTGTACTGTGTGTGTGTGTGTGTGTGTTGTTCATACTGTGTGTTTGTGTGTGTGTGTGTGTGTGTGTTGGTACTGTGTGTGTGTGTGTGTTGGTACTGTGTGTGTGTGTGTTGTTTGTACTGTGTGTGTGTGTGTGTTGTTTGTACTGTGTGTTTTTGTGTGTGTTGTTGGTACTGTGTGTGTGTGTGTGTGTGTGTGTGTTGTTGGTACTGTGTGCGTGTGTTTTTGTGTGTTGTTGGAACTGTGTGTGTGTGTTTGTGTGCTGTTGGTACTGTCTGTGTGTGTGTGTGTTGTTGGTACTGTGTGTGTGTGTGTGTGTGTGTTTGTGTTGTTGGTACTGTGTGTGTGTGTGTGTGTGTTGTTGGTACTGTGTGTGTGTGTGTGTGTGTGTTGTTGGTACTGTGTGTTGTTGGTACTGTGTGTGTGTGTGTGTGTGTGTGTGTGTGTGTTGGTACTGTGTGTTGTTGGTACTGTGTGAGAGTGTGTGTGTGTGTGTGTGTGTGTGTTGTTGGTACTGTGTGTTGTTGGTACTGTGTGTGTGTGTGTGTGTGTGTGTTGTTGGTACTGTGTGAGTGTGTGTGTGTGTGTGTGTTGTTGGTACTGTGTGTTGTTGGTACTGTGTGTGTGTGTGTGTGTGTTTTTGTATGTTGTTGGTACTGTGTGTGTGTGTGTGTTTGTTGGTACTGTGTGTGTGTGTGTGTGTGTGTTTTTGTATGTTGTTGGTACTGTGTGTGTGTTTGTGTGTTGTTGTTACTGTGTGTGTGTGTGTTGTTAGTACTGTGTGTGTTTGTGTGTGTTGTTGGTACTGTGTGTGTGTTTGTGTTGTTGGTACTGTGTGTGTTTCTGTGTTGTTGGTACTGTGTGTGTTTGTGTGTGTTGTTGGTACTGTGTGTGTGTGTTGTTGGTACTGTGTGTGTGTGTTGTTGGTAGTGTGTGTGTGTGTTTGTTTGTGTGTTGTTGGTCCTGTGTGTGTGTGTGTGTTTGTGTTGTTGGTCCTGTGTGTGTTTGTGTTGTTGGTCCTTTGTGTGTTTGTGTGTGTTGTTGGTACTGTGTGTGTGTGTTGTTGGTAGTGTGTGTGTGTGTTTGTGTGTTGTTGGTCCTGTGTGTGTGTGTGTGTTTGTGTTGTTGGTCCTGTGTGTGTGTGTTGGTACTCTGTGTGTGTGTTTGTGTGTGTGTGTTGTTGGTACTGTGTGTGAGTGTGTGTGTGTGTGTGTGTGTGTGTTGGTACTGTGTGTGTGTGTTGTTGGTAATGTGTGTGTGTTTGTGTGTTTGTGCTGTGTGTTGTTGGTAATGTGTATGTGTCTGTGTGTTTGTGTGCGTTTGTTGTCGGTACTGTGTGTGTGTTTTTGTGTGTTGTTGGTACTGTCTGTGTGTGTGTGTGTGTGTGTGTTTGTGTGTGTTGTTGGTACTGTGTGTGTGTGTGTGTTGTTGGTAGTGTGTGTGTGTGTTTGTTTGTGTGTGTTGTTGGTACTGTGTGTGTTGTGTGTGTTGTTGGTAGTGTGTGTGTGTGTTTGTTTGTGTGTGTTGTTGGTACTGTGTGTGTGTGTGTGTGTTGTTGGTAGTGTGTGTGTGTGTGTTTGTTTGTGTGTTGTTGGTACTGTGTGTGTGTTTGTGTTGTTGGTCCTGTGTGTGTGTGTGTTGGTACTCTTTGTGTGTGTTTGTGTGTGTGTGTGTTGTTGGTACTGTGTGTGAGTGTGTGTGTGTGTGTGTGTGTTGGTACTGTGTGTGTGTGTTGTTGGTAATGTGTGTGTGTTTTTGTGTGTTGTTGGTACTGTGTGTGTGTGTGTGTGCGCGTTGTTGGTACTGTGTGTGTGTTGTTGGTCCTGTGTGTGTGTGTGTGTGTGTGTGTGTTGGTCCTGTGTGTGTTTGTTTGTGTGTTGTTGGTACTGTGTGTGTGTGTGTTGGTACTGTGTGTGTGTGTGTGTGTGT
The DNA here is from genome assembly GCF_904425465.1 of Colossoma macropomum. Taxonomy (NCBI): domain Eukaryota; kingdom Metazoa; phylum Chordata; class Actinopteri; order Characiformes; family Serrasalmidae; genus Colossoma; species Colossoma macropomum. The sequence goes on from NW_023494805.1 coordinate 54,659, forward strand.
TGTTGGTAGTGTGTGTGTGTGTTTGTGTGTTGTTGGTCCTGTGTGTGTGTGTGTGTGTGTGTGTTTGTGTGTGTTGTTGGTACTGTGTGTGTGTGTGTGTGTTGTTGGTAGTGTGTGTGTGTGTTTGTTTGTGTGTTGTTGGTCCTGTGTGTGTGTGTGTGTGTTTGTGTTGTTGGTCCTGTGTGTGTGTGTGTTGGTACTCTTTGTGTGTGTTTGTGTGTGTGTGTTGTTGGTCCTGTGTGTGTGTGTTGGTACTGTGTGTGTGTGTGTGTGTGTGTTTGTACTGTGTGTGTGTGTGTGTTGTTTGTACTGTGTGTGTGTGTGTGTGTGTTTGTACTGTGTGTGTGTGTGTGTTGTTTGTACTGTGTGTGTGTGTGTGTGTGTGTGCGTGTTGGTACTGTTTGTGTGTGTGTTTGTACTGTGTGTGTGTGTGTGTTTGTACTGTGTGTGTGTGTGTTGTTCATACTGTGTGTTTGTGTGTGTGTGTGTGTGTGTTGGTACTGTGTGTGTGTGTGTGTGTTGGTACTGTGTGTGTGTGTGTGTTGGTACTGTGTGTGTGTGTGTGTGTTGTTTGTACTGTGTGTGTGTGTGTTGTTTGTACTGTGTGTGTGTGTGTTGTTTGTACTGTGTGTGTGTGTGTGTGTTGGTACTGTGTGTGTGTGTGTGTTTGTACTGTGTGTGTGTGTGTGTGTTGTTCATACTGTGTGTTTGTGTGTGTGTGTGTGTGTGTGTGTGTGTTGGTACTGTGTGTGTGTGTGTGTTGGTACTGTGTGTGTGTGTGTGTGTGTGTTGTTGGTACTGTGTGTTTTTGTGTGTGTTGTTGGTACTGTGTGTGTGTGTGTGTGTGTGTTGTTGGTACTGTGTGTGTGTGTGTTTGTACTGTGTGTGTGCGTGTTGGTACTGTTTGTGTGTGTGTTGGTACTGTGTGTGTGTGTTGTTGGTAATGTGTGTGTGTTTTTGTGTGTTGTTGGTACTGTGTGTGTGTGTGTGTGCGCGTTGTTGGTACTGTGTGTGTGTTGTTGGTCCTGTGTGTGTTTGTTTGTGTGTTGTTGGTACTGTGTGTGTGTGTGTTGGTACTGTGTGTGTGTGTGTGTGTTGGTCCTGTGTGTGTTTGTTTGTGTGTTGTTGGTACTGTGTGTGTGTGTGTTGGTACTGTGTGTGTGTGTGTGTGTGTTGTTGGTAGTGTGTGTGTGTGTTGTGTGTTGTTGGTCCTGTGTGTGTGTGTGTGTGTGTGTGTGTGTTTGTGTGTGTTGTTGGTACTGTGTGTGTGTGTGTGTGTTGTTGGTAGTGTGTGTGTGTGTTTGTTTGTGTGTTGTTGGTCCTGTGTGTGTGTGTGTGTGTGTGTGTGTTGTTGGTCCTGTGTGTGTGTGTGTTGGTACTCTTTGTGTGTTTGTGGTGTGTGTGTTGTGTTGGTCCTGTGTGTGTGTGGTTGGTACTGTGTGTGTGTGTGTGTGTGTGTTTGTACTGTGTGCTGTGTGTGTGTTGTTTGTACTGTGTGTGTGTGTGTGTGTGTTTGTACTGTGTGTGTGTGTGTGTGTTGTTTGTACTGTGTGTGTGTGTGTGGTGTGTGTGTGTGTGCGTGTTGGTACTGTTTGTGTGTGTGTTTGTACTGTGTGTGTGTGTGTGTTTGTACTGTGTGTGTGTGTGTTGTTCATACTGTGTGTTTGTGTGTGTGTGTGTGTGTGTGTTGGTACTGTGTGTGTGTGTGTGTGTGTTGGTACTGTGTGTGTGTGTGTTGTTTGTACTGTGTGTGTGTGTGTTGGTACTGTGTGTGTGTGTGTGTGTTGTTTGTACTGTGTGTGTTGTTTGTACTGTGTGTGTGTGTGTTGTTTGTACTGTGTGTGTGTGTGTGTGTGTTGGTACTGTGTGTGTGTGTGTTTGTACTGTGTGTGTGTGTGTGTGTTGTTCATACTGTGTGTTTGTGTGTGTGTGTGTGTGTGTTGGTACTGTGTGTGTGTGTGTGTTGGTACTGTGTGTGTGTGTGTTGTTTGTACTGTGTGTTTTTGTGTGTGTTGTTGGTACTGTGTGTGTGTGTGTGTGTGTGTTGTTGGTACTGTGTGTGTGTGTGTTTGTACTGTGTGTGTGCGTGTTGGTACTGTTTGTGTGTGTGTTTGTACTGTGTGTGTGTGTTGTTTGTACTGTGTGTGTGTGTGTGTGTGCGCGTTGTTGGTACTGTGTGTGTGTTGTTGGTCCTGTGTGTGTTTGTTTGTGTGTTGTTGGTACTGTGTGTGTGTGTGTGTGTGTGTGTTGTTGGTACTGTGTGTTTTTGTGTGTGTTGTTGGTACTGTGTGTGTGTGTGTGTGTGTGTGTGTGTTGTTGGTACTGTGTGTGTGTGTTTTTGTGTGTTGTTGGAACTGTGTGTGTGTGTTTGTGTGCTGTTGGTACTGTCTGTGTGTGTGTGTGTGTTGTTGGTACTGTGTGTGTGAGAGTGTGTGTGTGTGTGTGTTTGTGTTGTTGGTACTGTGGGTGTGTGTGTGTGTGTTGTTGGTACTGTGTGTTGTTGGTACTGTGTGTGTGTGTGTGTGTGTGTTGTGTGTTGGTACTGTGTGTTGTTGGTACTGTGTGAGAGTGTGTGTGTGTGTGTGTGTGTGTGTTGTTGGTACTGTGTGTTGTTGGTACTGTGTGTGTGTGTGTGTGTGTTTGTTGGTACTGTGTGTGTGTGTGTGTGTGTTTGTTGGTACTGTGTGTGTGTGTGTGTGTGTTTTTGTATGTTGTTGGTACTGTGTGTGTGTGTGTTTGTTGGTACTGTGTGTGTGTGTGTGTGTGTGTTTGTTGGTACTGTGTGTGTGTGTGTGTGTGTTTTTGTATGTTGTTGGTACTGTGTGTGTGTGTGTGTGTTTGTTGGTACTGTGTGTGTGTGTGTGTGTGTGTTTTGTTGGTACTGTGTGTGTGTGTTTGTGTGTTGTTGTTACTGTGTGTGTGTGTGTGTGTTTGTACTGTGTGTGTTTGTGTGTGTTGTTGGTACTGTGTGTGTGTGTTGTTGGTACTGTGTGTGTTTTCTGTGTTGTGGTACTGTGTGTGTTTCTGTGTTGTTGGTACTGTGTGTGTTTGTGTGTTGTTAGTACTGTGTGTGTTTGTGTGTGTTGTTGGTACTGTGTGTGTGTGTTGTTGGTACTGTGTGTGTTTCTGTGTTGTTGGTACTGTGTGTGTTTCTGTGTTGTTGGTACTGTGTGTGTTTGTGTGTTGTTAGTACTGTGTGTGTTTGTGTGTGTTGTTGGTACTGTGTGTGTGTTTGTGTTGTTGGTACTGTGTGTGTTTCTGTGTTGTTGGTACTGTGTGTGTTTGTGTGTGTTGTTGGTACTGTGTGTGTGTGTTGTTGGTACTGTGTGTGTGTGTTGTTGGTAGTGTGTGTGTGTGTGTTTGTTTGTGTGTTGTTGGTCCTGTGTGTGTGTGTGTGTGTGTTTGTGTTGTTGGTCCTGTGTGTGTTTGTGTGTGTTGTTGGTACTGTGTGTGTGTGTTGTTGGTAGTGTGTGTGTGTGTTTGTGTGTTGTTGGTCCTGTGTGTGTGTGTGTGTTTGTGTTGTTGGTCCTGTGTGTGTGTGTTGGTACTCTGTGTGTGTGTTGTTGGTAATGTGTATGTGTCTGTGTGTTTGTGTGCGTTTGTTGTCGGTACTGTGTGTGTGTTTTTGTGTGTTGTTGGTACTGTCTGTGTGTGTGTGTGTGTGTGTGTGTTTGTGTGTGTTGTTGGTACTGTGTGTGTGTGTGTGTTGTTGGTAGTGTGTGTGTGTGTTTGTTTGTGTGTGTTGTTGGTACTGTGTGTGTGTGTGTGTGTTGATAGTGTGTGTGTGTGTGTGTGTTGTTGGTACTGTGTGTGTGTGTTTGTGTGTGTTGTTGGTACTGTGTGTGTGTTGTTGGTACTGTGTGTGTGTGTTGTTGGTAATGTGTATGTGTCTGTGTGTTTGTGTGCGTTTGTTGTCGGTACTGTGTGTGTGTTTTTGTGTGTTGTTGGTACTGTCTGTGTGTGTGTGTGTGTGTGTGTTTGTGTGTGTTGTTGGTACTGTGTGTGTGTGTGTGTTGTTGGTAGTGTGTGTGTGTGTTTGTTTGTGTGTGTTGTTGGTACTGTGTGTGTGTGTGTGTTGTTGGTAGTGTGTGTGTGTGTGTGTTGTTGGTCCTGTGTGTGTGTGTTTGTGTGTGTTGTTGGTACTGTGTGTGTGTGTGTTTGTTTGTGTGTGTTGTTGGTACTGTGTGTGTGTGTGTGTGTTGTTGGTACTGTGTGTGTGTGTGTGTTGTTGGTAGTGTGTGTGTGTGTTTGTGTGTGTTGTTGGTACTCTGTGTGTGTGTTTGTTTGTGTGTGTTGTTGGTAGTGTGTGTGTGTGTTTGTTTGTGTGTTGTTGGTACTGTGTGTGTGTGTGTGTGTGTTTGTGTTGTTGGTCCTGTGTGTGGGTGTGTTGGTACTCTTTGTGTGTGTTTGTGTGTGTGTGTTGTTGGTACTGTGTGTGAGTGTGTGTGTGTGTGTGTGTGTTGGTACTGTGTGTGTGTGTTGTTGGTAATGTGTGTGTGTTTTTGTGTGTTGTTGGTACTGTGTGTGTGTGTGTGTGTGTGCGCGTTGTTGGTACTGTGTGTGTGTTGTTGGTCCTGTGTGTGTGTGTGTGTGTGTGTGTGTGTGTGTGTTGGTCCTGTGTGTGTTTGTTTGTGTGTTGTTGGTACTGTGTGTGTGTGTGTTGGTACTGTGTGTGTGTGTGTGTGTTTGTACTGTGTGTGTGTTGTTGGTACTGTGTGAGAGTGTGTGTGTGTGTGTGTGTGTGTTGGTACTGTGTGTTGTTGGTACTGTGTGTGTGTGTGTGTGTTGTTGGTACTGTGTGTTGTTGGTACTGTGTGTGTGTGTGTATGTGTGTGTGTTGGTACTGTGTGTTGTTGGTACTGTGTGAGAGTGTGTGTGTGTGTGTGTGTGTGTGTTGGTACTGTGTGTGTGTGTGTTGTTTGTACTGTGTGTTTTTGTGTGTGTTGTTGGTACTGTGTGTGTGTGTGTGTGTGTGTTGTTGGTACTGTGTGTGTGTGTTTTTGTGTGTTGTTGGAACTGTGTGTGTGTGTTTGTGTGCTGTTGGTACTGTCTGTGTGTGTGTGTGTGTTGTTGGTACTGTGTGTGTGTGTGTGTGTGTGTTGTTGGTACTGTGTGTTTTTGTGTGTGTTGTTGGTACTGTGTGTGTGTGTGTGTGTGTGTGTGTGTTGTTGGTACTGTGTGTGTGTGTTTTTGTGTGTTGGCACTGTGTGTGTGTTGTGTGTGTTGTTGGTACTGTCTGTGTGTGTGTGTGTGTGTTGGTACTGTGTGTGAGTGTGTGTGTGTGTGTGTGTTGTGTTGTGGTACTGTGGGTGTGTGTGTGTGTGTTGTTGGTACTGTGTGTT
>NW_023494805.1:70000-75000 GCF_904425465.1 Colossoma macropomum
TTTCTGTTCCTTCTGAAGATCAAGACTCTGTAGACCAGCTCGGTAAAGTTAGGTTGATATTCGATATTCAGCCGATATTCGCGTTTCGCCCTCCTACCGCTCACAAACCACCTCTTAAAATTCTGAAATAACATTTTCTAAATCGGGATAAAACAGACAACAAACTACAATCATTATATTCCGTCAAAGTACTCGATCTTTACATTTCACCGAGTGAAAATAGCCGGAATCGCTGCAGTAGGCGCCGAAAACGGTAAGGGACCGTCGGTAAAGTGCGGGTACTGATTAAAAACGTAAAACATTCAAAGACATGAGGAGCCTGTTGGCGTTATTTATAAAGAGTTTAAATCTACTGAAATAGAAAGATGATGTGAAAATCAATAACTGACACTAACAAGTATACATCTGACCTGATCTGACAAACATACTACAACCTTTAGACTGATAAAATTTGCCTCGAGTGAATTTTAATGAATTTTTTATAGAAATAAATCACAATTGTGTCACAGCCATATGACTTACAGATGGGAGAGCAGAGTGAGAGAGTCACACTGGCTGCCCAGCTCTACATGTTGCTGATACGCCTCCTAGAAAACTTGCTCTCCCATCCCCCGCTCGCTCACTCCGCTCTCCCATCCCCCGCTCTCTCACTCTGCTCTCCCATCCCCCACTCTCTCACTCTGCTCTCCCATCCCCCCTCTCTCACTCCGCTCTCCCATCCCCCCACTCTCTCACTCTGCTCTCCCATCCCCCCACTCTCTCACTCTGCTCTCCCATCCCCCCCTCTCTCACTCTGCTCTCCCATCCCCCCTCTCTCACTCTGCTCTCCCATCCCCCCTCTCTCACTCTGCTCTCCCATCCCCCCTCTCTCACTCTGCTCTCCCATCCCCCCCTCTCTCACTCTGCTCTCCCATCCCCCCCCTCTCTCACTCTGCTCTCCCCACCCCCCTCTCTCACTCTGCTCTCCCATCCCCCACTCTCTCACTCTGCTCTCCCACCCCCACTCTCTCTCACTCTGCTCTCCCACAACAATGATCATCATACTGTGTGTATATTTTATGTTCATAGGCGTTTTTGTAGGATGTGTAACTCAATGATTATGACTGACTGCAGGTAGCATTGAGGCACAAGACCCACAGAAGGACAGATCAGCAAAGCTGCAGCGAAAGAAGAAACCAGACGATGTTGAAAGTGCAGGAACGAAAGGTAAGTTTTTATCTCTTAATAATTCACACAGTACAGCTGTGTTTGGCTGAAATAACTACCTTCAGTGTTCAGCTTCTGTAGAGCTGATTTAACTGTGGATTATCTGGGTAGAGAAACAGGTTCTGAACCCTGGCCTTAATAAACGCCAGATTTTACAAATATTCATAAGATACTTGATGAAATCCAGTTGAAAACAGACACATCTGTTACTTCAACATGCACTTTATGAACCGCTGCTCTACATATTTGCACATACGCACACGTACCTTTAATCTTTTCCTTCAACTTTGCACATATAACTACTTTTCTCTAAGGTTATATTGGTGAATGGAGGAACAGCAGAGTAAGAATTTCACTGTACAGTGTAACTGCCTGATTCTGCTGTGCAGATCACAATAAAACTCTCGAATCTTGAGTTGAATCTGAGTCTTGGAAAGAAATCATGAATAATTAAAGGGCTCTGATACAAGATTCCTTTTTTACCAGTTTAGTTTTTTCTTGGCCAAATGGCCAAATAAAAAACTGTTCTGAAGGAAAAGGTTCACGTCCTCTTATGGTCTTTGGTTCTACATCACTGTCTAACTAATACACAGATTTGTAGGCTCCATTACTGCACCACTGTATAACACACAGTTAAAAGTGCTGTGCGGTTTTTACCTGAACCAACTGAGTAACGAGTCTTAAGTGAACAGAGTCCATTAAAGCCTGTAGTCCACCTGTTGGGGAATGATGATGTATATTGGGTTGGTCTCCCAGACAGAGATTAAGTATTGTCTTAGACTAAAAAGTAGTCCAGGACTAGATTTAATCCTTGTCTGGGAAACTGAGTGTTAATGCATATATTTCTAGGATGCTCATTTTGTTTATAAAACCAGTTTCAGGTGATGATGAGGCACAAAGCCCACCAAGGAAAGACAGAGCACCAAAGCGGCAAAGACGGGGGGAAACAGATGGTGATGAACAAACAGAAATGGATGGTGAGTCTTCGTCCCTTTAATAACTTGGTCCAAGGCCTTGTTCAGACCTGGCATTAACATGCGTCCTGGGTGATCTGATCATAAGTGGTCAGCACTAAGTACAAGTGTGAAAAGGGTACAGTGTGTCTGGAAGACGCTGTAATCAGACTGCACAAAACGTTAATGAACAGCATAATTAACAGCGGCTCTTTTTAACTAAAGACTCACTAATCACTGAAACAGAGTTTGACTCGGTACAGTGTGGATATACTGGATGGAAACGACTCGATTGAATCAGCAGGGTCGATTCAATTCTCTGAGACTCACCAATGACAGAGAGTCTCAGACAATGGAATCGATTCTGTTGATTCAATTGAGTCATCTTCTGGAGTCCATTATATTCAGCTATTCGCTAGTGATGGAAAGGAGTCGACTCGAAGGGTTCAAGAATCGATTCTTAGATTCAGACCATCAAGTGCGTAAACAGGCTCGTTCTCCTGGTCAAAACTCGCTAAACTACCTGCTTTAATGAACTTCAGCGCTTTGGTTCAGTAAATCGCCACTTTTACAGCTTATTTGTCCTCATTTGGTCAGATTTGTTTGGTTTATTGCGGATGTAATGGTCACTCTTCAGCCATTGTCCAGTGCTTTAGTCTTCATAAGGAGAGGAGAGCGGGTTTAAGGGCTGCCGCTGCGCAGTGTGAGCTTGTTGTGCTTCTTTGCGATGTGCAGGTTTGTGTTGTGGGGGTTGTGTTGTGGTGATTGTGTGGTTTGTGTGGTAACTCTGTGCTTTTTGAGCGGTAATCGCGGTTTGTGCTGCAGCAGCGGGTGTGGTGAATGTTGTGTTGCTGTGTCTCAGCATTTTAAACTCGTTTAGCGGCCGGTTGTCGTTTTCTGAGCGAGTTGTTTCGTATGGCGTCACTGTTGCTGCACTGATCCTGTACTTGTATTGATTGGTGGGGGAATTTCAGTCCATCGCGGGCAAAGCTCGGTGTTTTAACTGACGGAGGTTTCAGCCAGTCAGAAACGGTGGTTCTGTTTGGGGGCGGCGCTCGGGCAGCAGAGCGGACTCCTTACTCGTCCGTACGGAGCGGTTTAGAATCTGATTGGCTAGAGCCTCTGTTGCTCAGCCACTATTGGTCAGGCGGCCTTGTAGGCGGGCTCCTTCCACACAGCAGGCTCTGGCGGTGCTGGCGGCTCAGAGCGCTCGCTATGCTAATCGCGAAAGCTCACAAAAGTCCTGCAGAATCCGGGAAATGTTTAATAATCACTCTCTGCCGTGACTTTTATTATGTACTCTGGAACATATGGCCGTTAGAGTTGTTTCCCGAGCACAGTCTGATGTGAACAGTGTATCTGCAGTAGTTGGAGGCGCTGGGCGTTTAAGAGTGAAACTCCATTCAGATGGTGTTGTTTCTGCCCAGCGGCCGAGCGGCTCCTCGGTTCAGCGGCCGAGCGGCTCCTCGGCTCAGCGGCCGAGCGGCTCCTCGGTTCAGCGGCCGAGCGGCTCCTCGGCTCAGCGGCCGAGCGGCTCCTCGGCTCCGCGGCCGAGCGGCTCCTCGGTTCAGCGACCGAGCGGCTCCTCGGTTCACCGGCCGAGCGGCTCCTCGGTTCAGCGGTAGAACACTTTTTACTTAATTCTACTATTCATTGAATTTCGAGTGACCCCTCGCATGTGGGCGACATCTAGTGGCTCAACACTCAAACAGCGTGTCTCTAGACACAGCAGAAACCATGGTCCTCAGTCTCCCTGGGCTTTTACCCGGTCCTCACTTTGGGGCAATTACAAGAATGTGTGTGTTTGTGTTTTTGTGTGTTGGCACTGTGTGTGTGTGTGTGGTTTGTGTGTGTTGTTGGTACTGTGTGTGTGTGTGTGTGTGTGTGTGTGTGTTGTTGGTACTGTGTGTGTGTGTGTGTGTGTGTGTTTGTTGGTCTGTGTGTGTGTGTGTGTGTGTGTGTGTGTGTGTGTGTGTTGTTGGTACTGTGTGTGTGTGTGTGTTGTTTGTGTGTGTTGTTTGTACTGTGTGTGTGTGTGTTGTTGTTGTACTGTGTGTGTGTGTGTGTGTGTGTGTGTGTTTGTACTGTGTGTGTGTGTGTGTGTGTGTGTTGTTGGTACTGTGTGTGTGTGTGTTGTGTGTGTGTGTGTGTTGTTTGTACTGTGTGTGTGTGTGTGTGTTGTTTGTACTGTGTGTGTGTATGTGTGTTGTTTGTACTGTGTGTGTGTTGGTACTGTGTGTGTGTGTGTTGGTACTGTGTGTGTGTGTGTGTGTGTGTTGTTGGTACTGTGTGTGTGTGTGTGTGTGTGTGTGTGTGTTGTTGGTACTGTGTGTGTGTGTGTTGGTACTGTGTGTGTGTGTGTGTGTGTTGTTGGTACTGTGTGTGTGTGTGTGTGTCTGTTTGTGTGTGTTGTTGGTACTGTGTGTGTGTGTGTGTGTTGTTGGTACTGTGTGTGTGTGTGTGTGTGTGTGTGTGTTGTTGGTACTGTGTGTGTGTGTGTGTGTGTGTGTGTGTGTGTGTGTTGTGTCTGTGTGTGTGTGTGTGTTGTGTGTGTGTGTGTGTGTGTTGTTGGTCCTGTGTGTGTGTGTGTGTGTGTTGTTGGTACTGTGTGTGTGTGTTGTTGTGTGTTGTTGGTACTGTGTGTGTGTGTGTGTGTGTGTGTGTTGGTACTGTGTGTGTGTGTGTGTGTGTGTGTGTTGTTGGTACTGTGTGTGTTGTGTGTTGTTGGTACTGTGTGTGTGTGTTGTTGGTACTGTGTGTTTTTGTGTGTTGTTGGTACTGTGTGTGTGTGTGTGTGTGTGTGTTTCTGTGTGTTGTTGGTACTGTGTGTGTGTGTTGTTG
>NW_023494805.1:77500-90000 GCF_904425465.1 Colossoma macropomum
TACTGTCTGTGTGTGTGTGTGTGTTTTTGTATGTTGTTGGTACTGTGTGTGTGTGTGTGTGTGTTTGTTGGTACTGTGTGTTTGTGTGTGTGTGTGTGTGTGTTGGTACTGTGTGTGTGTGTGTGTGTGTGTGTGTGTGTGTGTTGGTACTGTGTGTGTGTTGTGTTGTTGTATTGTGTGTGTGTGTGTGTGTGTTGTTGGTACTGTGTGTGTGTGTGTGTGTTGTTGTTGTTGGTACTGTGTGTGTGTGTGTGTGTTTGTTGGTACTGTCTGTGTGTGTGTGTGTGTTTGTATGTTGTTGGTACTGTGTGTGTGTGTGTGGTTGTTTTACAGTCTGTGTGTGTGTGTGTGTTGTTGTTGGTACTGTCTGTGTGTGTGTGTGTGTTTGTTGGTACTGTGTGTGTGTGTGTGTGTGTGTTGTATGTTGTTGGTACTGTCTGTGTGTGTGTGTGTGTTTGTTGGTACTGTGTGTGTGTGTGTGTGTGTTTGTGTGTTGTTGTTGGTACTGTGTGTGTGTGTGTGTGTTGTTGGTACTGTGTGTGTGTGTGTGTGTGTTTGTTGTGTGTTGTTGGTACTGTTGTGTGTGTGTGTGTGTTTGTTGGTACTGTCTGTGTGTGTGTGTGTGTGTTTGTGTGTTGTTGGTACTGTGTGTGTGTGTGTGTGTGTGTTGTTGGTACTGTGTGTGTGTGTGTGTGTGTTTGTTGGTACTGTCTGTGTGTGTGTGTGTGTGTGTGTGTGTGTGTTTGTTGGTACTGTGTGTGTGTTTTTGTATGTTGTTGTTGTTACTGTGTGTGTGTGTGTTGTTAGTACTGTGTGTGTTTGTGTGTGTTGTTGGTACTGTGTGTGTGTTTGTGTGTTGTTACTGTGTGTGTGTGTGTGTGTGTGTTGTTGGTACTGTGTGTGTTTGTGTGTGTTGTTGGTACTGTGTGTGTGTGTTGTTGGTACTGTGTGTGTGTGTGTGTGTTGTTGGTACTGTGTGTGTGTGTTGTTGGTACTGTGTGTGTGTGTGTGTGTTGGTACTGTGTGTGGTGTTGGTACTGTGTGTGTGTGTTGTTGGTACTGTGTGTGTGTGTGTTGTTGGTACTGTGTGTGTGTGTGTGTGTTTTTGGTACTGTGTGTGTGTGTGTGTGTGTTGTTGGTACTGTGTGTGTGTGTGTTGTTGGTACTGTGTGTGTGTTGGTACTGTGTGTGTGTGTTGTTGGTACTGTGTGTGTGTGTGTGTGTGTGTGTGTTGTTGGTACTGTGTGTGTTTGTGTGTGTTGTTGGTACTGTGTGTGTTTGTGTGTTGTTGGTACTGTGTGTGTTTGTGTGTGTTGTTGGTACTCTGTGTGTGTGTGTGTGTTGTTGGTACTGTGTGTGGTGTTGGTACTGTGTGTGTGTGTTGTTGGTACTGTGTGTGTGTGTTGTTGGTACTGTGTGTGTGTGTGTGTGTGTGTGTGTTGTTGGTACTGTGTGTGTTTGTGTGTGTTGTTGGTACTGTGTGTGTTTGTGTGTTGTTGGTACTGTGTGTGTTTGTGTGTGTTGTTGGTACTGTGTGTGTTTGTGTGTTGTTGGTACTGTGTGTGTTTTTGTGTGTTGTTGGTCCTATGTGTGTGTGTTTGTGTTGTTGGTCCTGTGTGTGTGTGTGTGTGTGTGTGTGTGTTGTTCGTACTGTGTGTTGTTGGTCCTGTGTGTGTCTGTGTGTTGTTGGTACTGTGTGTGTGTGTTGTTGGTACTGTGTGTGAGTGTGTGTGTGTGTTAGTACTGTGTGTGTGTGTTGTTGGTACTGTGTGTGAGTGTGTGTGTGTGTGTTGGTACTGTGTGTGTGTGTGTTGGTACTGTGTGTGTGTGTTGTTGGTACTGTGTGTGTGTGTTTGTGTGTTTTTGGTCCTGTGTGTGTGTGTTGGTACTGTGTGTGTGTGTGTGTGTGTGTGTGTGTGTTTTTGTGTGTTGCTGGTACTTTGTGTGTGTGTGTGTGTGTGTTGTTGGTACTGTGTGTGTGTGTGTGTGTGTGTTGTTAGTACTGTGTGTGTGTGTGTGTGTGTGTTGTTGGTACTGTGTGTGTGTGTGTGTGTGTGTGTGTTGTTAGTACTGTGTGTGTGTGTGTGTGTGTGTGTGTTGTTGGTACTGTGTGTGTGTGTGTGTGTTGTTGGTACTGTGTGTGTGTTGTTAGTACTGTGTGTGTTTGTGTGTGTTGTTGGTACTGTGTGTGTGTGTTGTTAGTACTGTGTGTGTGTGTGTGTGTGTGTTGGTACTGTGTGTGTGTTGTTGGTACTGTGTGTGTGTTGTGTGTGTGTGTTGGTACTGTGTGTGTGTGTGTGTGTGTGTGTTGGTACTGTGTGTGTGTGTGTGTGTGTGTGTGTGTGTGTTGTTTGTACTGTGTGTGTGTTTTTGTATGTTGTTGGTACTGTGTGTGTGTGTTTGTTGGTACTGTGTGTGTGTGTGTGTGTTTGTGTGTTGTTGTTGTTACTGTGTGTGTGTGTGTGTGTGTGTTGTTAGTACTGTGTGTGTTTGTGTGTGTTGTTGGTACTGTGTGTGTGTTTGTGTTGTTGGTACTGTGTGTGTGTTTGTGTTGTTGGTACTGTGTGTGTTTCTGTGTTGTTGGTACTGTGTGTGTTTGTGTTGTTGGTACTGTGTGTGTTTGTGTGTTTGTTTGTGTGTTGTTGGTACTGTGTGTGTGTTGGTACTGTGTGTGAGTGTGTGTGTGTGTGTGTGTGTGTGTTGTTGGTACTGTGTGTGTGTGTGTGTGTTTGTTTGTGTGTTGTTGGTACTGTGTGTGTGTGTGTTGGTACTGTGTGTGTGTGTTGTTGGTACTGTGTGTGTGTTGTTTGTGTGTGTGTGTGTGTGTGTGTTGGTACTGTGTGTGTGTGTGTGTTGTTGGTACTGTGTGTGTGTGTGTGTGTGTGTGTGTTGGTACTGTGTGTGTGTGTGTGTTGTTTGTACTGTGTGTTTGTGTGTGTGTGTGTTTTTGTATGTTGTTGGTACTGTGTGTGTGTGTGTGTGTGTTTGTTGGTACTGTGTGTTTGTGTGTGTGTGTGTGTGTTGGTACTGTGTGTGTGTGTGTGTGTGTGTGTGTTGGTACTGTGTGTGTGTGTGTGTGTGTGTGTGTGTGTGTGTGTTGGTACTGTCTGTGTGTGTGTGTGTGTTTTTGTATGTTGTTGGTACTGTCTGTGTGTGTGTGTGTGTTTTGTATGTTGTTGGTACTGTCTGTGTGTGTGTGTGTGTTTGTTGGTACTGTCTGTGTGTGTGTGTGTGTGTGTGTGTTGGTACTGTGTGTGTGTTTTTGTATGTTGTTGTTGTTACTGTGTGTGTGTGTTGTTAGTACTGTGTGTGTGTGTGTGTGTGTTGTTAGTACTGTGTGTGTTTGTGTGTGTTGTTGGTACTCTGTGTGTGTGTGTTGTTGGTACTGTGTGTGTGTGTGTGTGTGTTTTTGGTACTGTGTGTGTGTGTGTGTGTGTGTGTGTGTTGTTGGTACTCTGTGTGTGTGTGTGTGTTGTTGGTACTGTGTGTGGTGTTGGTACTGTGTGTGTGTGTTGTTGGTACTGTGTGTGTGTGTGTGTGTGTGTGTTGTTGGTACTGTGTGTGTTTGTGTGTGTTGTTGGTACTGTGTGTGTGTGTGTGTTGTTGGTACTGTGTGTGTTTGTGTGTGTTGTTGGTACTGTGTGTGTTTGTGTGTGTTGTTGGTACTGTGTGTGTTTGTGTGTTGTTGGTACTGTGTGTGTTTTTGTGTGTTGTTGGTCCTGTGTGTGTGTGTGTGTATGTTGTTCGTACTGTGTGTTGTTGGTCCTGTGTGTGTCTGTGTGTTGTTGGTACTGTGTGTGTGTGTTGTTGGTACTGTGTGTGAGTGTGTGTGTGTGTTGGTACTGTGTGTGTGTGTGTTGGTACTGTGTGTGTGTGTTGTTGGTACTGTGTGTGTGTGTGTGTGTGTGTGTGTGTGTGTTTTTGTGTGTTGCTGGTACTTTGTGTGTTTGAGTGTGTGTGTGTGTGTTTTGTTGGTACTGTGTGTGTGTGTGTTTGTGTGTTGGTACTGTGTGTGTGTGTGTGTGTGTTGTTGGTACTGTGTGTGTGTGTGTGTTGTTGGTACTGTGTGTGTGTGTGTTGTTAGTACTGTGTGTGTGTGTTGTTGGTACTGTGTGTGTGTGTGTGTGTGTTGTTGGTACTGTGTGTGTGTGTGTGTGTGTGTGTTGGTACTGTGTGTGTGTTGTTGGTACTGTGTGTGTGTGTGTGTGTGTGTGTGTGTTGGTACTGTGTGTGTGTGTGTGTTGTTGGTACTGTGTGTGTGTGTTGTTGTTGTTACTGTGTGTGTGTGTGTGTTGTTAGTACTGTGTGTGTGTTTTTGTATGTTGTTGGTACTGTGTGTGTGTGTGTGTTTGTGTGTTGTTGTTGTTACTGTGTGTGTGTGTGTGTGTGTGTGTTGTTAGTACCGTGTGTGTTTGTGTGTGTTGCTGGTACTGTGTGTGTGTTTGTGTTGTTGGTACTGTGTGTGTTTGTGTGTTTGTTTGTGTGTTGTTGGTACTGGTGTGTGTGTTGGTACTGTGTGTGAGTGTGTGTGTGTGTGTGTGTGTGTGTGTGTTGTTGGTACTGTGTGTGTGTGTGTGTTTGTTTGTGTGTTGTTGGTACTGTGTGTGTTTCTGTGTTGTTGGTACTGTGTGTGTTTGTGTGTTTGTTTGTGTGTTGTTGGTACTGTGTGTGTGTTGGTACTGTGTGTGAGTGTGTGTGTGTGTGTGTGTGTGTGTGTGTTGTTGGTACTGTGTGTGTGTGTGTGTGTTTGTTTGTGTGTTGTTGGTACTGTGTGTGTGTGTTGGTACTGTGTGTGAGTGTGTGTGTGTGTGTGTGTGTGTGTTGGTACTGTGTGTGTGTGTTTGTGTGTTTGTACTGTGTGTGTTGGTACTGTGTGTGAGTGTGTGTCTGTGTTTGTGTGCGTTTGTTGTCGGTACTGTGTGTGTGTTTGTGTGTGTTGTTGGTACTGTGTGTGTGTTGTTGGTAGTGTGTGTGTGTGTTTGTTTTTGTGTTGTTGGTACGGTGTGTGTGTGTTGTCGGTAATGTGTGTGTGTTTGTGTGTTTGTACTGTGTGTTGTTGGTACTGTGTGTGTGTTTTTGTGCGTTGTTGGTACTGTGTGTGTGTGTTGGTCCTGTGTGTGTTTGTTTGTGTGTTGTTGGTACTGTGTGTGTGTGTGTTGTTGGTAATGTGTGTGTTTGTTTGTGTGTTGTTGGTACTGTGTGTGTGTTTTTGTGTGTTGTTGGTCCTGTGTGTGTTTGTTTGTGTGTTGTTTGTACTGTGTGTGTGTGTGTTTGTACTGTGTGTGTGTGTGTGTTTGTATGTTGTTGGTACTGTGTGTGTGTGTGTGTGTGTCTTTGTACTGTGTGTGTGTGTGTGTTTGTATGTTGTTGGTACTGTGTGTGTGTGTGTGTGTGTTGTTGGTACTGTGTGAGAGTGTGTTGGTACTGTGTGTTGTTGGTACTGTGTGAGAGTGTGTGTGTGTGTGTTGTTGTATGTTGTTGGTACTGTGTGTGTGTGTGTGAGAGTGTGTGTTGTTGGTACTGTGTGTGTGTGTGTGTGTTGTTTGTACTGTGTGTGTTTGTGTGTGTTGTTGGTACTGTGTGTGTTTGTGTGTTGTTGGTACTGTGTGTGTTTGTGTGTGTTGTTGGTACTGTGTGTGTTGTGTGTTGTTGGTACTGTGTGTGTTTTTGTGTGTTGTTGGTCCTGTGTGTGTGTGTGTGTGTGTGTTGTTCGTACTGTGTGTTGTTGGTCCTGTGTGTGTCTGTGTGTTGTTGGTACTGTGTGTGTGTGTTGTTGGTACTGTGTGTGAGTGTGTGTGTGTGTGTTGGTACTGTGTGTGTGTGTGTTGGTACTGTGTGTGTGTGTTGTTGGTACTGTGTGTGTGTGTGTGTGTGTGTGTGTTTTTGTGTGTTGCTGGTACTTTGTGTGTTTGAGTGTGTGTGTGTGTGTTTTGTTGGTACTGTGTGTGTGTGTGTTTGTGTGTTGGTACTGTGTGTGTGTGTGTGTGTGTTGTTGGTACTGTGTGTGTGTGTGTGTTGTTGGTACTGTGTGTGTGTGTGTTGTTAGTACTGTGTGTGTGTGTTGTTGGTACTGTGTGTGTGTTGTTAGTACTGTGTGTGTTTGTGTGTGTTGTTGGTACTGTGTGTGTGTGTGTGTGTGTTGGTACTGTGTGTGTGTTGTTGGTACTGTGTGTGTGTGTGTGGTGTGTGTGTGTGTGTTGGTACTGTGTGTGTGTGTGTGTTGTTGGTACTGTGTGTGTGTGTGTGTGTGTGTGTTGGTACTGTGTGTGCTTGTGTGGTGTGTGTGTTGTTGGTACTGTGTGTGTGTGTGTGTGTGTGTGTGTGTGTGTGTGTTGTTAGTACTGTGTGTGTGTTTTTGTATGTTGTTGGTACTGTGTGTGTGTGTGTGTGTGTGTGTTGGTACTGTGTGTGCTTGTGTGTGTGTGTGTTGTTGTTGGTACTGTGTGTGTGTGTGTGTGTGTGTGTGTGTGTGTTGTTAGTACTGTGTGTGTGTTTGTATGTTGTTGGTACTGTGTGTGTGTGTGTGTGTTTGTGTGTTGTTGTTGTTACTGTGTGTGTGTGTGTGTGTGTGTTGTTAGTACTGTGTGTGTTTGTGTGTGTTGCTGGTACTGTGTGTGTGTTTGTGTTGTTGGTACTGTGTGTGTTTCTGTGTTGTTGGTACTGTGTGTGTGTTGGTACTGTGTGTGAGTGTGTTGTGTGTGTGTGTGTGTGTGTGTGTGTGTTGTTGGTACTGTGTGTGTGTGTGTGTTTGTGTGTTGTTGGTACTGTGTGTGTGTGTTGGTACTGTGTGTGAGTGTGTGTGTGTGTGTGTTGGTACTGTGTGTGTGTGTGTGTGTTTGTGTGTTTGTACTGTGTGTGTTGGTACTGTGTGTGAGTGTGTGTCTGTGTTTGTGTGCGTTTGTTGTCGGTACTGTGTGTGTGTTTTTGTGTGTTGTTGGTACTGTCTGTGTGTGTGTGTTGTGTGTGTGTGTGTGTGTTTGTGTGTGTGTTGTTGGTACTGTGTGTGTGTGTGTGTGTGTGTGTGTGTGTTGTGTGTGTGTTGTTGGTACTGTGTGTGTGTGTTTGTTTGTGTGTTGTTGGTCCTGTGTGTGTGTGTGTGTGTGTGTGTGTGTGTGTGTTTGTGTGTGTTGTTGGTACTGTGTGTGTGTGTTTGTTTGTGTGTTGTTGGTCCTGTGTGTGTGTGTGTGTGTTTGTGTTGTTGGTCCTGTGTGTGTGTGTTGGTACTCTGTGTGAGTGTGTGTGTTGTTGGTAATGTGTATGTGTCTGTGTGTTTGTACTGTGTGTTTGTGTGCGTTTGTTGTCGGTACTGTGTGTGTGTTTGTGTGTGTTGTTGGTACTGTGTGTGTGTTGTTGGTAGTGTGTGTGTGTGTTTGTTTTTGTGTTGTTGGTACGGTGTGTGTGTGTTGTCGGTAATGTGTGTGTGTTTGTGTGTTTGTACTGTGTGTTGTTGGTACTGTGTGTGTGTTTTTGTGCGTTGTTGGTACTGTGTGTGTGTGTGTTGTTGGTAATGTGTGTGTTTGTTTGTGTGTTGTTGGTACTGTGTGTGTGTTTTTGTGTGTTGTTGGTCCTGTGTGTGTGTGTGTGTGTGTTGGTCCTGTGTGTGTTTGTTTGTGTGTTGTTTGTACTGTGTGTGTGTGTGTTTGTACTGTGTGTGTGTGTGTGTTTGTATGTTGTTGGTACTGTGTGTGTGTGTGTGTGTGTCTTTGTACTGTGTGTGTGTGTGTGTTGTTGGTACTGTGTGAGAGTGTGTGTGTGTGTGTTGTTGGTACTGTGTGAGAGTGTGTGTGTGTGTGTTGTTGGTACTGTGTGAGAGTGTGTTGGTACTGTGTGTTTGTGTGTGTGTGTTTTTGGTACTGTGTGTGTGTGTGTGTGTGTGTGTGTGTTTTGGTACTGTGTGTGTGTGTGTGTTGTTGGTTGTGTGTGTGTTGGTACTGTGTGGTGTGTGTTGTTGGTACTGTGTGTGTGTGTGTGTGTGTGTGTTGTTGGTACTGTGTGTGTTGTGTGTGTGTTGTTGGTACTGTGTGTGTTTTGTGTGTTGTGGTACTGTGTGTGTGTGTGTGTGTGTTGTTGGTACTGTGTGTGTTTGTGTGTTGTTGGTACTGTGTGTGTTTGTGTGTGTTGTTGGTACTGTGTTGTGTGTGTGTGTGTGTTGTTGGTACTGTGTGTGTTGTTGGTACTGTGTGTGTCTGTGTGTTGTTGGTACTGTGTGTGTGTGTGTGTGTTGGTACTGTGTGTGGTGTGTGTGTGTGTTGGTACTGTGTGTGTGTGTTGTACTGGTGTTTGTGTTGTTGGTACTGTGTGTGTGTGTGTGTTTGTGTTGTGTGTGTGTGTTTTGTGTGTGTGTGTTTGTGTGGTTGTAGTGTGTGTGTGTGTGTTTTGTTGTACTGTGTGTGTGTGTGTGTTTGTGTGTTGGTACTGTGTGTGTGTGTGTGTGTGTTGTTGGTACTGTGTGTGTGTGTGTGTTGTTGGTACTGTGTGTGTGTGTTTGTTGGTACTGTGTGTGTGTGTTGTTGGTACTGTGTGTGTCTGTGTGTGTGTGTTGTTGGTACTGTGTGTGTGTGTGTGTTTGGTAGTGTGTGTGTGTGTGTGTGTGTGTTGTTGGTACTGTGTGTGTGTGTGTGTGTGTGTGTGGTCTGTGTGTGTGTTGTTGGTACTGGTGTGTGTGTGTGTGTGTGTGTGTTGTTGGTACTGTGTGTGGTGTGTGTGTTGTTGGTACTGTGTGTGTGTGTTTGTTGTTGGTACTGTGTCTGTGGTGTGTTGTTGTACTGTGGTGTGTGTTTTTGTGTGTTGCTGGTACTGTCTGTGTGTGTGTGTGTGTGTTGTTGTTGGTACTGTGTGTGTTGTGTGTGTGTGTGTTGTTGGTACTGTGTGTGTGTGTGTGTTGCTGGTACTGTGTGTGTTTGTGTGTTGTTGGTACTGTGTGTGTGTTTGTGGTTTGTTGTGTTGTTGTTGGTACTGTGTGTGTGTGGTGTGTGTGTTGTGTGTTGTTGGTACTGTGTGTGTGTGTGTTGTTGGTACTGTGTGTGTGTTTTTGTGTGTTGGCACTGTGTGTGTGTGTGTGTGTGTGTTGTTGGTACTGTGTGTGTGTGTGTTGTTTGTACTGTGTGTTGTTTGGTACTGTGTGTGTGCGTGTCTGTGTTGGTGTGGTGTTTGTGTTGTGTGCTGTGTGTGTGTGTGTGTGTGTTGTACTGTGTGTGTGTGGTGTGTGTTGGGTACTGTGTGTATGTGTGTGGTGTGTCTGTGTGTTTGTTGTTGGTACTGTGTGTGTGTTTGTGTGTGTGTTGGTACTGTGGTGTGTGTTGTGGTACGTGTGTGTGTGTGTTTGTTGTTGTGTTGTGTGGTACGTGTGTGTGTGTTTGTGTTGTGTGTGTGTGTGTTTGGTACTGTTGTGTGTGTGTGTGTTGTTGGTACTGTGTGTGTGTCTGTGTTTGTTGTTGGTACTGTGTGTGTGTGTGTGTGTTGTGTGTTGGTACTGTGTGTGTGTGTGTTGTTGGTTACTGTGTGTGTGTGTGTTGTTGGTACTGTGTGTGTGTGTCTGTGTGTTGTGTTGTTGGTACTGTGTGTGTGTGTTTGTGTGTTGTTGGTACTGTGTGTGTGTGTGTTTGTGTTGTTGGTACTGTGTGTGTGTGTGTTGTTTGTACTGGTGTGTGTGTTTGTAGTTGTTGGTACTGTGTGTGTGTGTGGTGTGTTTGTGTGTGTTGTTGATACTGTGTGTGTGTGTCGTGTGTGTTGTTGTACTGGTGTGAGTGTGTGTGTGTTTGTTGTGTTGTGTGTTGTTGGTACTGTGTGTGTGTGTGTATGTGTGTGTTGGTACTGTGTGTGTGTGTTGTGTTTGTTGTTGTACTGGTGGTGTGTGTGTGTGTGTTGTTGGTACTGTGTGTGTTTGTGTGTGTTGCTGTTACTGTGTGTGTTTGTGTGTGTTGTTGGTACTGTGTGTGTGTGTGTGTTGTCGGTACTTTGTGTGTTTTGTGTGGGTGTTGTCTGTCCTGTGTGTGTGTGTGTGTGTGTGTTGTTCGTACGTGTGTGTTGTTGTGCTTGTGTGTGTTGTGTGTGTGTTGTGGTACTGTGTGTTTGTGTGTGTTGTTGGTACTGTGTGTGTGTGTTGTGTGTGTGTGTGGTACTGTTGTGTGTGTGTGTTGTGGTACTGTGTGTGTGTGTGTTGTTTGCGTACTGTGTGTGTGTGTGTGTTGTTGTTTTGTGGTTGTGTCACTGTGTGTGTTTGTGTGTGTGTACTGTGGTGTGTGTTGTTGATACTGTGTGTGTGAGTGTGTTTGTGTTGGTACTGTGTGTGTGTGTGTGTGGTGTTGTTGGTACTGTGTGTGTGTGTGTGTGTTG
This sequence comes from Colossoma macropomum, assembly GCF_904425465.1. NCBI lineage: Eukaryota > Metazoa > Chordata > Actinopteri > Characiformes > Serrasalmidae > Colossoma > Colossoma macropomum. Next base: position 87,836 of record NW_023494805.1, read on the forward strand.
GTACTGTGTGTGTTTGTGTGTGTGTACTGTGTGTGTGTGTTTGTTGGTACTGTGTGTGTGTGTGTGTTGTGTCTGGTACTGTGTGTTGTGTGTGTACTGTGTGTGTGTTTGTGTGTGTTGTTGTACTGTGTGTGTGTGTGTTGTGTGTATGGTACTGTCTGTGTGTGTGTTGGTACTGTGTGGTGTGTGTGTGTGTGTGTGTTTGTGTGTGTTGGTACTGTGTGTGTGTGTGTGTTGTTGGTACTGTGTGTGTGTGTGTGTGTGTGTGTGTTTGTTGTGGTGCTGTGTGTGTGTGTGTGGTTGTGTTACTGTGTGTGTGTGTGTGTGTGTGCTGTGTGTGTGTTTGTGTGTTGGTACTGTGTGTGTGTGTTGTTGTTGGTACTGTGTGTGTGTGTTTGTGTGTGTGTTGTGTTTGTGTGGTTTGTGTGTGTGTGTGTGTTGTTGAAATGTGTGTGTGTGTTTGTGTTGTGTGTGTGTGTGTTGTTGGTACTGTGTGTGTGTTTGTTTGTGTGTTGTTGGTACTGTGTGTGTGTTTGTGTTTGTGTGTTGTTGGTACTGTGTGTGTGTGTTGTGTTTGTGTGTTGTGGTACTGTGTGTGTGTGTTTGTGTGTGTTGCTGGTACTGTGTGTGTTGTGTGTTGTGTTGTTTGTGTGTTGTTGGTACTGTGTGTGTTGGTGTGTGTGTGTGTGTGTGTGTGTGGTGCTGTGTGTGTGTGTGTGTGTTGTTGGTACTGTGTGTGTGTGTGTGTGTGTTGTGTGTGTTGTTGGTACTGTGTGGGTGTGTGTTGGTGCTGTGTGAGTGAGTGTGTGTGTGCGTGTGTGTTGTTGGTGCTGTGTGCGTGTGTGTTTTTGTGTGTTGTTGTACTGTGTTGTGTGTTGTGTGTGTGTGTTGGTACTGTGTGTGTGGTGTGTGTGTTGGTACTGTGTTGTGTGTGTGTTGTTGGTGTCTGTGTGTTTTGTGTGTGTTGTTGGTACTGTGTGTGTGTTGTGTGTGTGTGTGTTGTGTGTTTGTGTGTGTGTGTGTTTGTTGCACTGTGTGTGTGTGTTTGTTTGTGTGTGTTGGTACTGTGTGTGTGTTGTTACTGTGTTTGTGTTGTTTGTGTGTCTGTTGGTACTGTGTGTGTGTGTTGTGTGTGTGTGTTGTACTGTGTGTGTTTTTGTGGTATTGGTACTGTGTGTGTGTGCTTTGTGTGTTGTTGTTGTGGTACTGTGTGTGTGTGTGTTTGTGTGTTGTTGGTACTGTGTCTGTGTGTGTGTGTGTGTTGTGTGTGTGTGTGTGTGTGTTGTTGGTACTGTGTGTGTGTGCTTGTGTGTGTGTTGTTGTTACTGTGTGTGTGTGTGTGTGTTGTTGCTACTGTGTGTGTGTGTGTGTGTGTGTTGTTGTTACTGTGTCTGTGTGTGTGTGTGTGTTGTGTGTGTGTGTGTGTGTGTGTGTGTGTTGGTACTGTGTGTGTTTTTGTGTGTTATTGGTACTGTGTGTGTGTGCTTGTGTGTGTTGTTGGTACTGTGTGTGTGTGTGTGTGTGTGTGTGTGTGGGTACTGTGTGTGTGTGTGTGTGTGTGTGTGTAGGTACTGTGTGTGTGTGTTTTTGTGTTGGTACTGTGTGTGTGTGTGTGTGTGTTGTGTGTTTGTGTGTTGGTACTGTGTTTGTGTGTGTTGTGTTTGTGTGTGTTGTACTGTGTGTGTGGTTTGTTGGTACTGTGTGGTGTGTTTGTGTGTTGGTACTGTGTGTTGTTGGTACTGTGTGTGTTTGTGTTGTTGGTACTGTGTGTGTGTGTTGTGTCTGTGTGTTTGTGTGTCTGTTGTTGGTACTGTGTGTTTATGTTGTTGGTACTGTTTCTGTGTGTGTTGTTGGTACTATGTGTGTTTGTGTGTGTTGTTGGTACTGTGTGTGTGTGTGTGTGTTTGGTCTGTGTTGTTGTGTGTGTTGTTGGTACTGTGTGTGTGTGTGTGTGGTACTGTGTGTGTGGTGTGTGTGTGTGTGTTGTTGGTACTGTGTGTGTGTTGGTACTGTGTGTGTGTGTTTGTGTGTGTTGGTCCTGTGTGTGTTTGTGTGTATGTTGTTGGTACTGTGTGTGTGTTGTTGTGTGTGTTTTTGTGTGTTGCTGGTACTGTGTGTGTGTGTTTGTGTGTGGTTGGTACTGTGTGTTGTTGGTACTGTGTGTG
>NW_023494805.1:95000-96421 GCF_904425465.1 Colossoma macropomum
CCGCTGCTGCAGCACAAACCGCGATTACCGCTCAAAAAGCACAGAGTTACCACACAAACCACACAATCACCACCAAACAACCCCCACAACACAAACCTGCACATCGCAAAGAAGCACAACAAGCTCACACTGCGCAGCGGCAGCCCTTAAACCCGCTCTCCTCTCCTTATGAAGACTAAAGCACTGGACAATGGCTGAAGAGTGACCATTACATCCGCAATAAACCCAACGCCGAACAAATCTGACCAAATGAGGACAAATAAGCTGTAAAAGTGGCGATTTACTGAACCAAAGCGCTGAAGTTCATTAAAGCAGGTAGTTTAGCGAGTTTTGACCAGGAGAACGAGCCTGTTTACGCACGACTTGATGCTCTGAATCTAAGAATCGATTCTTGAACCCTTCGAGTCGACTCCTTTCCATCACTAGCGAATAGCTGAATATAATGGACTCCTGAAGATGACTCAATTGAATCAACAGAATCGATTCCATTGTCTGAGACTCTCTGTCATTGGTGAGAGTCTCAGAGAATTGAATCGACCCTGTTGATTCAATCGAGTCGTTTCCATCCAGTATATCCACACTGTACCGAGTCAAACTCTGTTTTAGTGATTAGTGAGTCTTTAGTTAAAAAGAGCCGCTGTTAATTATGCTGTTCATTAACGGTTTGTTGTTTAAAAAAGGGACTGAGCGTTCAATTCCAACAGTAATTCAGCTCAAATCAGATCCTTTCTGTTCCTTCTGAAGATCAAGACTCTGCAGACAAGCTCGGTAAAGTTAGGTTGATATTCGATATTCAGCCGATATTCGCGTTTCGCCCTCCTACCGCTCACAAACCACCTCTTAAAATTCTGAAATAACATTTTCTAAATCGGGATAAAACAGACAACAAACTACAATCATTATATTCCGCCAAAGTACTCGATCTTTACATTTCGCCGAGTGAAGATAGCCGGAATCGCTGCAGTAGGCGCCGAAAACGGTAAGGGACCGTCGGTAAAGTGCGAGTACTGATTAAAAACGTAAAACATTCAAAGACATGAGGAGCCTGTTGGCGTTATTTATAAAGAGTTTAAATCTACTGAAATAGAAAGATGATGTGAAAATCAATAACTGACACTAACAAGTATACATCTGACCTGATCTGACAAACATACTGCAACCTTTAGATTGATCAAATTTGCCTCGAGTGAATTTTAATGAATTTTTTATAGAAATAAATCACAATTGTGTCACAGCCATATGACTTACAGATGGGAGAGCAGAGTGAGAGAGTCACACTGGCTGCCCAGCTCTACATGTTGCTGATACGCCTCCTAGAAAACTTGCTCTCCCATCCCCCGCTCGCTCACGTCGTGCTCTCCCATCCCCCGCTCGCTCACTCGGCTCTCCCATCCCCCGCTCGCTCACTCCGCTCTCCCATC
>NW_023494805.1:96475-554796 GCF_904425465.1 Colossoma macropomum
GCCATTACCATGTCTTGGGATGCCTTAAGACATGTCTAAAGACACATTATGAAGACGTCTTAGGACATCTTGAGGCATGTCTTAGGAAATGAAGACATGTCTTTAAGACATGTCTATAGACACGGATCTTAATATGTCTTGGCAATAATAACATCCCAAGATGTCTCAAGATGTAGGATGTATAATACGTATTTTTAAATTTTACCTACATTTTTTTAAAATAAATCTTTTACTTTTAAATATTTTTAAGGGAATTTTAAAATGTAACATTATTTATAGCAAAAATTCTAGTAATTAATTTTTTTTCATTATTTAATTTTGTTCTATGTAGGATGCATAATGGTATCACTTATTTTAATATATATATATATATATATATATATATAATATATATATATATATATGTGGTATATTATTTTATAAACATACAAACATTACATACATTAGTACATACTACATTTATACATTTCAGAACAAATTTAACAACAAAGGTAATAATAATAATGATAATAATAATAATAATAATAGGCACATGGTTCCCAGTCTGTAACTTTCTGTACAATAAGCCATTTTATATGAAACCACTAAATGACTTTGTTTACATTGCAATGACAGAATCAAGTTTACAAAAATGTGGAATTCCCCTTTAAATGTTTCTGTTGCATTAGAAAAGCTTATGGAATCAGTGAAAATCTATTTGTGAGTTCAGACCATCCCTTCAACATGGTGGTAGTAGGAGGGAAGACTCTTATGCAACTATTTTGTAATACAGCATTGCTGCAAAATTGAAAAATCTAATTCAGTTCTTTTAAATACCTTTTTATAGTAATTAACCCTTAATGTTTTAAAAATGTGTTAAAATACATTTTTTACAATTACTATTTTACAGTTGCTTCATTTTTTAATGAAGGTATCATTTTATCAACTTTTAAAATAATGATAAGAAGAAGGAGAACAAAGAACAATAATAAGTATGCATAAATTACAGTAATGTAATTTAAAGGGGTACTTTTTTACAATTTTGTATTTCCTTGTTAATCTGTTAAAAATTCAGAATACTTCTACATTCAAATAATTTACTCTGCAATCCAAAGCATAGCCCATGAAAAAGCTCCCACATAGCTTTCAAAAAATATAGATTACAGTTATTGTCTATTGTTTTTACAACTGTGTATATGCATAGTACAATAGCGTCATCACATTTGATATGTTCTACAGACGGGGAAAAACATGTTAACTGACTTTGGGTAGAAATTTGAAACATACTGCAATAAATACACAGTTCCGACCAATAAATCTGATTTTAAGGTCTGCTGTTACTCCGTATATATAATTTATGCTAAAGTTATTAGCAATAAAGTACTATGAACAATTGTAAGTGATGGGAAACAATTTTAAGACGAATTCATATGGACTAAAAAGAAAAACTGACCAACAGAGTAATACAGAGGTCTGAACCCCAGCACTCCTAACATACCTGAGCCAGATAATGATCAGCTGTCAAACAATTAATACCAGACTCAGATGTGCTAGGAGCTGGAATAGAGCCAAGCTGTGGACATTTTATGTGGACATATGTGGTCACAGGAAACAGGACACAGATAACTCGATGTGCATATGTCCATGCCATAATGCCTAAACACTAACATTACTGATATCACACTGCTAATGTTACTGATCTCTCCTTTTAGAGTTAAATCCGTGATGAGTGAGAGAACGGTCAGATTCACAGCCCATCGCTTCTTCCTCTGTTTTTTCTCAGTGTTGGTCTTCTTTGTCAGAGATATGAGGAAAATGCATCTGTTAAAAAATCAATTTTAAGACAATAAATTTGAAATTATTTTTGGATCTGCGTACACAAGCAGGCTGAATTTAAAGGGGACCTATTACCTATAATTTCCAATGTTCATAAATTTATTTTTGGGGTCTACTATAATAAATTTACATGCTTCAGTGTTGCAGAAACACATACATTTTCTCATACTGTAAATCTCTACTTACCCTCTGTCTGAAACACTCTGTTAGAGCTCCTGTGTCTTTAAGCCTCTCCTTCCTGATGAGCCCAGTACGCTCTGATTAATCAGCTCACTCACTTGGCTCTGACTGATCAAGCACCAGAGAGGTTCCGCCAATACATGGCCTCCGGTAGATGCGTTGCGTTGTGTGAGGGCATGCCAAGCTCGCTGGTAGGTGGGCAATAAGGATTGTGTTATGGGATTACATCATCTTGTAACAAAGGAAAAGGGCTGGGGAACTCCAGCCCTCAGGCAGCTGAGAAAAGTGGTTTCTGTGGGAGAGAGTTTCTCCCTCTGGCATATACTTTCAGCTTTGTATCTTACACGCACAAAAAGCTACATAACATTCTACATGAAAGGGAAAGCATTATATATTCCCTTTATAAGTAAAACATAATGTACAGTATACATACGTTTACTCATCTAAAATCAACGCAGGCATTTAGTACACAAAGAAATGTGACAAGGCTTTAAATAATACCTATGCATGAACTCCAGCGTGGCACCCAGCTCACACGCATAGCTGATGTTCAGACAATGATGTTCAGTGTAATGAAATAAGCATCAAGATGAGGCCACTTGGGTAAGAGCACAATTGAGTGTTGAGAGAGATATGGACTGCCACCGTACTGGATGAGGCCCAAAGAGAGGATGTTCCTTTGGAAGGATTGAAAACAACAAACTTGATTAGATAATTCACAATTCTATTGTTTTCATCCTCTAACATGCCAACACGTGACAGAAATGATCATTTGCTGTTGAGGCAGGTGTGAGCTTAGAACTGATATCTGTATCTGTTAAAAGCTGTGTTAAAGAAGAATTACACGATTTTTAAGCACAGTTTCATCATTAAGATGCAAAATGTAGTTTGATACAAAATGTTCCACTGTGGAAAAACTTACAGAGTCAGAGTTGTTCACAGTGGCAGTGACAGGAACCAGACGTTTGAAGAGTTCAATGCCTCTAATCTCTCTCACAGAGAATTATTACATGAAATCATTATTAATAAGAGCTAAACTCTATTAGAGCATGTTTACCACATGCTTTATGCTATAAATTGTAGGGCTCTGAGACTTGCAGTATCACACATGAAAGCTCCATGAAGAAGTAAATTCATAAATATTGATACAGTGTTGGTGATACTGCCATATAGATATTTTGAACACAGCTGTAATGGCAAATAACATATAAATAAATTGAATGAATAAAGTGCAGATATTTGAGTACTGTAACCCAGCTTTACCTAAACATTCTGCTCTTCTGTATTACAATAAATACTTCATGAAATATATTTGTTTGAAATACCCACCAAATCTAAACATCTGTCTGACATTCATATAGTTTTATTTAAAAAATTAAAACTTGAGTCTCACCAGTTGCTCAGCTTCAAATGATTTCTGATGAGAAACATCTAAAACAAAACAGACGCATGAGGTAAATGCAGCAAAACAATAATAACAGCAAAGCATAACAATGAACTTAAACACAAAACAAACTGGTCATTATATATTACTGACTAAAATGTAGCCAAGTAAAACATAGATTATTAATATAAAGCACAAATAATACATTTTAAAAATACTCTAGAAAGTACAAATCCACCAGGACGTTACTAGAGTAAATGTAACTGAGCAAATTAAAATCATTACTACCCTCTCTGAGCTACACAGACTGACGGACTGTGTTCAGTTTCATTGTTGTATTGTTCAGTGTGCTGACCCTGCTGCACTGTGATCAGTCTTAATTCTGAGGCAGCCTTTCATTTGTTCCAGCTACCTAAATGTTTCAGCTGACTGATTCTGCTGCACACTAGTATAACATCTCACCTGTCCATCCTCCAAACCTTAGGAGCCTCCATGGCTGCACTGCTGAGATGAGACAGCTGTACAGAGCTGAAGCTGGGCGGTCACTATATTTACAGTGCGCTGCTGGGTGAGACAGCTGTACAGAGCTGAAGCTGGGCGGTCACTATATTTACAGTGCGCTGCTGGGTGAGACAGCTGTACAGAGCTGAAGCCGGGCGGTATGGTTACAGTGAGCTGCTGGGTGAGCCAGCTGTACAGAGCTGAAGCTGGGCGGTATGTTTACAGTGCGCTGCTGGGTGAGCCAGCTGTACAGAGCTGAAGCTGGGCGGTATGGTTACAGTGAGCTGCTGGGTGAGACAGCTGTACAGAGCTGAAGCTGGGCGGTATGGTTACAGTGCGCTGCTGGGTGAGACAGCTGTACAGAGCTGAAGCTGGGCGGTATGGTTACAGTGCGCTGCTGGGTGAGACAGCTGTACAGAGCTGAAGCTGGGCGGTATGGTTACAGTGCACTGCTGGGCGAGACAGCTGTACAGAGCTGAAGCTGGGCGGTCACTATATTTACAGTGCGCTGCTGGGTGAGACAGCTGTACAGAGCTGAAGCTGGGCGGTCGCTATGGTCACAGTGCGCTGCTGGGAGCGGGTGCTAAGCGACATCTGACGCAGCGGCGAGGCATAAACAGACACGCTGCTTAGCCACTAGCTAGCTAGCTACATACGCTACCCTAACGCTTTTTTTACAGAAAAAAAATGTTTACATCAGCTGACTGTTAGTGAGGCTGCTTATCTCATTTTGTCACTACTCACCTTTTAAAAGCAGACTCTGACCGTTGCAGTCGCAACTCCAGTCGCCACTCCACTTGGTCCAGTCAGTTACCTTTAGTCAGCTACGCAGCTGAAAATCCTCGTTTGTGGACCTGAAAGCGTTACCCGGCAGGCGGCGCTGTCTTAGTAAGGAGTGTAAGAGACTGTCTTATCGAGGTTTAACACTCGCTAAACAAACTCGATAAAACCGTCTTAAGACGTTAACTTTCATGTCTCAAGACAAAGATCGTGTCTTCACTCATATGTCTTAAGACGTTCTTGAGATGTCTTGTCATAAGAAAATGTCTCAAGACATCTTATAAACACTGTCAAGACATCTTAAGACACAGTGACAGCTGGGTATGTTGTTCAAATTGTTTTTTCAGTAATCGTGTCTATACAAATGTACAAGAGATATTATTTAGTACTTACACAGGTACGTTTGTACTTTGTGTTCTTTTTGCAGTTTTTTTGCAGGGTTACCTTTTGTATATAAGCTCCCCCTGGAGAGAAATGCAACTAATTCATACATTTATCTCCAGCAGGCTGGATTAGTGCAATGGTCTCTTTATTAGCATTCGCTCAACCACGGTCAGACAGCTGCATATTATTTAAAATGCAGCTCCTACAATTCTTACGAGAATAAAGAGATCCAAGCTTATAACTCCAAGCCCCAGGTCACTGAACTAGCTAACAAATAAACAATGGTAATAACATTAAAATGCATAAAAATTACACAAAGTTGCATAAATCTCTGAATGGCTTTGGACCGAAATACACTGCTGAACTGCTTGAAGTGCCCAGAATTGGAACCAAAGAGGATTAGGCAGCATTCAGTCATATATAGATTTATTATAGAAATATTTGAGGTACACTTGATGGTTAAAACTAGGAAGATCATGCCATGCCAAGGAAATATAAATATAAAAGTTTTTTTACATCTGCAGGAAATTTAATCACACAAACTAATTATACATTTACATTTACATTTACATCATTTAGCAGACGCTCTTATCCAGAGCGACTTACAAAAAGTGCTTTGTCTATCCAGAGAAAGAATCTTCGCTAGCTACCAATAGGTTAGAGAGAAAGTCAGTCCTAAGCTCAGATACTGGTAGAATCAGAAGGTCATTGACACCTAGTGAAAAAGGGACAGAGTTAAACACAGAACAGTGCAATACATAAAATACATAAGTGCTGTACAATACATTACAATCAATACTTAATTTAGTGCTCATTTAAGTGCTGAATAAACAGGTGTGTCTTCAGTCTGCGTTTGAAGATAGCGAGAGACTCTGCTGTATGGACAGCCAGTGGGAGTTCGTTCCACCACCTGGGTGCCAGCACAGAGAACAGTCTAGATGCTTGCCTTCCACGCGCCTTGAAGGATGGCGGGTCAAGCCGAGCTGTACTCGAAGCTCGAAGGGCTCGTGGTACAGTTCGAGATTTGACCATTGCCATCCAGTAGGGAGGGGCTGGTCCATTTTTGGCCTTGTAGGCAAGCATAAGGGTTTTAAATCTGATGCGTGCAGCTACAGGAAGCCAGTGAAGGGAGCGGAGCAGTGGGGTGACGTGGCTGAACTTTGGGAGATTGAAGATGAGTCTTGCTGCTGCATTCTGGATGAGTTGCAGAGGCCTGATGGCCTGCATCGGAAGACCAGCCAAGAGCGAGTTGCAGTAGTCAAGCCTTGAGATGACAAAAGACTGCACTAGCACCTGGGTGGCCTCTCGAGAGAGAAAGGGTCGGATCCTCCGGATGTTGAACAGCAGAAATCTGCATGACCGAGTTAGGTTCGCAATGTGAGTCGAGAACGATAACTGGCCATCCAAAACCACACCAAGACTTCTTGCCTCTGCTGACGGGACAATCAGAGAGTTCTCGAATGAGATGGCAAGATCTCGATGAGGACCTGTAGTTGCAGGGATGAATAGCAGCTCAGTCTTGCTAGGATTGAGCTTCAGGTGGTGAGCTGCCATCCGTGAAGAGATGTCAGTCAGACATGCCGAGATGCAACTGGAAACCTGTGCGTCAGAGGATGAGAAAGAAAGCATTAGTTGAGTGTCATCAGCATAACAGTGATGAGACGCCATGAGAGGATATTACATCACCAAGAGAGCTAGTGTAAAAAGAAGAGAGAAGAGGACCCAGCACCGAGCCTTGTGGGACACCAGTGGAGAGCCTGCATGGAGAGGATGTGGACCCTATGTTACCTGATAAAAGCGATCCTCCAGATAGGATTTGAACCACTTCCACGCAGAGCCAGTGATTCCAAGGTTGGTGAGGACGTCCAGAAGGATTGTATGGTTGACCATGTCAAAAGCTGCTGAGAGGTCAAGAAGAATCAGGACAGATGACAGTTTGGCTGATCTTGCTGACTGGAGCTTCTCAGTCACTGCTATAAGAACAGTTTCTGTTGAGTGCGCTGGTTTGAAGCCAGACTGGTTGGGGTCCTGGAGCTGGTTCTGTGTGAGAAAGAGAGACAGTTGATTATAGACTGCACGTTCAAGATTTTTTGAAAGGAAAGAATGTCTGTAGTGATACCGGTCTGTAGTTGTTGACATCGGTGCTGTCAAGCATGGGCTTCTTCAGGATGGGAAGGAATCTTGCAGTCTTGAAAGAGGATGGAACTTCACCTGTTGACAAGGACTTGTTAAAGAGAAAAGTGATGAAGGGCAGTAGATCCTTGGAGATTGACTGGAACAATGCAGATGGGATGGGATCAAGTGGTTGGGTTACTGGATTTGATCAGTTGAAGGGCATCTGTGGAAAGAGAAGAAAAACAGTTTAAGGGATTGAGAACGAGAGGAGGAGGTCTAGTGGAAGGAGTGGGGACAGAGGGAAAAGACTGGTGGATTCTATCAACCTTCTCCTCAAAGAAGGTGATAAAATCCTCAGGAGTGAGAGAAGAGGGTGGAGGGGGAGGAGGAGGGTTGAGGAGAGAGGAGAAAATGCTAAAGAACTTGCGTGGATCAGATGCTGATGCTGCCCGTTTCCCTCTGTAGAAAGATGACTTTGCAGCAGTAACTTCGAGTGAGAACTTGGAAAGGAAAGATTGATAGGAGCGAAGATCCGAGTCGAGCTGGGATTTCCTCCACCTTCTCTCAGCCTTCCTTAGTTCTTGCCGGTTGCTGCACAGGACACCTGTCAGCCAGGGGGCAGGTGGGGAAGATCTGGAGGAGAGAGAACACAAAGTTAATTGCAGATGAGAGTGAAGACAGGAAAACATCTGTAGCTGTGTCCAGTGACAGAGAAGAAAATGAATCAGGATGGGGAAGGGTGGTCAGGATAGTTGAAGCGAAAGACGAGGAAGGAATGGAGTGCAGGCTGCGTAGAGAGGAGGAGCATGAAGGGTTGGAATGGACAGGAGCAGCAGGGAGGGAGAGTGAGAAAGATAGAAAGTGGTGGTCAGACATCCAGCACGGAGGTAGGTCTGCTGAATATCAGGTCCAAAGCGTTGCCTGCTTTGTGCGTCGGAGGAGTCTGGTTGAGGGTGAGGTCGAAGGATGATAGCAGTGGTAACAGGCAGGATGACTGCAGCTTGTCCGATGGCAGGTTGAAGTCACCCAAAAGTATGAGCGGGGTTCCATCGATGGGGAAGAGACTCAGAAGAATGTCTAACTCATCAATGAAGTAACCTAGAGGAGAGGGAGGACGATAAAGGACAATGATGTGAAGTTTAGTGGTAAAAGATACAGTGACAGCATGGTACTCAAAGGAGGAAATTGAAAGATGAGAAAAAGCAAGCGGAGTGAAACGCCACTTTCTGGACAAACCTGAAAGTGCAAACCAGTGTTAAATTGCAAACCTGTGCCACCAGCCCTGCCAGACTGTCTCGGAGAATGGGAGAAGTGAAAGGCAGAGGACAGGGCTGCTGGAGTCGCCGAGTTCATGGGAGTGATCCAGGTCTCCGTCAACGCCAGAAAGTGCAGTGAATGGAAGGATGCGAGGGCTGAAATGAAGTCTGCCTTCTGCACAGCACATTGGCAATTCCAAAGCCCACCTGCCACCCTGGTCTGAGATTCTGAAGACCGTGGGGGACAGGTTAGGTTAATGGAATTACGGGTCCTGCGACGATGAACGGTTGTACGTGATCTGTGGGATGAGTAAACGGGTATTGTAAAGAACATGGACAACACTAGAGTAATTAGAACATAAAGAGGTAATGAAGAATAACAAAGTGATACTTAGCCAAAGTTGAGCGATCACATCTCTGTTGATGATAGATGGGAGCTGCTACAGGCTGCTACAGACAAGCTTGTCTGTAGTGGAATACCTCCTCAATTTATCAGCCTTGTGACTGATAGCCGGCCCCTACAATTCACACCTTTGGCTAACCTGAAACCACACCTGAAACTAGTAATTACAATTAAGCACTAGATTCTACAAGACAGCCTTGTAACTAACAGAGTCAAAGCTAAAGAAAGTCTCAACTCAGAGCCTACCTTTACCAGCAGAAAGACAATATTCAATCAGAAGACAAGCACACTGTGTTAGTCTATTAGAGTTTCTGCTGCAAGATACACATACAAACACATAATAATTCACAAAATGTAATAATAAAGTCATGAGGAATAGACAGAAAAATGCAGGATATATATTGTGGTGGCCATCTCTTATAAACACTACAGCATATCACAGTCACATTTAAATCATCAAAATAATATGTTCATTTAAAATCACAGCTGGGAAGAAGCTCCAGGTAAAAACGCAGATCTACAACTGGAGGTTATACAGTCCCTAAAAGTGGAGTGGGTACATATCATTGGTCAACAGAGAAAGAATAATGTACAAAACATTGGTTACACATAACTGAGAAAAACAAAACAAAAGTTTCAACATATATGCATAATGAATCAGTCAAGAAATCTACATGTCATCTACTGTGGCTTTTTGTGTCTTATTCTGGGTATTATTTAATGCAGCGATGGTAAAACAAAACAGAAATAGCACTGAGGTGTGCAGAGACAATGAACAGTGCTGGGAGTTGAATGTGCACTTGCGTTAAAAACATTCTTGATTTTGCTGGCATTATCATACATTATTTTTATACTTAGAGATATAAAGTTGAAAGACTGCCTAGTAATGTGTATGAAAAAAAAAACTACAGAAATAAAACTTGGAAAATATATATATTTTGTGAAAATGTTATGCATCAATACATAGTCGGACCAGTTAACCATGATAATCTACAACTAAAGCTTGAACAAAACATTCTCCCTCAATATTGAAAATTCCTGAATAACCTATATTGGTTTCTTTTATTCAGTGAGAACAGAATAACTAATTATTGTGCAGTTCAGCCAGGGCCCCTTTTCATCTCATTTAGCACAGCAGAGCTGGTTGTGGAACTGAATCATGGCTCTTTATGGTTCTCACAAGATGAAACTTGAAAACAGCAGCTTCTCTTCAACTCAGGCTTTTTTGGGCTGAGCACGGCCAGGTGATGTGGGCTGCCCAGCCAACAGGTGCTTGCTGAGGAACACTACCCCCAGGTCTGGCTCTCCTGGGCAGGGTACATAGACTCTTGTGTCCCTTGATCACAGTGAATTTTGATCAAATCATGCATGTGTCCTAAAATTTGAATGACTGAAGCACTTCCAACACTGTGCAGTGATTCAGGTTCTCTCAGTTGTGAATCTGCTGGTGATTCTTGAGGGCACCACTTTGTCTAAAACTCTTTCCACACTGTGAGCTGTGACACGTTTTTTCTCCTGTGTGAATGAGCTGGTGTTTTCCTGAGGACACCCCTTTCTCTAAAACTCTTTCCACACTCAAAGCAATGATACAGTTTCTCTCCTGTGTGAATGCGCTGGTGTGTTTGGAGACTACGAAGTTGACTAAAACTCTTTTCACACTCTAAGCAGTGATACGGTTTCTCTCCTGTGTGAATGCGCTGATGTATTTGAAGACTACGCCGTTGACTAAAACTCTTTTTACACTCTAAGCAGTGAATGGTTTCTCTCCTGTGTGAATGCGCTGGTGCATTTGGAGACTACGCCATTGACTAAAAGTCTTTGTACAGTCCAAGCATTGAAATGGTTTCCCTCCTGTGTGAATGCGCTAGTGTATTTGGAAACTATTCAGTTGAGTAAAACTCCTTCCACACTCTGAGCAGTGATATGGTTTCTCTCCTGTGTGAATGCGCTGGTGTGTTTGTAGATGACTCTGTTGACTAAAACACTTTACACATTCAGAGCAGTGATACGGTTTCTCTCCTGTGTGAATGTGCTGGTGTGCTTGGAAATGACCCTGTGCAGTAAAACTCTTTCCACAGTCTTTGCAGCGATACGGTTTCTCTCCTGTGTGAATGCGCTGGTGTGTTTAGAAATGACCCTGTGCAGTAAAACTCTTTCCACAGTCTGTGCAGCGATACGGTTTCTCTCCTGTGTGAATGCGCTGGTGTGTTTTGAGACTACACTGTGCAGTAAAACTCTTCCCACACTCTGAGCAGTAGTGAGTTCTTTTTTTGCCTGTAATATTTTGTGTTGGTCTGCCAGTTTTGCTCATGTGAAGATCAGCAGCTGAGGATGTTTTCCGAGTCTTGGAGCTTCTGGACGCCATATTCTCACATTCAGTCTTTCTTAATTTAAGCAGTTCCTTGATGTTTGCAGATGTTACTTAGACAATTGCTGGAAAGCACTTGAAAAGCACTTGGTCATTTGGAGCAGGAGATCATTCTGTAGGAGAACAAGGGTAAAAAAAAACACACCGGTTAATGAGAAAGTATAGTAGATAATTTAAAAAAATGGAAATATTTGTCTACAAAACAATATTTTACAGAGGTAAAAGTTATACAAAATGTAATCTACATATAGTGAAGATTTTATCAAATTATCTGTTCAATGTTATTGTTTGTTATTTATTACTATCATTACTATTATACTATCATTACTTTTTTATTATTGATATGATGCTTCTAACGGCATAAAATGAGTCACTCCAGTGTCTACGAAGGACATCATTATTGGCTACATTCTCCAAGGACTAATTATAGTTTGTGTGGTAAATACATCAGTTTGAAACATGTAACTTTTCCAGAAGCATGCTGAACCATGGTTCCAGTTTGGGTAGCGTGGGGTGTAGCTGCAGCGGCCACTTTGGGAACAACAAAATTGTGCTTTTTTGCTCTTTTGTTTTACTATCTGTTGTGTAACCCACTCAAAACTCAAAAATCATGACTGCTACATCCAGCACCTACATCTACCATTGCCAGAGCCTACTACAGCCACAATCTCTGCCTCCAGATGGACTGTGGAAAGAGCTGTGCGAGCTAGGCCTGCTACGATCCATGGCGCTGCGTGAGTCTGCTGGCAGAAAGCGATGCGTGAGAAGGCACAAGCGAGCCAGGGTGTGCGCTAGGCTAATGGCTAACTCCAGATGACCAGCCGTCCCATGGCTGCTTCTTTCCAACGTTTGTTCCTTGGAGAATAAACTGGACTACCTCCGGATCCAGTGGGCCACCCAGCGTGAGTTCAGAGACTGCTGCATTTTAGTTTTTATGGAGACATGGATGACGAGCTCCACTCCGGACTCAGCCATTTAGCTTGACGGCCTGTTATGCGTCCGTGCAGACAGAGATGCTGAACTGGGTGGTAAGACTCGAGGTGGGGGCCTATGTGTTTACCTCAACTCTGAATGGTGTAAAAACGCAGCACTACTCTCTAGTCACTGCTTTCAGCTGGTGGAGTTTGCGATTGTCAGAGCCAGGCATTTTTTTGCCAAGAGAGCTGACTACGGTGTACATAGTAGCAGTGCATATAGCTCCTAGTGCTTATTCCAACGCCACACTGAATCAGTGATCTCCAAAACACACACCCAGACTGACTGTTTATCGTCGCTGGAGATTTCAACCATGCCAATCTGAAGTCAGTGCTCCATAAATTTCACCAGTATGTGGACTTTGGCTAACGTGCTGGATCTTGTTTACACACATTTCAGGAATGTGAAAGAAGTGTAAACTATGCTCAGAAAGATATATGGAACAGTG
This sequence comes from Colossoma macropomum, assembly GCF_904425465.1. Lineage (NCBI taxonomy): Eukaryota > Metazoa > Chordata > Actinopteri > Characiformes > Serrasalmidae > Colossoma > Colossoma macropomum. The sequence goes on from NW_023494805.1 coordinate 109,085, forward strand.
TTCTTTAACCTTGACAGCACCCTGTCTGCAGACTCTTCACACCACATCTCTGTCAGTTCTCACCTGTAATGGACCTACGACCCCCCTCCCCACCTTCCTCTCCCATCATCAGCTCTAAACATCAGGTCAAAAGACTGGATTGTGGCTGGACCTGTTGATGTCCCACCTGCAAAAGTGGGTGACCATGACCCTCTAGGCCTCAGAACTGGTGCTCCTCAGGCCTACATATTCTCTCCTCCTCTATATTCCCTAAAACCTAACCTACTCCTAACAGCGACTCTGTTAAACTGAAGCTGAGCAAGTAACACAAGTAAGGCACCTGGGATCAAAGCCAACAACACTGAGCATCCATTAAACCTTGGAGAAGGACCTCAAATGGGACAGATACACCACAACAGCTATGAAAAAAGCCAAGCAGCCCCTGCATGTCCTGAGATGGTTAATGTAAAATTGGGATGCCTCAAAGCTGGATTAGTTTAGACAGTAATTACCAAAAATAAAATAAGCTCACCAAGCATAAGTTACAGTGAACTGTGTGATGTGAAAAGAAAGCCACTGGCTACTGGTTCTCCGCCCTCAATAACCAGTATTCATCTCGAATGTGGAGGATGGTGTGGCTTCCATGGATATAATCTAGGATCTTAGTGAACTGAAGCTGTAGATGTTTCATATTCAAATATCAATTGATCCAGCATCACCTTCTGGAGGGGAAACAGATATTTAGTAAACTATGTAGTTTAACATGAAATCTAGTTTTAAGTGGTGCAATATTTGATTTATCAACATGAAACCTAAACTTAGGAAACACTTTACTCACCTGCATCTGAAATTACATACAGTGTTCACTCAAGAGAACTTAACCAGAACCCCCCACCAACCAAACCTCAACGGCAGCCCCCACCCACACTTAACCAGGACCCCTATACAAATTCAACAGCAAACCGCTAAACTGAACTCACACCAGAACCAGCCCCCCATTCTTTAACCTTGACAACACCCTGTCTGCAGCCTCTTCACAGCTCATCTCTGTCAGTTCTCACCTCCTAAGGACCTGTGAGCCCCTCCCCACCACAATGAGACCGCTTTTTTTTTTTTTTCAAAACAGCTCTCATTGGATTTTTACTTCAGTTAAAAATATCCACACTTTAACATTTCCACGTGAGGAAAAAATCTTAAGGCTTACTATAAGAAGATGGAAAAGGGAAGGTAAAAAAGTAAATAAATGTTATTTGGGTACCTAAAATAACCATGATTCAGTTCAGTTTAAGGACAGATATGCCTGCCTCTCTCTCTCTGATCCAGGAACAGTCTGGGTATTGCAGGCTGGTTACACCACCAGTCCAGCAGGAGAATCAGTAAACAGAATTAAATCTAGAAGGCATCTGGAACTGCCTGCAGTCTATTCGACCTCTCTACACAGCGCGCTAAAACAAGCAGCAAGCATACGTGAATAAAATACAAAGCACCAAAACAGTCACTGAAACTGAAGTATTGTTTCTCAAAAAATGCAGGTAAAACTTTCAGTATTTATCAGCCACCTCAGCCCAGCAGGCAAACAGGAATTAACAGACTAGGAATTAACCCGCTTTTAGAGCAGTTTTACACATTTTCAGTGCAGATTTAGTGTTGAAAACTAGTGCAACTGTTAGTAACTGTGGACCAGGACACACACAGATACAGAGAACGCTCACCTCGCAGGAGAATCAAGAAACAATTAAATCTGGAGTGACTGCAGTCTATCAGAAAGCAGATACTATAACCAGAAACTGTGTCAACAGAAAGTGAAACTGGCATAAATTTCTTAAAGCACCTATTTAATGAATCACCAAGGCTGATTAAATTACAGCTGGGTTACATAAAAAGAGTGAAAAAGAGATAAACAGCTCTTACCTTCAGCAGATCAGCTCCTGTTTCTCTCTATTTCTGTAAGAGTGAGTTATAAACAGTGTAAACAGAGTGAAAGAGATAAACAGCTCTTTACCTTCAGCAGATCAGCTCCTGTTTCTCTCTGATACTCTTCTTCTTCTCTTTATTGTCTTTGGAGAACCACCGTTATAGATCTAGCACCCCCCAATTGACGTCATCACTGTATATCTGGGGGCGTTATTTTTCCAATCCTACCAGCAAACCCCGCCTCCTGTGCTATGATTGGCTAGAAGTTCATAAGAGCAGCCGCCTGTATATTAACTGCAGCAACTGAAATTTATACAAATATGACAGAGTAATGGTATAAAGATGACAGAACACAGTCAATCAATAAATTATAATATAAACAACTACAGGAAATTTGGGCAGAATTGATGCAAAATTAATGCAGCAGATTATCAGGCATTGTTAGAGTACAGTTTGTATGATTCAGTTTATGTTCCATTACCTTTTTTAAAGCAATGAAGTGATTTGTTTTTTTCTGTAAAAAGTGAAGGAATATACAATTTGACTTAAAATGAAATCATTAAAACTATCATTGAAATGATCACAAAAGACTTAAAATATCTGTGGTGACCTTTAATGTGATGATGTTGGGCTGTCCCACCTCACTGACTCTTAATTTGTCTATGAAATATATCCATGAAAATGTCCCACTGACACCATAATTACAATGTTATTTGAATAATTTATGAACGATTGAAAGTATGAAGATTTTTTTTTCATTTCTATAACTTTAATTCATTAAACAAAAATGTCATTTTAAGATACATATATATATATATATGTAAATATATATATATATATATATATATATATATTGCACAAAACTTGTTTCCCTGTAAAAGAAAATGGAAGATTTTCTAATTATTATTATATAAAACAAAATTTCATCATCTTGTTGTTATCTGCAGAGTGACCATCAGACAGGTCAGTATTCTCACTATATTTTCTCAATTTACACTCAAAAACTGATTACGCTGCATGAGAAAAGGTTGATCATTCAACCCTGATACCTAAATTGTTGTTAAAAAAAGAATATATATTTATTATTTATTTATGTAAACTATTTGGTTATTTGTAGTTAGCATGAACATTTGTTGCCTGTCAAGCTAAGCACTCCTAAATTCTACATTATTTAGGCTAAATTTACAACCACAAAAATGAAATGAAAATGACTTGAAACAAATTTTTCAATAACAGCTTTTTGAATAAAACAATTTTCAACATTCTACTGTATGTTATATACTGTTTTTGTTGCATTAATATTCAACCCTGTCATGCACCTCAACCCTGTTGGACACATTTCAGCTCTGTTATTGTCATTTTTGATTAAAATAGTTCTAAAACTTTTATTTTAGTAGCTTATGTTACCAGAAGTGTCAATTTGGTGATGAGAGTCATTCATTTCAAATAATAAGTTTGGGATTTTTATTATTTATTTGAAAAGTTCCAAAAGCACTTCATGAATTTCTGTATTTCTTGCTAGAAAATAATGAATTGAATTGACAGAGGCTTTTAAATTTCATTTAAACATCTCCCTAAAATTTGGTAACAGGGTTGCAAAAAGTGCTGTGGATTTCAGAAAAAAACAGCTCATATAGTCTCTGATTTGACTGAGATAGAAAATAACATTTTCTGAAGGTTAAGTACTTTCAGTCATACTTTTTCAAAAAGACCAAAGAAAAAAGTACATTTTTAAAGCAGTTTGAGGTCTAAAGTGAACTTTATTCACAGAAAGTGACAAATTCACCCCGACTGTCTCTTATGTCTATACTGAGATTTGGTTTATACTGTTTCTTCTGTAACTTCGTCAGTAAGTCAGTGCACTGTACATGTGTCCACTGTGATAGTTTATAATTTCTAATGTACCAAATCAAATTCCTTTACCTGACACAGTCAAATAAAGAGATTCTGACTCTGAATTGGCAGTGAAATAATGAAGAGCATACAAACTCAAACTGAAAAGTGTACAGATGTATATTATTTATTCATTTATTTATTCTTTCATTTATTTCCTAATGGAATAAATCTATTCCTTTACTCAGTACATATACTCAAATTATATGTAAATAACTTGAACATGTATGTGTCTCTTCCTGTTTAGTACACAAATCATGGCATGTAACTCCAAACACAGCCACAAGTGTGTCCTGACCTAAATGTTGGAAATCTGACCAACAATTGATTAGTTCATTAGAGTAAGAAAATATTTATAAATGACATTTATTGTACTTGTTTATGCTTGTATTCACATTTATCAATGATCTACATGGTATTTTCCTGTATGTTAATAAAACACCCAGTCATTAATAAACAGAGATTTACATCATCTGTCTGTCATATTTTAGTGTGATGTCATACATTAGTATCTGCAAGGACAGCTGCATTTGAACTACAGCATGTTGGAGATTAGTTGTTTTTATTTCCAGCAATAGCTTATTTTTGTATTTTATTTTTATTTCATACACAGCAGATAATTTATAGTCAATATTTAAATAAAATAATCATGATAATAAAACAGCAAACAAAACAGTGCAGGGAAAGTACAAAAAAGCACAAAGCGCTTGTATTAGGCACTTTCACAATTGGATTAACTTATACGTATTTAAATTCATGAAAAAAGGATGTAAAAAAATAAAAAAATAACATAAGACAGGGATACAAAGAATGTTGTTGGGGTAAGTTTAATTTGAATATGAAAAAAATGGATTATTGTAAAGTGGAATTTAGCTAGTCTTTTGAAGGAATTAAGACTGTTACAAGTTCTCAAGTTCAGTGAAAGACAGTTCCAGATAAAAAGGTCCTTTCTATGAAATTGTAAATTTCATGATACTTTGAGGAAGTTTTGTTTCAATAAAAGAATAATTTGGCTGATTTGAAGGTTAATTTCATACACATCAATAATTTTTAAATTCAAAAACCAGCACAACATGAAGAAAATATGATCATTATGAAAAATCACTTTTGAAGAATATGTAAGCCTCTGAGATCACTTCTGAAAGTACGAGCCCAGATAATGATTTAGTGTGACAAGTATGGATAAATCATTACATAATACAGATTGAGAAGTACATGATGAGGTAATATATACATAATTCATCTGATGAGACCAATATTTTTAGCAATTTTTGTCATATTACTGCAATGTGATCTTTCCAGCTGAGTTTCTCTTGATAAGTACACCAAGATATTTAGTACAGTGTACATGGGATATATTATTGTTGGACATGTGTTCTGACAGGAGGATATCAATTCCTTTTTTATTTCTTGGAGTAAAGGACATGTTTGAGCTCTTTTCCTGATGTTGACAGATCTGAAGCATTTCTTTAAGTTTTAGCCTTTGGGCTTGATGTTATTTATTATGTATCTCAGCTCTTCTAATGTAGACCTTCCCATAATGCCTTATTTCACCAATTTTTCCGGGAAAAGTATATTAGGGCTGCATCCAAATAGTTGAATGAGACTTCTTTTTCTATCCACTTACCTTGGTTTTACCACATCATCTCTGCTAATATGTTGAGTGAGGAAGATGGAAGGAAGATGTGAGTGAGTGTGAACTGCTGATGGGGAAGGATGATGCAATAAGGAGTAAGACTGCCCCCCCACCCAATTTGGAAAATATCCAAATCTATGCAATTCACATGTAAAGCATATTCATCATTAAAAGTTAAATTTCACTAATGGACAACATAAAATGCATAGGTTTTCATTCATGATCACAAATACATTAACTATAATAGTGTTTATCACTAAAGATCTAATTCACAGAAAGATCAAATGAGTCTCTCCAGTTTACAGGGTGAACTATTCAGGGGACTGTTCCTGAGGTCCAGCTCTTTCAGTCAGCAGATTGCTGATTGTAGACCTGATCCCAAATTTTCACAAGGTTTCCTCCCAAGAAAGCAGAGTCCAGTCAAGTCAAGTCAAAGTTTATTTACATAGCTCTTTTTGCAACAGGTGTTTTCGCAAAGTAGCTTTACAGAAAAATCTGGGTCCAAGGCCTCATGAGCGTCACCAGTGCCGACAGTGCCAAGGAAAAACTCCCTAAGAGCAAGAAGAAGAAACCTTGAGAGGAACCAAGACTCAAAAAGGGAACCAATCCTCCTCTGGTCAACACCGGATAGCAAACAATGTTAGTATAAAATATTAGAACACAAAACGGGGAAAAACAGTCAAAGTGATGGTTTAGTAGATAGATTGAGTTTATGCAGCAGCAGGAGGGTCAGTTCATGAAGGTGAGGTTTGCACAGTGTTGTACAGTGTGAAGCTCAATGGTGGTCAAAACGATCCAGAAGGCTGGCAAGCAGTGGCACCCGATCGAGGCAGAAGAAGAAACATCAGACGCACAGGATGGGCAGCTGTTCAACTCGGCAAAGAAAAAGAAACACTGAGAGACTCAGTTCTGTAAAGAGTGACTGATCACAGATTACAGTATTAACAGAGCAGCAGAGACTCCGGCAGGTCTAATTATTATAGCCTCACTGAGAGGGAGAAACCAGAAAGGTAACAAAGACACGAGGCTCCCTGAGATGTCAGCGCTCCTCTGCTCCACTGTCAGCAAACTTCAGTGAACACATGAGGGCAGCAGGACGACAGCACCAACACTCCCAATTTACCATAATACTCTATGACCATGAACTTCCAGATCTGGACCTTTTATCTAACAGGGAAAACTTATTACCAAAGGCTTGACTAAACAAGTACGTTTTTAACCTCGACTTAAAGATCAAAGCTGTGTCTGAGTCCCAAACACTGACTGGAAAATTATTCCAAAGTTGGGGGCTTTGTATGAGATGTAATCTTATTAATTCTAGGTACTAATAGTAAGCCAGCAAATTGTGATGTAGGTAGGCGTGATGGTTCATAGTGCGAGAGAAATTCACTCAGGTACTGAGGGGATGACTGAGGGGATGTCAGTAAAAGAATTTTGTAATCAATGTGAAATTTAACTGGAAACCAGTGTAGGTTTGTTAAAACTGGGTTGATATGGTCAAACTTTCTGGTTCTTGTGAGACTCTGGCTGCAGCGGTCTGGACTAACTGAAGCTTGTTAAGTCTTTTCCTGGAACATCCAGACAGCAGGGCATTACAGTAATCTAGCCTTGGGGTAATAAATGCATGAACTAGCTTTTCTGCATCCTGTGTACACAATGCATTTCTTAAATTAGCAACATTGTGAAGATGCAGGAAGGCTACTCTAGTAATATTCATTATATGTGCATCGAATGACAGATCAGGATCTACTGTGACACCAAGATTTTTTTTTTTATAGATGAACCAGACACAACTGAGAAACTATTAAGTGTTAAATTAGACCGTTTGTTTCTAGCAGTTTTTGGACCAAGAAGCAGAACGTCTGTTTTATCTTATTTAAGTAGGAGAAAGTTATTCGACATCCAGTCTTTTATGTATTTTATACAGTCCTCAATCTTGAAGTTGAATTTTATCATCTGGTTTGCTTGATACATATAACTGTATGACATCAGCATAGCAGAGGAAATTGATGCCGTGTTTACTGATAATGGTGCCCAGTGGTAGTATATATAATGTGAATAATATAGGTCCTAAAACAAAGCCTTCTGGAACACCATACTTCAGTTTTGCAGTCAGTTTACATTTACAAACTGATAGTGGTCAGTGAGGTAAGATATGAACCAGGAAAAAGCTATTCCTGTTTTCGTGACACAATGTGTCGTGTGCTGGCATTAAATGTAAAAATAAGTTATGATGCAGATATTAAGGTGAAAGACTGCCTAGTAATGTTTATGAAAAAAATACAGAAGTAAAACTCAGAAAGAAAAAATACATAGTCAGACCAGTAGACCTCAATAATGTACAACTGAAGCTTGAACAAAACATTCTTCCTCAAAAGTGAATTGTCGAACTACCTATATTGCATTCTTTTATTCAGTGAGAACAGCATAAGTCATTACTGTGCAGTGCAGCCGGCAGTTTCAATCAAGGACCTTTTCATCTCACTCAGCACAGCAGAGCTGGTCGTGGAACTGAATCATTGCTCTTCATGGTTCTCACAAGATGAAACTTGAAAACAGCAGCTTTTCTTCAACTCAGCCTTTTTGGGCTGAGCCCAGCCAGGTGATGTGGGCTTGCTGAGGAACACTACCCCCAGATCTGGCTCTCCCAGGCAGGGTACATAGACTCTTGTGTCCCTTAATCACAGTGAATTTTGAAACATCAAATCATGCATGTGTCTTAAAATTTGAATGACTGAAGCACACTCTGTGCAGTGATGTGGGTTCGCTCAGATGTGAATCTGCTGGTGATTCTTGAGGGCACCACTTTGTCTAAAACTCTTTCCACACTGTGAACAATGATACGGTTTTTCTCCTGTGTGAATGAGCTGGTGTTTTCTGAGGACACCCCTTTCTCTAAAACTCTTTCCACACTCAAAGCAATGATACGGTTTCTCTCCTGTGTGAATGCGCTGATGTATGTTGAGACTACGAAGTTGATTAAAACTCTTTTCACACTCTAAGCAGTGAAACGGTTTCTCTCCTGTGTGAATGAGCTGGTGTTTTCTGAGGACACCCCTTTCTCTAAAACTCTTTCCACACTCAAAGCAATGAAATGGTTTCTCTCCTGTGTGAATGCGCTGATGTATTTGGAGACTATGAAGTTGATTAAAACTCTTTTCACACTCGGAGCAGTGATATGGTTTCTCTCCTGTGTGAATGAGCTGGTGTGTTTGAAGACTACGCTGGTGAGTAAAAGTCTTTTTACACTCTAAGCACTGAAATGGTTTTGTTCCTGTGTGAATGCGCTGGTGCATTTGGAAACTACTATGTTGACCAAAACTCTTTCCACACTCTGAGCAGTAATAAGGTTTCTCTCCTGTGTGAATGCGTTGGTGTGTTTGGAGAGTACTCTGTTGACTAAAACTCTTTCCACACTCGGAGCAGTGATACGGTTTCTCTCCTGTGTGAATGCGCTGGTGTGTTCGGAGATTACTCTGTACAGTAAAACTCTTTCCACACTCAAAGCAGTGATACGGTTTCTCTCCTGTGTGAATGCGCTGGTGCTTTTGAAGATGACTCTGTGTAGTAAACCTCTTTCCACAGTCTGTGCAGTGATACGGTTTCTCTCCTGTGTGAATGCGCTGGTGTGTTTTGAGACTACTCTGTGCAGTAAAACTCTTCCCACACTCTGAGCAGTAATGAGTTCTTTTTTTGCCTGTAATATTTTGTGTTGGTCTGTGAGGTGTGCTCATGTGAAGATCAGCAGCAGAGAATGTTCTCTGAGTACTGAAGCTTCTGGACACCATATTCTCACATTCAGTCTTTCTTAATTTCAGCAGTTCCTTGATGTTTCTGGATGCTACTTAGACATTTGCAGGAAAGCACTTGGTCATTTGGAGCAGGAGATCATTCTGGAGAAGAAAAAGGGTAAAAAAAACAACATACTGGTTAATGAGAAATTATAATAGATAATTTAAAAAAATGATTGGTTTACAAAACAATTTTTTACAGAGAATGGTATAAGTTATACAAAATGTAATCTACGTATAGTGAAGATTTTATCAAATTATCTGTTCAATATTATTATTTCTTATTTATTACTATCATTATTATTACTTTTTTTATTATTAATATGATGCTTCTAACGGCATAAAATGAGTCACTCCAGTCTCTACGGAGGACATCATTATTGACTACATTGTCCAAGGACTAAGAGCATTATAGTTTGTGTGGTAAATACATCAGTGTGAAACATGTAACTTTTCCAGCACCATACTGAACCATGGTTCTGGTTTCCGGTGGCGTGTCGTGTAGCTGCAGTGGCCACTTTGGGAACAACAGTGCTTTTTATGCTCTTTTGTTTTACTATATGTTGTGTAACCCACTCAAAAATCATGACAATGTGGAATTTTAATAAAACATTCTCAAAATTACTACTTTAAGCATTAAAAGAATTATAATCACACAGACAAAGCTGATTAATAAAAGCATACTCATTCTCCCATGAGGAATAGGTCTTGATTAGTGTATGCTAGGGGGTTTTTGTATTGGAGAGTCCCTGAAACTTTAGAAGCATTGACAACAAAGACAAGCTAACCTTCAAAGAGTGAAATAAGTCGATAAGAACCTGCAGAAACTGGATTTCCATCTTGCCACCTGAAGCTCAATAAAAGAAGAGGGGGTCTTTTCTTCCCTTCCACAAGAACACATCGGCTGAAGTCTTTTTTCTACTTTCCTTTATTTTTGGTTGAATATCTTTTTTGTTTATTTTATTGCAAGTGATTAGATCAGATTATGATTAGAACAAAACCTCGGTACAGAATAGTTTAGAGTTTAAACCTCAATATGTTGGGGCCTTGGACAAGGAGAAAATAGCTTTTGGTCCCGACAACTGCTACATCCAGCACCTACATCTACCATTGCCAGAGCCTACTAAAGCCACAGTCTCTGCTTCAAGACGGACTGTGGGAAGAGCTGCACAAGCTAGGCCTGCTATGATCCATGGCACTGCATGAGCATGTTGGCAGAAAGCGATGCATGAGAAGGGGCATACGAGGCAAGCAAGCTGGGGTGACCAGTCACTCCAGATGACCAGTCATTCCATCGCTTCTTCTTTCAACCGTTTGTTCCTTGGAGAATAACCTGGACTACCTCCAGAACCAGCAGGCTAGCCAGCATGAGTTCAGAGACTGCTGTGTCTTCGTTTTTACGGAGACATGGACGGCGAGCTCCACTCCGGACTTAGCAATTCAGCTCGGCGGGGGGCTAACGTGCTGGATCTTGTTTACACACATTTCAGGAATGTGAAAGAAGTGTGAACTATGCTCAGAGAGACATATGGAACAGTGTTCTTTAACCTTGACAGCACTCTGTCTGCAGACTCTTCACACCGCATCTCACCTCTAAAGGACATCCAACCCCCCTCCCCACTATCCTCTCCCATCATCAGCACTGAACATCAGGTCAAAAGACTGGATTGTGGCTGGCTCTGGTGATGTCTCACCTGAAAAAAAAGTGGGTGACCATGACCCTCTAGGCCTCAGAACTGGTGCTCCTCAGGACTACATATTCTCTCCTCCTCTATATTCCCTAAAACCTTGTACTTCTAACAGCGACTCTGTTAAACTGAAGTTGAGCAAGTAACACAAGTAAGGCACCTGGGATCAAAGCCAACAACTCTGAGCATCCATTAAACCTTGGAGAAGGACCTCAAATGGGACAGATACACCACAACAGCTATGAAAAAAGCCAAGCAGCCCCTGCATGTCTTGAGATGGCGACAGTAAAATTGGGATGCCTCCAACCCCAATGGTTCAGTTTAGACAGTCAATATCAAAAATAAAATAAGCTCACCAAGCATAAGTTACAGTGAACTGTGTGATGTGAAAAGAAAGCCACTGAGTAGTTTGACTGGAAGGAGAGTGGCTGTAGTTAAGAATTTTGTTTGAATTCCACCATGCATTAGGGTGGTACTTATTGTACTGTATTTAAAAAAATTTGTTTTTTTATAGCTTTGTCTATGAATGGAATACTATTAATGTCCAGTTCTTGAATTAAACTTTCCTCAATGTCTTACCAGGGTTGGTTTGAGCTAGTTGTCCAATGTCTAATGTAAAGCAATTGATGTGATAGAAAGTAGTAGTAGAAATTTGGGGCTCCAAGTGGCTACTGGTTTTCCACCCTCAAAAACTAGTATTCATCTAGGATGTGGATCTAAGATATGGCCTCACTGAACTAAAGCTGTAGATGTTTCACATTTAAAGTTGGCAATTGAACCAGCATCACCTTATGTAGGGGGGAAATGTAGATATTAGTAAACTGTGTAGTGTAACATGAAATCTAGTTTTAAGTGGTGCGATATTTTGATTTAGCAACATGAAACCTAAACTTAGGAAACACTTTACTCACCTGCATCTGAAATTACATACAGCGTTCACTCAAGAGAACTTAACCAGAACCTCCACCACCCAAACTTCAATGGCAGCCCCCACCCACACTTAACCAGGGCCCCCATACAAATTTAACAGCAAACTCACACCTACCAACACCCCCCATGGCCAAATAAAACCAGGAGCCCCCCTTTCTTTAACCTTGACAACACCCTGTCTGCAGCCTCTTCACACCTCATCTCTGTCAGTTCTCACCTCCAAAAGACCTGTGAGCCCCTCCCCACCACACTGAGACCGTTTCAAAACAGCTCTTATTGGATTATTACTTCAATTCAAAATATACACACTTTAAAATTTCCAGTCTTAAGTCTTAAAGCTTACTACAAGAAGATGGAAAAAGGAAGGAAAATAAATGTTATTTGGGTACCTAAAATAACAGTAAAAAATGTGTACTGAAGTGATCCAGTTCAGTTTAAGTACAGATATGCCTGCCTCTCTCTCTCTCTGATCCAGGAACAGTCTGGGCATTGCAGGCTGGTTACACCACCAGACCAGCAAAAGAATCAGTAAACAGGATTAAATCTAGAAGGTATCTGGAACTGACTGCAGTCTATCAGGCCTCTAAATTCATCGCGCTAAAACAAGCAACAAGCATACATGAATAAAATATAAAGCACCAAAACAGTCACTGAAACTGAAGTATTGTTTCTCAAAAATGCAGGTAAATCTTTCAGTATTTATCAGCCAACTCAGCACAGCAGGCACACAGGAGTTAACAGACTAGGAACGAACCCGCTTTTAGAACCGCGGCAAAGTTAGTTTTATTTTCGATATTCGTCTTTTCGGCGCTAATAACATTTGATCGGACTACGATAGTCAGTAAAGACTTACATATTCATGACAGTCCGACCACAGAGAGTGATGCACACCTGTTCTTTTACAGTTTAGGTGACATTTAACGTACCGCTATTTTGTGTTAATACCATAGAACTGAGACACGTTTTTCAGTCGGAAGAAAAATCATGCACTTCCAGACCACGCCTACATCCATGCACACGCCTCTGTTTTCCTCCAAAGCGTTTCAGTGCATTTAAATACATATTTTAATTGTTCGTGCTAACAATAGACACCGCCAGACAGTATAATAAAATTAATAAAATTAAATGTCACCCAAACCGCAAAAGAACAGGTGTGCATCACTCTCTGTGGTCGGACTGTCATGAATATGTAAGTCTGTACTGACCACCGTAGTCCGATCAAATGTTATTAGCGCCGAAAAGACGAATATCGAAAACAAAACTAACTTTACCGTGGTGCTTTTAGAGCAGTTTTACACACTTTCAGTGCAGATTTAGTGTTGAAAACTAGTACAACTCTTAGTAACTGTGGACCAGGACACACACAGATACAGAGAACGCTCACCTCGCAGGAGAACCAATAAACAATTAAATCTGGAGTGACTGCAGTCTATCAGAAAGCAGATACTATAACCAGAAACTGCGTCGACAGAAAGTGAAACTGGCGTAGATTTCTTACAGTGCCTATTTAATGAATCAATAAGGCTGATTAAATTACAGCTGGGTTACATAAAAAGAGTGAAAACGAGATAAACAGCTCTTTACCTTCAGCAGATCAGCTCCTGTTTCTCTCTATTTCTGTAAGAGTGAGTTATAAACAGTGTAAACAGAGTGAAAGAGATAAACAGCTCTTTACCTTCAGCAGATCAGCTCCTGTTTCTCTCTGATACTCTTCTTCTTCTCTTTATTGTCTTTGGAGAACCACCGTTATAGATCTAGCACCCCCCAATTGACGTCATCACTGTATATCTGGGGGCGTTATTTTTCCAATCCTACCAGCAAACCCCGCCTCCTGTGCTATGATTGGCTAGAAGTTCATAAGAGCAGCCGCCTGTATATTAACTGCAGCAACTGAAATTTATACAAATATGACAGAGTAATGGTATAAAGATGACAGAACACAATCAATCAATAAATTATAATATAAACAACTACAGGAAATTTGGGCAGAATTGATGCAAAATTAATGCAGCAGATTATCAGGCATTGTTAGAGTACAGTTTGTATGATTCAGTTTATGTTCCATTACCTTTTCCAAAGCAATGAAGTGATTTGTTTTTTTCTGTAAAAAATGAAGGAATATACAATTTGACTTAAAATTAAATCATTAAAACTATCATTGAAATGATCACAAAAGGCTTAAAATATCTGTGGTGACCTTTAATGTGATGATGTTGGGCTGTCCCACCTCACTGACTCTTAATTTCTCTATAAAATATATATTCATGAAAATGTCCCACTGACACCATAATTACAATGTTATTTGAATAATTTATGAACAATTGAATGTATGAAGATTTTTTTCATTTCTATAACTTTAATTCATTAAACAAAAATGTCAGTTTAAACAATATTTCAAATTTTTTCACAACCCTGTGACCCAAACTTGTTCCCCTGTAAAAGAAAATGGAAGATTTTCTATCTATTATTATATGAGACAAAATTTCATCATCTTGTTGTTATCTGCAGAGTGACCATCAGACAGGTCAGTATTCTCACTACATTTTCTCAATTTATACTCAAAAACTGATTATGCTGCATGAGTAAAGGTTGATCATTCAACCCTGATACCTAAAGTTGTTGTTACAAAAAGAATATATATTTTTTAGAAACTATATGGTTATTAGTAGTTAGCATGAACATGTGCAGCCTGTCAAGCTAAGCACTCCTAAATTCTACATTATTTAGGCTAAATTCACAACCACAAAAATGAAATGAAAATGGCTTGAAACAAATTTTTCAATAACAACTTTTTGAATAAAACAATTTTCAACATTCTATTGCATGTTATATACTGTTGCATTAATATTCAACCCTGTCATGCACCTCAACCCTGTTAGCCACGTTTCAGCTCTGTTATTTTTGATAAAAAAAATAGTCCAAAACTTTTGTTTTAGTAGCTTATATATCCAGAAGTGTCAATTTGGTGATGAGAGTCATTCATTTCAAATAACAATACAAGAGAACAATCACAATTTGTTTGTTTATGAAGAAAAACTCTACAAACACAAGAAAAGTTTGGGATTTTTATTATTTATTTGAAAAGTTCCAAAAGCACTTCATGAATTTCTGTATTTCTTGCTAGAAAATAATGAATTGAATTGACAGAGGCTTTTAAATTTCATTTAAACATCTCCCTAAAATTTGGTAACAGGGTTGCAAAAAGTGCTGTGGATTTGACAGCCTGAGATAGAACATAACATTTTCTGAAGGTTAAGTACTTTCAGTCATACTTTTTCAAAAAGATCAAAGAAAAAAGTACATTTTTAAAGCAGTTTGAGGTCTAAAGTGAACTTTATTCACAGAAAGTGACAAATTCCCCTGACTGTCTCTTATGTCTATACTGAGGTTAGGTTTATAAGGATAAGGCAGCTTGGCACATGGTACAATGGATCCTGATTAAGCCTTAAAACAGATAACTAGAGTTATGGTGCCTAACTAAAGAAGAAGTATTCCAATCTGCCTGGACAGATAGCCTTATAGAATACACAAAGGGCACTTACTGCAGCACGCCCAACTTCTCTCTCCTCACTGATTGAAAATAAAAAGAGTATTCCTAGAATATTATTCTGCACCATTGCTAAACTAAGAACCAAACAGCTACTGAACTCCAAATACTATAACCGTACAACCGTTCTTTCTATGATCAAATTCAAAGATCAGGCAAACAATTTAAAAGGCCCAGTTAACCGCTACAAAAATGCTGCCCTACAAAACCCAAATCTTAGGTACATTGTAATTTCTACTCTTCCGGTGCCATTCGAGATGGCTGTCTGTTCCGGTAGCTCCTTCCTGCAATAATTATGTGAACATAAACTGGCTAATAAAACAGACAAACTGTCTGCTCTAACACGGACACAATGGAAATAACAGTAATGCTGCATTTTGTACTTCGGAGAGTCATGGCTGAGCCCGTGCATACCTGAGTCTCATGTTCATCTGAATGGTTTTACTACTGTGAGGGTGGACAGAGACCACAAGCAAACTGGTAAGAAGAAGGGAGGAGGGCTGGCTGTGTTCATGAATAACAGATGGTGTAATCCTGGTCACATCACAGGCTGTCTGGAGGCTACACAATTGGATGTTCTGTGTAAACCACATGTTGAGGACATTGATGCAATAACATCATGCATCATTCAATTAAGAAGGTCAACAAGGAGTACAGGTCCAAGCTAGAAAACAAACTAGAGCTGAATAACACTTGTGATGTCTGGAGAGGCCTAAAAGACATCACTGGCTTCAAACAAAGCAGATGCAAGTGTAAATGTGCAAATGAGTTAAACCGGTTCTTTGTGCGGTTTGACAATGGCTCCTCTTCTGCTCCACTGTGTCTGTCTCCTACACTGATTAACACACCTACACAATTATGCCATGGGCCATCCACAGCCTCACCTTCCTCCATCACATTCACACCTGTGACAATCAGCAACCGCTGACTGCAATGGACACCTCTCACCCTCCCCCCACAACTGGAATGTCCAGTGATAGTACAATCACTGCTAATCTGGTGAAGAAGGAACTGAAAAAACTCAAGCAGAGCAAAGCAGAGGGACCTGATGGCATTGAACCCAGGGTGCTGAAACTGTGTGCGGAGCAGCTGTGTGGAATTCTACAGCACATCTTCAGTCTGAGCTGCAGCCTGAAGAGAGTCCCATTTATGTGGAAAACATCTTGTGTGGTTCTTGTCCCCAAGAAAAGGCAACCGACAGCACTGAATGATTATCGACCGGTTGCACTGACATCCCACTTAATGAAGACACTTGAGAGGCTGATGCTAGCTCATCTGAGACCTCTGGTCAGAACTGCTCTCAACCCTTTACAGTTTGCACATCAGGATGGCATTGGAGTGGATGATGCAGTTTTCTACCTGATACTGTACTTTCATCTGGACACATCAGGCAGCACTGTGAGGATCTTGTTCTTCAATTCCTCCATTCAACACCATACAGCCTGTGCTGTTAGAGGAGAAGCTACGGCTGATGCACGTGGATGAATCTATCATCTCATGGATAATGAACTATCTAATGAACTGGATGATCTCAGTATATGTGACTGCAGGGCTGTGTCACAGACAAGGCTGTGTGCAGTGTTGGGGCACCCCAGGGGACTGTGTTAGCTCCATTCCTGTTCAACCTGTACACCTCTGACTTCAGATACAACACAAAGTCATGTCCTTTGCACAAAAATCACGGATGACACGGGAATTGTGGGGTGCATGAGGAACGGACAGGAGGAGGAATACAGAAAGCTGGTGAAGGACTTTGTTGACTGGTGTAAGACTAAGGAGATGGTGCTGGACTTTAGGAAGTCCAAACCTGCCTTGTCACCAGTCAGCATCGATGGAGTTGATGTGGAGGTGGTAGAGACATACGAGTATCTGGATGTGCACTTGGACAAGAAGCTGGACTGGAGCTGTAACACTCTCGCAGTATACAAGACAGGCCAACACCATCTCTACTTCCTGAGGAGGCTGAGGTCTTTTGGTGTGAGCACTAAGCTCCTATGGTCATTCTACCAGTCTGTTGTAGCGAGTGCTTTACTCTATGCTGTTGTGTTCTGGGGCAGCAGTATTAACAAAAGTGCTCTGAACAAATTAAACAAACTTATTAGGAAGGCTGTCTCTGTTGTGGGAGTCGAGTCAGACTCTTTGGAGGTTGTGGCAGAACAAAGGACGCTCACCATGCTGTTAGCCATCTTGGACACACTCACACCCTCCGCATGCTACACTGGGCAAACAGAGAAGCACATTCAGTGGCCGTCTGTTACAGCTGTGCTGTGTTAAAGAGCGCCGTGTGAGATCTTTCTTACCCACTGCTACAAAGAGTCTCCTTACTGCAGAGATGATACTGATCTCCTGCTGTCTGAACTTAGCTGAACCACATCACCATATCACCTCTCTTGTTAATACACACTGTGCAGTTTATCATTACAACTACTGTAATGACTCTCACTGTGCACTTTATGCTGTAATATTGCTGCAACTCCTTATTTCTGCTCTCTTATACTTCAACTGATGTCTATTTTTATTATTATTATTTATTATTTATTATTATTTTTTATTTTCTATGCAATTATATGTCTTGCTATTGAAACACTTTAATTTCCCTTCGGGATCAATAAAGTTCTATCTATCTATCTATCTATCTATCTATCTATCTATCTATCTATCTATCACAAACATTTTGTAGTCATTCTCATGTTAACATGGCAAATGAATTATTTATATATATCGACTTATAAAATTAGATGTAATTATTTATGTAGAACACCAAAAGGCAGCCTACAGCAATATTAACTAAGATGCATGTTTTATTTATTTATAAATTTAAGTGATTGTATACTTATATATGTATGTATTTATTTACAGATTAGTCTGGCATTGAGAACACAGACATAGTCCAATTATTATTATCACAATGGTCATAAAGCTACCTCAGCAAAGCTGCATTTTAGTAGCCAATATTGTTTATTTAGTTTGCCTGCAGTCTTTATTACATATTAAACAAGTTTTTATTGTCTTTTTTTACAGCAGATTAGTTGGAAGATTATAAAGTTCTCTTTTGGTGCCTGTGACTGCAAGCATCAACTCTGTTCCAACAGAACAATGTTTTGGCTCAACCTACCAGTTGTGTCGAGCCAATCAGGCAGCATTTCATGAGGAGATGATTATTGATGAGCACCCCATCCCCTATCCCTGCATATCCTAACTGAATTAAATAAAGCATTCAACATCGCTTCCCAGATAGTGAACATATATCAGTCTCTTGGCTTGATACGGTGGCACTCATCAGACTGCATGACACTGCTGGTCCACCCTCTGACCAGCCAGATTATTGTCCTGCATGCAAGGTATAATTGGATTTTAATCTCCTCAAACAGATTTTGTTCAAGGTCTTTTTTCTGGAAAATAAAACATTGAGCAAGAAAAAAATAATGATAAGCTGAAGATAAATTTAATAAGTTGAACATGTTGTTGCTGTGCTAGATTGGTTACAGGTTTATAGCCAGTTTTGCTTGGCTATATTATATTCTGGTTAAAATGACTCACTAAACTAATTTATAAAGGATAATAAAAATGAAAGAAAAATAAGTAAATTGTACTTTCAGTGGAAAATGAGTGATTAAAAGTGGCATTTTGTCTAACACTCTGCTTAACCACCAGTGTGATGCCTGGAAAACGCTGAGCAAAAATCCAGTGGGCCGTCAGTGGACCGCTTTCCTCCTAATACCTGAGTCTTACACTTGCTATAAGTTTAAAACCTCTTCAAAAACTCTCTGCCTTTGAGCTGAAAGATACGAGCTGAAACTGGCTAGGCTAGTAATGATAGCTGAGCTAACTTAGCATTAGCATTTGTCATATCTTTCAGACTGGCTGCCTTTCTCTGTGTAAACTTTAGCTACATACGATCTACTTTGTCCTTCTGTGGTCTCGATATGGCTGTGACCTATGGTACTGTCCATTCAGGAAGCAGCTGTCTAAGTAGGCAGCATTTTAAGGCAGGATTTGCATGCACCTGAGACAAAGGCTGTCCCTTTTGGAAAGCAGCATAAAGGCTACAAATTTATGTGTAAGTTTTGTAGAGGCAGATGTAAAGGCAGTGTTCTATATACCCTCTTCAGTGAAGTCAATCCCATAATACTGTTCACCAGGCAAGAGTCAATGTTGCCAATGTAGTCAATGTTTTTAGTGAGTTTATCACTAGATATAGTGACTTTTCAGAACCTTCTAGCATTTATTTTCTCAAAAAGGTTACACCGAATTCTGTGACCATCAAGCTGTGTGACCGTAGAGGGCACTTTTCTCAGTTTCTTTTCACACGCATGAGCACTTTACACTGCATGTAAGACTATGTAAGCTACGCCAACACACTTTCATTTCTCGTTCCACTGCATTCAGCAAGTTGTTTACATTTTATGTTGATTATATTTTTTCATCTGCATCTCCTAAAAATAATTAAAGTCAACAAAATGTCTTTAGGTTACTTACCATCCCGTCCACTGGTTTAACCCCTAAATTACCACAGATACACATTTGGATGTAACGTTTACAGTTAATTGTTCTTGTGTTGTTAGTTTATACAGTAGTTCACAGTAACTGACCCAAAATCAAGAAACATCCGCTCGGTCAAAACATCTACCATCGCTCCGTGTTGGAATTATGGTAGATGTTTTGAAGCAGAAGAATTTCTAACAATTTGTTGAAGAGCTTTGCCATTTCATCACAGCTGTCCTTAAGGGTGTGTTATGAACCCCTTTGAAAATTTAAGCCTAGGAGTAAAAAGGCAGCAACATGGTGTTGATGTGATGGTCCGAGGGCAGGAAGGTCACAATCACAACTGAGATAAGTTATGCAGTGCTTCATTCGTATAGTAAAATTGTGTCATACAACAGTATCCAAAATTAATACAAAAGTGAAAAGACAACTTGCAAACTTTGCAAAATGCAAATCCACAAGTTACAAAATGAAGACTTACAGCATAAACAACACTGCCAACTACTCATAAGGATGCACTTTGGATGGTGTCCAAGACAAGCTAACCTGCCTTGCCACAGCTAAACCTCCACAAAATACATAAGGTGGCACCCGTCCCTAATCTGGTGTCTATACAGCGTGACAAAAGAGCGCTGTACAAGATCTTTCTTACCCACTGCTATAAGGCTCTACGAGTCTCTGTACTGCAGAGATGGTACTGATCTCCTGCTGTCTGAACACACACTGTGCAATATATCATAACTCTCTACTGTAATGACACTTTCACTATGCACTTTAGACTGTAAACACTGCTGATATTCATGGTTATGCTTATATTCATTGTGTTGGCACTACCTCATACCACTTAGTGTAATACCTGCTCTAATGGAAATACAACAAATTTGTCTTATATGCTATGAAAATATGCTATAGATATACTTTTATTCCACTCTTTCATAGTTAACTCTATTTTTCTATTTCTGCCTAATTTATGTCTGTTTTCTTCTCCTATTTTATTTCTGCGTAACATATGTAAGTTTGGGCGCAATTATATGTCTTGCCATTGTAACACTGCAATTTGAATGACTTGAATGAGCTTTCTCCAAGCAGCCTAATAAATGTTTCTGTGTAAACTGAGAAAAATAAGAATACTGACATGTCTGGTGGTCACTCTGCAGAAAACACATGTATATATCCTAATAAATAGATTATGTTCCATTTTTTTACAGGCAAACAGGTTTGGCTAACAGAATTGTGCATAATATGGGACACAGATTAAATTACTTTTTTATTAGATTAAATAAAATAATAGAGAATGGAAATGGAAAACTAATTATTGTAACATTCATTTTTTAATGAACCACATAACATTGTCATTATGGTGCTACTGGAAGATTTTAATCAATATATTCCATATAGAAATTCAGTGTCAGTGAGGTTGCACAGCCCAAAATCACCACATTAAAGGTGGATATAGGCATTTTAGGGGTTTTGTGATTATTTAAATGCTAATTTCAGGATTGGGATAGCTACTGAAAAATTAGTAGTTAGCTACTTTGTAACTACCTTCCCAAAATCTGTAGCTGCTACAATTTAGCTATGTTTCCAGAAAAAGTTGTGGCTACTTTTTAGCCACTTTTGAAAAGTAGTGCACCAACAATCAAACAATTAAACTTACACAACCAAAGGCATGATATCCAACAAAAATTTAGACTAAGTAAAGGCATTCAGGTTTTCAGGTTTTTCCTAACAAAAATCAACAAAAATAACCGAATACAAACCAAACAATTTTGTGCAAAGCATTGTCAACTGTTAAAATAAAACTGATCCAATTTAAACATTTCAGCAAGATCTGTACAGACATGACAGTCAGAGTCCTTTGTTAAACTTCAGTAACACTTTAGCCTCAAAATTCTCATCAGTGACGCTGGCTCTGCATAGTACTGTTAGTAATAGTCTACTAAGAAAATGTTTTTTCCGCTTTAGCTAAGCCAGGGGTTGCCAACACATGGCTCTTTTACTGCCCTGTTACGGCTCTGCAGCAGAACTAGGTTTTAGGTAAAATAACATAATCCTTCTTTACTGTAAAACAAAGCTCTGCTGATCATTATAACACACAGTTCTAACACAGTTCTTAAACACTGGAGTTAATGCATAACTGCTAAGATTTAAGGTGTACTTCGATAAATGGAGACAAATGGACTTATTTGCATTTATAAGAACTCCAGCTGGTTTCCTGATATGTTTAATCTACAATGAGAAACTGTCAAAACTAAATTGCGAAGCTGAAGTCAGTTGCTTTCACCAGCTTCTCATTTGAATTTTCCCATTCCACCTTTAATGACGCGGCACTACATTCTGCTGCCTCAGGCACCATTTAAGGTGCAACGGGAAAATTCTAACAAGAAGCTGGTGAATGAGAAGGGACTTCAG
Source organism: Colossoma macropomum (assembly GCF_904425465.1). NCBI lineage: Eukaryota > Metazoa > Chordata > Actinopteri > Characiformes > Serrasalmidae > Colossoma > Colossoma macropomum. Next base: position 131,360 of record NW_023494805.1, read on the forward strand.
CCTCGCAAAAAGTCAAATGTTGAGTGACATTTTACAGGAAATTCTACTTTCATGGAAAAGTTTCCTGACTGAGGTGCGAGAAAAGTGGCTACAGCTGACCTGAAAGTTAATGCAGAGCAGAGCAAGTCTGCATTTTCGTTTATATTATATTTTTAGTCTATTCTATTACATTAACACATACTGAGACATCCAAAATGGTAAAACGGACATGAAATGTTGTGGCTCCCAAGGGGGTTTCCTTTTTTATTGAAAGGACAAAATGGCTCAACTTAACATTTCGGAAGCCAACTAGTAAGGGGTGATCAGCGCATGAGCGTTTGCTCAAACTGTCCGAGGCTCAGTCAGGATTGTGCAATCACCACAAGCCCAGTTAACAACAGTGTTCTCTGGTTCAGATTTTGTGTGGATTGCCTGAAGCCTGTAGCAAAATTGTAACAAAAATTATCGCTACAACTACACAAAAATTTGTAGGCACTATAGCTATTAGCTACATTTCTTTAAACTGTAGTGGCTACAGCTATTAGCAGCCAAAATTTGTAGTTAGCTACAAAAAGTAGTGTGCTACTTATCTACTCCCCCATCCCTGACTAATTTTAATCATTTTAAGTTAAAATGCAGATCCTCACAGAAATACAAGTCACTTTATTGATTTTAAAAGGGTAATGGGACATAAACTGAATCATGCATGCAAGCTGTCCTGCAACAATGTCTGATAATCTGCTGCATTAATTTTCCATCAATTCTGACAAAAATTCCTGTAGTTGTTTATACTAAGATTTATTTATTGAATGTGTTCCGTCATCATTATTCCATTATTTTATGTCATTTTTATGGAAATTCATACCTGCTGCAGTAAATAAATGGGCGGCTGCTCCTATGAACTTCTAGCAATCATACCACAGGAGGCGGAGTTTGTCGGAATACAGGTGGAATTAGAAAAATAACGCACCCACAACCACAATGAAGACGTCAGCTGGGGGCGCTAATTCTTTAACGGTGGTTCTCCAAAGACAATAAAGTGGAGAAGAAGAAGAGCTCTGCGGTATTACAAACAAGAGCTTTTGCTTTACAGCAAAACAGAGAGCTTCTATTGAAATGTAGGGTCAGTAGAGCACGCGGTTCAGATTGGTTTTAGCGCGAGGAAAGGAGAAGAGAGGAGTTCAGAGGTCTGATAGACTGCAGTCACTCCAGATTCCTTCTAGATTTAATCCTGTTTACTGATTATCCTGCTAGACTGGTGGCTACGCGCAGACTGTCCCTGAATCAGAGAGAGAGAGACAGGCTGGCAGGAAGGAAGGCAAGTAAGTACACATTTATTATTTCTTTTTATATGTATAATATACAAACAATATTTGTTTCCCTTTTTTCCAAATCTAGTTTGAGTAAGCCTCCATGGACTTTTTTTCTCGAGCAGACATTTTAAACCGTGGACATTTAGAACTGAAGTAATGATCCAGTAGCAACTGTGTTTTAAATAAGCTAAAGTTCTTATGGTCATAAAGCTCAAGGTTCAAGAACACTTTTCCATATATCTCCCAGAGCATAGTTCACGCTTCTTTCACATTTCTGAAAGGTGAATTCATTACAAGAAAATTATACCTTCTTTTCTTATTGTTGTATTTAATTTTATTTCCTACTCTCACGTCATTCTAATTACTATTAATGGAAAATTATGTGAAATCCTGCATAAGCAACAGAGTCCAAGACACGTTCCAATCCAGTAAACTTTTAATTCTATTGGACAGAGGTAGTAAATTGCTACCAACACATTTACACTGTGTTTATAACTCACTCTTATGAAAATAGAGAGAGAAGCACACTTCACTTTCTGTTCTGATAGATTTCATGTGATTTACCCAGTAATGAAGTAGTTTTTGAGTTGATGTGTTTGTACTTATATTCAGATGCATTTTATTGATACTGCTTTTCTCCTAGACCCATTTTACTTCTTGAGTCATTATTTCATTGAAGTTTTAGGTTTGGGGTATCTGTACATATGCAGATATGAATGTCTGTATGTATATAGATATGTACTATAAAATATACTATGAAAAATCTTATATACAGAATATTACAGAATGATACAAACATTTGTAAAAAAAATACTTGTACAGTAGTGCAGTTAAGTATAATGCTACAGTAAGAGTTATGCTTTAATATAGTAAAGAAGGTTTGTTTGTACAGTTTAATATGAGGTCCACTGTGGTTAATGCGCTACAGCTCTGGGGAAAAAAGATGTTAGCATGTCTCGTTGTGCTGGCTTTAATGGTCCTGAATCTTCTACCAGAGGGGAGAGTCTGGAAAGAGGTGATGTCCAGAGTGAGAGGGGTTAGCTGTTATTTTGCCTGAATGCTTTGTCATCCTGCTGTTGTAGATGTCCTGAAGCGTTGGCAGATACATTTAGTGATTATTCCAGCTGTCCCGATTATGCACTGGAGTTTGGCTCGTTCTTGTGAGATTATTGATGATGTGAGGATGGGCACTGTGTAGAGCTGGATTATCAGACTCTGTGGCAGGTTGAATTTCCTCAGCTCTCTAAGGAAGACAGATTAACAGTCACTGTTAGAAGTACATTGGTTTAGAGAAAGTCGAGAAGGAGAGTTCATGCAGCCCTGAGGAGCACCAGTCCTTGAGGCATAGAGGGTAATAGTTACCCACTTTTTTCCCATTAAAGTTCCAAGAAGGATGGCCGTAGATTTGTTTTGCATGTGAGACATCAGACCCATCACACTGCGTTCAGTGATGGTGGGGAGGTGGTCGTAGGTCCTATGAAGGTGAGAACTGGCAGAGATGAGGAATGAAGATGTTGCAGACAGGGTGTTGTAGACTGATTGGAGCACAGTGGGTGGTAGACGGAAGATCTTTGTTTTTCATCTCTTAAGTCAAATATATTCAGCTGGTTTGCAACATCTTGGCTTTTGGCTGGTAGTTAGTAATGGTGTGGAGTCTTCAGATAAAGGAACAGTCAGATGAACTGTTACAGTTTATTCCTATTTGCAATTGACAGCCTTGTCTTTCTTCTTGACTACAAGTTTAGCCCTTTCACGCCATTAGCCTCTTCTTTGGTGGTCATAGTTTCTCCAAGTCATTGGAGAACCAGGGCTGTTTGTTGCAAAAGTATATAATTTTTTGGGATGCAAGTCTCCTTGTAGAAGTTTATGTAAGTAGTGGCCACATTTTACCTTTCAATAATGTAAATGCAATACCACAAAGATCTTTTATGAACCAGTATTAAACTGCTCGTTTAACAAAATTTCTGAAACGATTAAACCTCAAATGCTGTAAACCACTTATTAGCAGCTGAGTCCTGATGTCTTATGACATAAGTATAATTGTTGGTGTAGTCCAGGATTTATCCTTAAAGACACTTCTGCATATAAGCTTACTTCAAATTCAACGTTATGTTCCTAAAAATATCATAAACGGTAGAATTAGAGGCTTACACAGTTGAATATGTGTACTGAAGCAGTGACACTATTTTTTCTTTTACAGGGACTAACAAGCATTTTCACTACTAAGTGGAAAAACTCAAATGCTTCAGTTAGTACAACAACAGTTTGCATCAAACTGGCCTGATTTGGTGATTATGGCTTCACACTTTAAAATGCTGTAGAAAAATAAGTTAATTCTTAGTTTGTGTTTAGTGTGACAGATGTGATGTTTGTTTAGGCTACTTAGTGGTAATTTTTTTTCTTATGTTTTGGATTTGAGAAGTGAGTCTGATTTGGTATCTTTGTCTAACATTTACTTTAAAATGTTACCGTAAACTCATACAGAAGTTACTGAATCCATGTTAAACCTAAACATTAAAGCGTCAAATTGAACTTATTTGAATCAATGTTCTAATATAATCTGTTGCCTTTTGGCCTACATATTTGAAATGATTGTTTCATAAGTTTATAATTTTACAAATAGTATATATTATGACATAGTATAAAAAGTATTTTTGTATTGCGGTAAAGAAAAATATAACACTTCAATGAAATTAATTTACTAAAACCCTGCAAAATCAGCATGGGTCATGCAGCAAATTTCCCAAATATATCTGGAGAATCTAATGTTTGTAGCAGCACAGCACATTTCCTGGGAAAAAAAAACCGTCAAAGTGAATGTTTATATGTATATTGGAAAAAAATGCAGGTTGTATTGAAAAAATATTGCACATTGTTCTCAGTTCTATTTTTGCACAGTGTAACAGGAAATGTAAACTTGACACTGGTGAATAGTGATAAAGTGCTCAAGTGATGAGAACATTGAAAATATTGGACAGGAAATTACTATTTTTTAAGATAAAAGACATAACTTGCAATAAATGTGTTCAGATGGTTTGTGTCCTGATAGGCCAGCATGTTGTGTATTGTTAGAGCGAGCTGAGTACTCTGATGGCCTGTGGGAAGAAGCTCTTGCTAAGTCTGGCAGTCTTGCACCGCATGCTGTGGTAGCGTTTGCCAGAGGGCAGAAGGCTGAACAGTCCATGGACAGGGTGTATGGAGTCTCTGACTATCTTGGTGGCTCTGCTGAGGCAGCATAAGTAGAGATATTATATGGATGGAAGTGAGGTTCTGATGATGTTCGCAGCTGTCCTCAATACTCTCTGGATGGAGTTAAGGGCACCTGCCAGTATCCCTTAAGCAAATCCAATTTCGACACATACTTTGCTGAGCCCACTTTGTCTATATAATCCTCCATGATTGGTAAAGGAAACAAATCGGGTTTTGTTACTGCATTAACTTTCCTGCAGTCAGTACTTTGGTACCAAAAGGCAGGGCAAACTCCATGCACTAGTACTTGGTACTGCTAAACAGTTTTCAATTAAATAATCAACCTCCTTCTGCATAAGCTGTCACTTAGTCGGGTTAATCTGATATGCGTGCTGCTTAATGGGTAATTGATCACCCACATTAACATCATGAGATACAAGGTGGGCGTGCGAAGGTACATCTAAAAACAGATCACAGTGAGACTGGATCAGCCGAACAATATCATTGCGGGCACCATCAGACAAATAAAACTAGAAAGAACTCAAGTCTCCCAAAATTGCTGAATTCTGCAAACGAGCCCCGGACAAGGAACTACTTCACAGGCTCAAACCATCTTCAACAGAATCAGGTGCAGAAGATAACACGGGCAAAGAAACTACATTCAAAACCATCTTTTCTACAAAAATAGAGCTTCAACATATTAATATGGCATACCCTTGTTTTTCGAGTCCTATCAGGAGTACAAATTACATAATCGTGTCACTAAGTTTGGCCTCGACTGTGTATGGACCACAAAACTTTGCTTGCAAAGCTGATCCAGAGATGGGTAACAAAGCCAATACGCAGTCACCGATGAAAAAGGAATGAAAAACCGACCTTTTATCAAAGTGCACTTTCATTTTCACCTGGGCTGAGGATATGAAGCTCGTGCTAGATCACATGCATGATGCAAGCGCGCACGAAACAAGCTAAGATAGTCAAGTAAGTTAGTACCAGGAGTTGTTTCCACAGACATCTATGGAAGTCCAAAAGTAGAAAAAAACTTTATAAGGCCCCTCACAATAGCCTTAGATTTTAAATTGTATAAATACCTATTAACTATTATGTGTGCTGCGACACGTTTTCCAGAGCTGTGCCCTTGCGTTCTTTAAAATCTAAGGCTATTGTGAGGGGCCTTATAAAGTTTTTTTCTACTTTTGGACTTCCTTGAGTTGTACAGACCGACCAAGGTTCGAATTTTATGTCCTTGTTGTTTAAACAGGTGCTGTCCCAATTAAACATAAACCATCAAGTATCTAGCGCGTATCATTCAGAGTCTCAGGGTGCGTTGGAGAGATTTCATCAGACACTAAGTCAATGTTGTGCGCCTATTGTGCGCACAACATTGACTTAGTGCGTGGAAGTGGTCCTACGCAGTCAAGAATAACACGCTCAAATGGTTCACCCACAGCAGGAATGGGCTGGAGAGGAGCGGGAGAAATAACTTTACTTGGCTTACCAGCGAGTTGGCATGTATGGCATGACCTACAATACTTCACCACGTCAGATTTTAACCCAGGCCAAAAGAAATGCCATAGGATACGTTTAAGTTTTAGTTACATTCAAATGTCCAGCAAAACCATGATCATAGGCTAAGCTTAGGACCTGCGCACGAAATTTTGTGGTTACAACTAATTGGTAAACTGAGCCCCACTCTACATCACTCAGAACTGCTGGTGTCCATTTGTGCATAAGTAAGTCACCCTCCCAAAAGTAGACTACAGGTTCTTTTACCAAACCCTTCTTATCTACCGCAGACTCTCTGCAGCGAACCAGGGATAGATCATTTTTCTGCTCCATAACAATTTGTTTTCTCTCAATGGATTGCGGCAGTTCTAATTCAGCTCCACAAACGGAGAACAAGGACTCGGACTGCGTCGCGCCAGAAACGGGCGAAACTTCTGGAGAAACATTGGGGCTATCATTAAAAGAAATAAACCTATCAGATAGATCCATAATATCACTAAACTCACGAGATTGCGCTTGCATTACTACGCAGGCAGGAAAAACAGAAGGAAATTCAGATGCCATATCTGCTGCTTCTTGAGACCATTGTAATTCAGACATCGGATCATCAGTTTCCTCTGGAAGGGGCAACACATTTCCACCAGCCAAATCATTCCCAAGAATAAAGTCAACCCTCTCCACATGGAGCTGAGAATGGACAACAACCTTAACCAATCCTGAAACCATTTTAGACTGAATATATAAGTTGTGTAAGGGAACTCGCACCACCCCCAATTCAATTCCCTGCACCAAAACATCCGAACCACAAGACGGATCATTAGAAAAAGATAAAACGTCATCAAGAATAAATGACTGTGCTGCACCTGTGTCCCGAAGAATAGTAATGGGAATGGGATCTTCCCTACCAGTCAAAGACACACTACCCTTAAAAATAAATGGATCATACACAGAATAAATTTCCTGGCGAGTTGAGCCCAACGGAGTGGGAGAAACATGCACAAAACCAACTCCTTTTGGCACTTGCCCCTTAGATTATTTTTTTTTTCTTTTTAGAGCTGGACAAACAGAGATAAGATGGCCGAATTCATGACAATAAAAACACTCCCGGTTTTCATTGTGGGACAATAGTTTAGATGTTCTCGAATGCCTAGAAAATTTCTCTGTATTAGACTCAGATGTTTCCCAACGCAATGGCGAAGCGAAAGTACTTTTATGTATCAATATGAATTCGTCGGCACACACTGAAGCCTGTGCCACAGCAGCAACTTTTCGTTCATTCAAATGCACCCCAATCTTCTCTAGTAACAAATTTTTTAAATCTTCTAATAAAATAAGTTCACTGAGTTGCTCATAATTACTCACCTTGCTGGACTGACACCATTTATCAAAAAGCGTACCATTCTCACGGACAAACTCTACATAAGTCTGATTGGCAGTTTTTAAATGACCAACTCATAAGTCCTTAAAATAGTGGCTTTTAGTGAGTCATAATTAAGACTGTCTTTGAGAGACAAAGCAGAACAAACTTCTTGGGCTTTCCCAGTTAATTTACACTGCAACAAAAGTTGCCAAACCTCTCGAGGCCAGCGTAAGGCAGCAGCTATACACTCAAATGCGCCAAAGTAAGCATCAACTTCAGTCTCCCTAAAAGTGGGAACCAAATGAATTTGCTTACTAACGTCAAATTCACTGGGGCTTACAGGGGAAGGTAACCTGGGGGACAAAGACGTGGCATTTAAAACAAGTACAGGAGAGGTGGGAACCAGATTCACAGAGACATAGGAGCCTGCAGTGTTGAAGGCAAAGCTTCGACCCGACGCACATGCCCATGTTCAAGTTCATATTGTCTAGCGCGCAAAAGTTGTATCTCATGCTCCTGACGTTTAGTTTCAAGATCAAGCTCCTTTAATCGAATAGTTAACCTAAGAGTTTCCAAACTCTGACCAATTAACAAATGCAAAACAGGATCCTCATTTATAACAGGAACTTTAGCCGAAGCCTCACCCTCAACTACCGGCTTTTCAACCAACGTGACTGTATCTGCATTCCCTAAATCTGAACTAGAAGCTTCAGCGGGTAAAATACAAGCCGCAATTAAATTTTCCAGAAGCACCCCCCTTATCATCTGTTTAGTAGCCGTCTTAGGAACAGATATATCATAATAATCTGAAACTAACAACAAATCAGTCTTATGACAACCCAACAAAGCATCTAAAGTAGGAAACTGTTTAAACTCCTCTATACTAAACTCCATCACAATGACCCCGAACAAACGAATGAAAAAACAGGACGAGCCCCCATTTTGTTACATCTCCTAGGGGTAAGACGCACAAAGAGGAAGCAAGACTGCCTGCTCAGATGCCAGACCAGAACAAAGAAAAAATTCTAATTAATAAATAATAAACACATCAAGTACAGACTTGACAATTTATTCAATGCTTTGCACTTTCATCCAGTCATCAAAATTATTTTCAGCATGCAACTGAAGCAAGGAAACCAAAAAAAATAAAGGAAAAATAACTTCAGGGAGGCCCAAGGCCCAAAATAACAAACAAAAGAGCCTAATGAAAAAAAAAATAACTAACTAAACTAACAAAAAAAGGGAAAGGAAATTACAAAAACACCACCCTCACTACACTACCAATAAACAAAGTCAAACAGATCAAACAAAAAAGGCAGGCCACCCCTACGTTTCCTTGGTTAAAAAAACCACCTGTAGGCCAGCGAATCACCAACAATAACTGGTCTGTGGACTGGCGGGCAGTCAGGGGAGCGGAACCGTGCGAGGCTGAACAAGAAAAAAATGCTCCATATTGATCCAGCACCAAAGGCCTTTTATAGCTGGCGCCAACTGGAACAGCCAATCACATGCCGGGAGAAACGGGACGTCAGTCATGCAGCAACGACCACCTGAGAACACTCAGACAGAGAGAGAAAAAAAAGAAACATCGACACAGGATGTAACACTTGTGAGCCAAACTGTGCTTTTTTCTAGCGAGCAGATGTTTGACAACAGAATAGCTGGAAGCGCTGGCCTGGGGGGTTAGCTTTTAGCATTTGCGCGATCTCTCTCCTCACTTATGTTGCTTCCTGTGGCAGTCGATGATGGTAGGCAAGACTGCTGCTGTGCAAGCCTCTGGGTTTTGCCAGTGTAGAATCCCCATTTTGCAGAGTGTTTTGGGTTCCAAAGGCAGTAAACTGCTAGGTAAGTTGTTAGATGAGTTGGATGCACAAAGTCTGAGCAAAGTACTGCTATTGTAGTCGAGAGAGATGATACATTTAATGTAAAACACACCTTTAAAGGGAAGCCTAAGTAGCCACTGCCATACAGGGTGCCGCCATCTTGAAATCTTCTTGCTGCAGAACAGGAGCAAAACCAAAAGTGTTGCATTTATATTTTTGTTACACCATGCATGTTTTCATTTTACTGTATATATTTTTGCCGTATTGCTCATGTCTTACTTTGCTCTGCTTTAACCTTTAGCTCAGCTACAGCCGCTTTTCTCGCACCTCAGGAAACTTGTCTGTGAGTTTCTTGTAAAATGTCTCTTAATGTTCGACTTTTTACGAGGCTGAAGTCGCTTCTCATTCTCCTGCTTCTTGTTCGAATTGTGATGTTGCACCTTAAATGGTGCCTGAGGCGCCAGATTGTACAGCTGCGCCATCTAAGGTGGAATGGGAGAATTGTAACAAGAAGCAGAATGAGAAGCTGACTTCATCTTTGCTAGTTGTTGCAGGTTAAACGTATCAGGAAACAAGCTGAGCGCTTATAACTGCAAATAAGTCCATCCATCTCCAAATTATCAATGTTTGTCTTGAATCTCTCTATTTGCCGTTTCGTTATCTGCATTGCTGTGTGTCCAGTAGTCTGCGCTTCAGTCTTCAGCATTAAAGGTTGGTGAATTAGCAGTTCTACATTAACTCCAGCATTTAAGACCATTTATTGTGAGAACTGTGTGTTATAACAATTTTACAACAAAGATTATGGATTATGTTATTTTACCTAAAAATCTAGTTCTGCTCTGGAGCCGTAACAGCTCTGCAGCAGTGGAGAGATTATTCAGGCCTGATTCTCACCCCAAACAGAGCCAGCGTCACTGATGAGAATTTTGAGGTTAAGGTGTTGCTGAAGTTTAAAGGGCTCTGAATGTCATGTCTGTACAGATCTTGCTGAAATGACTTGTTCGCATTTTAAGTTGCGCTTGTTTGGTGTGTCAGGTGGCAATTCACAAACATTCTGACAGTCACACTTTGAAAGTAGCTAAAAAGTAGTGCACTATTTTTCAAAAAGTAGCTAAAAAATAGCCACTACTTTTTCTGGAAAAGTGGCTAAATTGAAGCTAGCTACAAATTTTGGGAAAGTAGCTACGAAGTAGCTAATTACTAATTTTTCAGTAGCTATCCCAACCCTGACTGTTTGTCATACATGTCATATCCTATCTAGGCTCTCTGGTGCATCTTCAAAAAGCATTCAAAGCAGCCCTGTAGCTTTTTAGTGTCCCTGCTGGTCCCCCTTTTCACTATAGTGATGATAGGCTTGTTGGTTTTGAGTTTCTGCCTGTATTCATGGATGAGGTGAACAAGACTGTGGTTGGAATGACTGAGAACTCTGCATGATGGGGCAATAGGCATTTTTTAATAGTGGTGTAACAATGATCTGAAGTGTTCCCTTCTCTTATGGAACAGATAACATGCTGTTTCTACTTCTTTAGTTAGATTTGCACTGTTAAAGTCTCCCATAATGATGAATAATGAATCCAGATTCTCTCTTTCTACTTTCTTTATCTGATCGGCCAACAGTTTCTGCGCTTTGCTTGTGCGGTGTGTAACAGTGACCGAAATGAAAGAAGAAAACTAGAACAGTTTGTAGTTGATGAAAAGTGACACAATTTTAACAGTACTGTGATGTCTTTACACCAACATTCATTGATGTAGAAGCAGATTTCTTCTCTTCTGGTTTAGCCACAGAGCTCTGCGTCCACACTGTGCAGCTGGAAGCTGGGGAAGTCTTCGTGAAGCAGAGAGCAAATGTGTTTGAAAAGTCCTTGTTGGTTTGATTGAGCAGAAGTAGTTCATCGAATTTGTTGTGCAGGGATCGCAATTGGAGGAATTATTATGGTAAATGTGTACGTGCCCCACACTGTCTCAACCTTACAAGCGCTCCAGCTCTCCTGCCTCTGCCGCTTTCTCACTAGGTAGAGCTTTGCTCGAAATGACATCACCAAACAAAAACAAACACAATATGTATAAAGCTATCACAGAGGCTGCCATCGGTGGGGCTAACTTTAATTAGACCTTTCTTTAATTAGTCAGGTTTCATTAAATTTAATCACATCTTTATTTAGAACTTTTGTCATCATACAGCTGAATATGTCTCCTGTACTCTACCTAGATTTCTCTGAACACTGGCTATTTAGACCAAGGTCAATACCGTTCAAGTGTGATTTTTCTCAAGCACATCAAATTATTTCATTAAATTTTGGCACTGAATGAAGACTTTTGGTATTTTAAAACTGGCTTTGTGATTTCTTTGCTGTTGATGCTTTTCACTGTGCATCACATCCCTGGCTATTTAAAAAATATGTTTTTCAATATTTGCCATTCTGCTTGCCTCTGTTAGCTTGTGGGTAATGTGGTGCATTAAGTGATAAGCTTTGTACTTCATGCACCCAGATAAGTCAGCTGCACATCTTTGAAGTAGTAGTCTACAAAGAGGAGATGCATAATCTTTTTCAGTTTAAAAATGTTTGTGGCTCTGATTTGCTTGTAAAAGTGAATTTTGTGTGGTCAAGAGGTTCACCATGGTTCTGGTGAAGTTTTTTACATGTTTCACACTGATATAGTTTCCACACAAGCTGTAATGCTCACAGTCCTTGGTGAATCAAGCCAATGATAATGTCCAGCATAGAGACTGCAGTGACTCACTGTATGCCTTTTAGAAGCATCTTATAATAAAAACAATAATTAGTAGTAGTAGTGGTATTAATAGTAATAATAATAATAATGAACAGATAATGTGTCAAAGTATTTACTATACTGAGATTGTTTTCTGTATTTTATATTTCTTATGATATTGTTTCTATAAAATATTGTTTTGTAGACCGATATGTACATTTTTTCATTATCTATTACAATTTCTGATCAGTCTGTTGTTATTTACCCTTGTTCTCCTCCAGAATGATCTCCTGCTCCAAGTGATCAAGTGCTTTCCTGCAAATGTTGAATCAGCATCCACAAACACATCAAGAAACTACTGACATTAGAAAAGAGTGAATGTGAGAATATGGTATCCAGAAGCTGTGGTACTCAGAAAACATCCTCTGCAGCTGCTCTCCACATGAAGACGCCTCACAGACAAACACAAAAGATTACAGGCAAAAAAAGAACTCATGACTGCTCAGACTGTGGAAAGAGTTTTATTACACAGAGTAGCCTCAAAACACACCAGCGCAGTCACACAGGAGAGAAACCATATCACTGCTCAGAGTGTGGAAAGAGTTATACTACACAGAGGAATCTTCAAATACACCAGCGCATTCACACAGGAGAGAAACTATATCACTGCTCCGAGTGTGGACAGAGTTTTACTAGACAGAATCATCTCCGGACACACCAGCGCATTCACACAGGAGAGAAACCATATCACTGCTCCGAGTGTGGAAAGAGTTTTACTACACAGACTCATCTACGAACACACCAGCGCATTCACACAGGAGAGAAACCGTATCACTGCTCAGAGTGTGGAAAGAATTTTGGTCAACTGATTAGTCTCCAGCTACACCAGCGCTTTCACACAGGAGAGAAACCGTATCAGTGCTCAGACTGTGGAAAAGGTTTTACTGCACAGAGTAATTTCCAACGACACCAGCGCATTCACACAGGAGTGAAACCATATCACTGCTCGGAGTGTGGAAAGAGCTTTAGTCAACGGAGTCATCTCCAAACACACCAGCACATTCACACAGGAGAGAAACCGTATCACTGCCCAGTGTGTGGACAGAGTTTTACTAGACTGAATTATTTCCAAACACACCAGCGCATTCACACAGGAGAGAAACCGTATCACTGCTCAGAGTGTGGAAAGAGTTTTAGTAGACAGAGCAGCCTTCAAACACACCAGCGCATTCACACAGGAGAGAAACCGTATCACTGCTCAGAGTGTGGAAAGAGTTTTAGTCAACTGATTAGTCTCCAAAGACACCAGCACATTCATACAGAAGAGAAACCGTATCACTGCTCAGTGTGTGGACAGAGTTTTACTACACAGAGTCATCTACAAAAACATTGGCACATTCACACCCGAGAATAATCGTTTCACTGCTCAAACTGTGGGAATGTTATACACATGTATAATAGCTAAAAACTTGATTTGATAAGATAAAATGTGTTTTTTTTTTGTTTGTTTTTTCCCAAAAGTCGTTGTAACACTGTTAAAATTTGTTAGTAGACATAACAACAAATTGCTTAAACAGAATTATGTAGAAGAATTGATTTCCAAAATATTACTGTTTTGTTTATTAAAATAATTCCCTATTTGATGTCACTTAATAATGCAGCAATCAGTAAGCTGTCAAAGTTGAAGAGAAGATGCAGTTTTCAAGTTTCATCTTCTGAGAACTGTGAAGAGCCATGATTCCGTTCCAGGATTAGCTCTGCTGTGCTGAGTGAGATGAAAAGGGTCCTGATGGAAATCTCCGTCTGAACTGCACAGTGATGTGTTGATGCTGTTCTCACTGAATTAAAGAAGACAACACGGGTTATCCTGCAGTTTTCACTGTTGATTCAGAATGTTTTCTGATGTTCAGAATGTGTCCTAACGCCTGAAAGGATATCGGGAAGTGTTCAATGAATTGTACCCTAGCCTGAGGCTGAACAACAAAGACAGGATGAAGGGGCCTTGTGGTTAGGGGGATCTGCATAACAGGGTGTGGGTGCAAGAGTACCTGACCGCTCTTGTGTGTGTGTGTGTGTGTATATACATATATATTTATGTGTATAATTTAATAAACTGAGAGTTGGAGAGAATGCACTCCTTGACTCCCTGAGCTCAAGTGGGGGTCGGTCTTCCTAACTGGCTTTGAGAGAAGTAATGTAAACTTTCTACAGCAGTAAGCATTTGACTCTCAGCACTGTTCAATTTCTTTGCACAGCTTAGTGTGTCACTCACTGTTTTGTTATTACTATGTTCTTTTAAACCCTTAATAAGACCACAAAAAGCCACAGTAGATCGCATGTGGCTTTGAAATTTACACTGACAATTTTTTAGACAAACAGATGGGTAATAATGGCTTGTTACTTCAGTCAGCATTATAGATGAGTCTTATTTACAGCATACCTTTCAACTTAAAACAGAAGTAAATTGGAAGTAATCCGAAATGGTCCTTCAGGGCTTCACTCTGATTGGATAAGATGTCATTCATCCCTGCGTGAATAACCATGGTGCTGACGTCTTCATGTTTGCTCAGAGCCATGGGAAAGCACTTGGAAATATCCAAAACCCAGGCACAAGGAAAAAAAGAGGTAGCTGCCTTACCTCTAGAGACAGCTACTTTCAGATGTCTGATTATCTCTGGTTATTACAACACTGTCTTGAGTTATTATCTAAGGCGCTAAACCAGGCAGAGAACTTTCAACTGGTTACTGGAGGTGAAGTCTGGTGGAAGAGGAATTGGTGAAGATCATCTTTTTCCCTTGGCTACACTGGCATTCCCAGCCCTGCTGAGGTGCATGTGTAAAGTCAAAGTTAGCCATGGACAGTGCTCCATCCGGCTGAGTAGAAGTCATCACTGGACATGTTGGTCCTGAAACTGCTGCATATGAGGTGTCCTGGGCTGCTCATCGTCCAGAGCTCGAGTTTGGTGGCAGCCAACATTTTCTCAGCATCCCCAGAGAAAAGTAAAGGTTAGTTAAAAACTAGAAAATGAATAACTGTTGCAAAGAATGCAGAATTAAGGTAAAAAAAAAAAATATTCAGGAAAAGAAATATACTTGAAAGATTATGAATAAGGTAAAAAAAAAAAGCCAAATATAGCAAACAGTGAATGAGCAAATACAAATGTGTGAAATGTGTAACAATTTTAGTTAGAAATGGCGCCAGCGCTGCACATGCACAGTCTACAATCACTGCAGTCTCTGAACTAAAACGTTTAAATACGCTTGCCCATTTGAAGTTTTGCTTTCTGGAACCACCTGGGTTGTTGGAAGAGAGGAGAATGGCTTCATCTGTAATTCCAACTCTCACAGTCAGGCTTCCTGCCTCAGCCTCCAACTCCTTTACAGTGGGCTTTTAATGCTTGTCACATCTCTGACCCCTACAAAGAGAGCAGAATACCAAAGGCAAAACGCTAGCCCAAGCACAACTATAACAGGTTCACCCAACTCCTCCATCTGCACATGGGAAGGGGGAGTCTCCACCTCACCTCACAGTCAGATGGACCCACAAACAAAGCTTAATCACTAAATTCTAAAACAGTGACTTTTAACAGTACTTAAAAAACGATCACAAAATGGGAATATTAAGTGACCAGTTGCTTTTCAAGATGGTTCCAAGATGGTGCCCACCATGGCAGACGTCTTTGTGTGTTCCTCCTGCAACCAATGCTATTTATTGTTTATTTTAACATTAGTATTTTTTTTTTAAATGTACAGTATACGTACGGAACAGTTAGTTACAGTAGAGAGGCACTCCTGGAGATGAGTAAAGTTCATCATGAACTTACCTTTAGCCTTTCGGACTTTCTTTTACGCTCATACTCCACCAGCACCAGCCGGCAAGGCCCAGCAGCACTGGCCTCGGGTGAGCAGCGCAGCCGACGAACAGAGCGGCCAAAGCGGAAGTGGAGCAAGAGAGGTGGGCTACATGCTAGGCTAAAGGCTAGGGCTACGCAGCCACCGCTACCTAGCTTGTTGCTAGCTAATGTTCGCTCCCTTGAAAACAAGCTGGATGAGCTGAGAACCAGAATAACAACTCAGCGTGAGATCAGAGAGTGCTGTACTCTTATTTTTATGGAAACCTGGCTCTTGGACAGCATGCCAGACTCAGCGATCCAGTTAGAAATGCACTCCGTCCACCGCGGGGACCGGACGGCAGCATCAGGGAAGAACAAAGGCGGCGGTGTCTGCATCTATGTGAACAACAAGTGGTGTTCCGATGTAAGGACTGTTGGAAAACACTGTTCATCTGACTTAGAACTGCTGATGGTGAAGTGCACATCCTCTTCTCTGCCTAGAGAGTTCAGTGCTTTGTTTATTCTGGCTGTTTACATCCTGCTACATGCGAACTCGGCCATGGAGCTAGGGCTGCTGCATGATGCCATTAGTAAACAAGAGGCCGTGCACCCGGACGCCGTGTTCATTGTTGCCGGCGACTTCAACCACTGCAACCTGAGGACTGTCCTCCCCAAATATCATCAGCACGTGAGCTTTCCGACGAGGGAGAGCAACATACTTGACCAAGTCTACAGCAACGTGAGGGGGCCTACAGGGCTGTGCCTCGGCCGCACTTCGGACAGTCCAACCACATCTCCGTGTTCTTCTACCCAGCATACACACAACTCCTCAAGCAAGCAATTCCAGTGAGCAAAACTGGTGTGGAACGAAGAAACTGATCTAGTGCTTCAGGACTGCTTTGGCAGTACAAACTGGGATGTGTTCAGAACTGCTCCTGTGAGAGAGGACTGTACTGTTGATCTAGAGGACTATGCTTCTGGGGTAACAGGCTACGTCAGCAGCTGCATTGAAAGCATTTTTCCTACAAAGCGCTGCAAAAAATATCCCAACTAGAAACCTTGGATAAACGGTGAAGTTCGGTCCATGCTATGTGCTCGCCATCCTGCTTCAAGACCACCACCGTCGTGCCCCTCCCAAAGAAAAGCGTTGTGACCTGCCTAAATGACTATCACCCTGTTGCACTCACCCCAAATGTGATTAAGTGCTTTGAGAGAATAGTCATGACTCATATCCAAGAGACCATTCCGAACACTATACATCCTCTCCAGTTTGCATACCATTGGATCCGGTCCACAGACGACGCAGTCAACACTGCCCTTCACACAGCCCTCACACACCTGGAGGGCAAGGAAACGTGTGTCAGAATGCTATTTATTGGCTACAGCTCAGCATTTAACACCGTCATCCCAGGCTCTGTGTTCTCCAGTCTGATCAAGTATTAGAGGAGAGCAGACTCACTGCTGTTATGGGGCAAAGGGAGGCTGCATCAACATACTAAATGCAGGGACACAACAACTGACACACAAGATTTTGTTTCAAAAAATTATTTTTGTTAATATCAGCACCAAGAGAAATTAGAAAATCCATCCTCAGCCAGGAAACAATCTGATTCTGAAAGAGGCGATAAAAGTGGCAACGCTGGAAGATTCCACTAATGTTACTTAAAGATCAGACGGGGGGAAAACCTATAGTAAAGCACTCTATTCCAGAGGCAGATATGAGCATACAAGGGAAAAATGTGTACAATAAAAAGAAAATATGTATAATGTAACAAAAATATACATGCACTTTTGGTTTTGCTCCTATTTTCCAGCAGTTTGATACAAAAGATCCTTTTTTTCCCTAAAAGAAATGTGGCGTGTTGCTACAGGCAAACTGGTGGTATTCAGAAAATTTTTATCTTTAAAATGTTATATTTTTGTTTTGTGTAATACAACAATACTTAAAAACATTTTATGCCACAGTATTTTTTCTGTTTGGAAATTAATAAATATAATTTAAAAGTAAATATAGTAAATAAATATCATTTAAAAAATCATGTAAAAGCAAAAGTTGATGCTTTAATGTTGATTGAACATAGATTCAATGACTGATATAAGTTTACTGCAGCATTTTAAATTTGTGGTTGTTAACGAAAGATACCAAATCAAAGAATCACAAGTAAGGCATCTGGGATCAAGGCCGACAACTCTGAACACCCATAAAACCTTGGAGCAGAACCTCAAATGGGAGAGATAAACCACACCAGCTATGAAAAAAGCCAAGCAGCCCCTGCATTTCTTGAGATGGCTGAAGTAAAATTAGGATGCCTCAAACACTGCTGGTTCAGTTTAGACAGTCAATATCAAAATTAAAATAAGCTCACCAAGCATAAGTTACAGTGAACTGTGTGATGTGAAAAGAAAGCCACTGGCTACTGGTTCTCCACCCTCAAAAACCAGTATTCATCTAGGATATGGAGGAAGGTGTGGCTTCCATGGATATAATCTATAGTCTCACTGAACTAAAGCTGTAGATGTTTCTAAACTTACAAAACTTACAAAACTTCCTAAACTTAGGAAACACTTTACTCACCTGCATCTGAAATTACATACAGGGTTCACCCAAGAGAACTTAACCAGAACCCCCACCACCCAAACTTCAAAGGCAGCCCCCACCCACACTTAACCAGGATCCCCATACAAATTCAACAGCAAACCCCTAAACTGAACAGCAAATTCACAACAACCCCCCCCATTCTTTAACCTTGACAACACCCTGTCTGCAGCCTCTTCACACCTCATCTCTGTCAGTTCTCACCTCCTAAGGACCTGTGAGCCCCTCCCCACCACCCTCTCCCATCACCAGAACACTGAGATCTGTTCAAAACTGCTCTCATTTGATTATTACTTCTGTTCAAAATATCCACACTTTAAAATTTCCATGTGAAGAAAAAAGTCTTAAGGGTCAGTTTAAGGACAGACACGCCTGTGAGAACATTCTGGGTATTACAGGCTGGTTACACCACCAGTCCAACAGGAGAATCAGTAAACAGAATTATATCTAGAACTGGCTGCAGTCTATTAGACCTCTGAACTCCTCGCGCTAAAATCGATCTGAACTTACTCAATAATTGGTCTTATTTGCAGCGTTGCAGCAACAAGCCCACATGAATAAAATATGAAGTACCAAAACAGTCACTGAACCTACTTTCTCGACACAGCTAAAACTTTCATCAAGAGTTAACAGACTAGGAATGCATTTAGAACACTTTCAGATTTAGTGTTGAAAACTAGTACAACTCTTAGTAACTGTGGACCAGGACACACACAGATACAGAGAACGCTCACCTCGCAGGAGAATCAGTAAACAATTCAATCTAGAAGGTATCTGGAGTGACTGCAGTCTATCAGAAAGCAGATACTATAAACCAGAAACTGCGTCGACAGAAAGTGAAACTGCCGTAAATTTCTTAAAGCGCCTATATAATTAATCACTAAGGCTGATTAAATTACAGCTGGGTAACATAAAAGAGTGAAAACGAGATAAACAGCTCTTTACCTTCAGCAGATCAGCTCCTGTTTCTCTCTATTTCTGTAAGAGTGAGTTATAAACAGAGTGAAAAAGAGATAAACAGCTCTTTAACTTCAGCAGAGCTCTTCGTCTCTTTATTGTCTTTGGAGATCCACCGGTATAGCACTAGCACCCCCAATTGACGCCATCACTGTGTATCTGGGGCGGTATTTTTCTAATCCTACCAGCGAACTCCGCCTCCTGTGCTAGGATTGGCTAGAAGTTCATAACAGCAGTCGCTAATTTATTTGCTGCAGCAGTTTTGAATTTGCACAAATAGGGCATACAATAATAGAATAAGGATGACGGAGCTCATTCAATAAATAATATTATAATACAAATGGAAAATGAGTGCAGCAGATTATATGATGCATGATAATAAAGTGAATATACCAACATACCATTTTAAATTGATTAAAACTTCTTGTTCTCTGCAAAGTGACCACCAGACAGACACTCAGAAAACAAATGAGACTGCACTGAGTAAAAGTTGATTATTCAAATTGTTATTCAAAAAAGAAATTTGTATATATATATATATATATAGAGAGAGAGAGAGAGAGAGAGAGAGAGAAAGTTTATTTATGTAATTCTAGATTCTAATTCTATTTATTTTAGGATAAATTCACAACCCTGTTACCCCGTTTTTAATTATTAATTATATTCAGCTAATTTGTGTTATGTAAATAGAATCTGCTATATAATATATACTATAAATGTTTGTTGCTGCATGTTTAACATTGTCATGCACTTCTACCCTGTTAGCCAGGTTTCAACCCTGTTATTGTCATTTTCATAAAAATAGCCTCAAAACATTTATTTTTGTGGCTTATGTTACCAGAAGTGTCAATTTGGCAAGGAAAGTCATTAGTTTAAATTAATATTACAAGAGAACAACCACTATTTGTTTGTTCATAAAGAAAAAAAAAACACATTTTTTTTTTTCATTTTTATTTTTTATTTGAAAAGTTCTAAAAGCATTCCATGAATTTCTGTATTTCTTGCTACAAAATAATGAACTGAATTGACACAGGCTTTTAAATATCATTTATACATTTATATTAATATATATCTCCCTGAAATTTGGTAACAAGGGGTGCAAAACATGCTGTGCATTTCAGAAAAAACAGCTCAGATAGTCTCTGATTTTACAGCCTGAGGTAGACAATAACATTTTTTGAAGGATGAATACTTTCAATCATACTTTGTCAAAAACACCCAAGAAAGAAGTACATTTTTCACAGAAAGTGCCAAAATCACCCCGACTGTCTCTTATGTCTATACTGAGATTTGGTTTGTACTTCTTCTTCTGTAACTTTGTCAGTAAGTCAGTGCACTTTACATTTGTTCAGTGTGATAATTTATAGTTTCCAGTGTGCCAAATAAAATTCCTTTACCTGAAACTTACAGTTGAATAAAGAGATTCTAAATCTGAGTTAGCATTTACATAATGAACAGCATGCAGAGTCAAAGTGAAGAGTAAAAACAGTCCAATACAGCAACAATTTGTAAATTACAGTCTCACTTGCTGCACTTGTGGCACCTCCCAACAAGCTGGAGAAAGGGTATCACATCCTGGGGATTTTCAGTGGGTTCCCTTACCAAAATCTAGGTGAGATCTGTTCCTGCAAATTGATGCCACAATTCAGTGATCAAGACTCACACGGAAGTATGAGATATTTAAGCAGCCCAGAGAGTTGAGTGTAGATAAAGGGATATATCAGCTAAAAAAGCAAAGAACCTGGAAATGTTATTTAAAATAATCACAGCTGTTTATTATGTTTTAGGCAAGTAAATAATACTTAATGAAAAATACTAATTTAATACTTGAAAATACTTGAACTTTTATATAGTATAAAGTGCTACGAAAATTTATACATTAACTGTGCATCAATTCTACTGTCTTGGATACTCTATTCTTAAGAAAGAGAAATAATTTATAATTAGACTAAATCATTTCAATTACCAATATTTAATATTAAACTATCTTTTATCAATGTTCCCACTGGAATTATGGAGTTAGAGGCAGCGTGTGTTAAATACACTGGGCAGCAGGAGAAAATGGAACATAAAGAGAACTCCAGAACGGTGCAGAATAAATCTAGACACTCCTTTTGTAGAGAATATGATTCTATAAATTTAGAAACCAAATTAATATTATGGTACATATTACATCTGATGAACAGAAAGCCTACCCCTACTGCCTCTGGTGGGTGTGTGGGGGGGTCCTGTAATGGATCTGACTCCAGAAAATGAGCAGCCCCATCATTTCAGAAACACAGAAACATCATACAGACATCTTCAAAATCATTCTCCCCCGTGTCACAGGCTCTCTGTGGGTTGATTAAGAGATGCTGCAGATGGTGAAATCTGGAGGAATCAGAAGAGCAGGCATTACAGTTAGGTTATGTTCAGACTGCAGGTAAATGAGATTTGTTTGTCAAATTCTGTTCTGTCTTTGTCTGCCTTTGTTTTCCACTTTCTCATATGTTTTGCTAGGAGCTTTTGTTATTGTTTTGGTCTTATTCTCCTTTTGTACTGTCTTATTGTCATGTATAACACTTGTGTATATTCTTGAATGACTACCAACGATCTACGATCACCAATGATCTGCTGTAGATTTTAACACACAAAGGACAATCTTCAGCCTTTCTCCTTCTCTTCTCGCCTTTCTCCCCAACCCTGGCCCTCTCACCTCTCCCCCCTGCTCATCACATTATCAAAGAGCAAGACATTGCCAGGCTTTTCAGCAGACAAAAGGTGAGAAAAGCCCTGGGACATCACTCTACACCCACCTAAAACACTGCTGTAAAAAATAGCACTGATTTCCAACAAGATTTTCAACAGATCACTGGAGCATTGCCCTGTTCCCACATTTCAAAACACCGATTAATGTTTTAGCCTCCCTCCCAAAAAATGAATATTACTGAACTAATTGATTATAGGCCAGTGCTTTTATCTCTGTATTCAAGAAGGTCTCTGGCTAGTCCTAACCTACATGAAGGCCATTACTAACTCTCTGCTGGATGCCCTGCAGTTTACATACAGAGCTAACAGGTCTATCGTCAACAAGGCCAACCTGACTCTGTATTTCATCCTGCAGCATATTGACTGTCCTGGATTCTACACAAGAATTCTGTTTGTGGACCTCAGCTCAGCTTTCAACAGCATTGTGCCAGAGCTGCAGCAGGCAAAACAAATTGTGGACTTTGTGATCGTACAAGATACTAGGGGTGTGGCTAGGAAAACATATCTCAGACCCAGCAGTTGATCTGCATCAGCGCCAAAGACCTTGGTACATACAGCTCTGTAGTCTATCTTCCACTCCTATTAGCATAGCCTGTCATGCTGCACAGAGACTACAATACAAAGCTAGAGCAGAATATTGGTTACAGTCACTCCATGGTCAGAACACCTTTGAACCACTGCAAAGCCTTAGTGAGGATACTAAAGGCAGTGAACATACTGCAGAAAGAAACAGAAGTGTAAACCACTCAGAGCACCCTGGTAGTGCCACTGGGCCCCAGTCCGCAGCCACACCAGACACCTTTGTTTTTGGAGATGACTCTGTTAATGGCAAAAAAAGAGACTCATAGCCCAAAGTGAGTAGAACATCACAGTCTCTGAACGGAATAAAAAGTTCTCCATTAATAGCTGACTACACACCAGTGAAGTGGATCATTGGGTAACACTTATACTGTTCTGTAGTTAATAAGTAACTAATCAGGAACTAAGCAGGAACTAGTTAACTACTCAGTAGATAATAGGGAACTTATGATTAGTGTAGTTCACTATTAACTAAACAATAACTAGTTTTACAGAGAATGACTTAGTAACTATGGTTTCTTAGAATAACTAGCCATAAATTACTTATCAATTCAACATTAATTGCTCAATAGCTGAGTCTTGCAAGGTTCCTGGTGAACTGCTAACTGGTGTAGTGTATTCCAACACTTCTAACAGTAGTGAAATACACTACACAGTGTGCAGTCTCTACAATATAATGGATTATACTCTATTTTTGTTCACAGAAGCAGGTATCCTCAGAGAAGGCTTGGGGCGTCACACCACACTGTATTGATTGATGTCCCTCATGTGTTTGTTCTGATCAGAAACCTTAAAATGCTAATGCACATCTTCATATTTGGCAGTGTGAACCAATTCACACATCATCCTACAAATGGGACAACTGCTAAAACATTACACTATTCAGCAGACCAGTCTGCTTACCTCCCATCCTTAGAAAAGCAAACACCATTCTGTTCTGGATTTTAATCTTTAATCTCTTATAATCTCTGTTTAGTACATATTAAACAGAGCTTTCCCAGCATGTATACCACCTTAAAGAAAGACAAGCTCCTCAACCAATGGTAAGGCAGCTTCGCTCTCTACCTCATCATCAGCAGGAGCTGCATCCACACTCCTCCAATGAACTGGAATAGGACACACCATCTTCATGTAATCTGGCAAATTGATGCTTTTCATGCTACTACAGTGATGAGGTCAGCAGTACATGTTTTCAAAACAAGCTTGGACCCTGTGTGCCAGTATTCTCTCCCATTCCCATACTTATCAGAAACAGAAAGAGAGTACATGTAAAATATTGTGAATAGATCCAATCTGCAGTTTATAAAATGCGAGTCACAGCTTCACGAGCAAAGAGTACAGGTTACAAAGTTAGCTCATCTTGTTATGCTTTTTTCCCCAGACATGCTGCAGGATTCTTTTCTTTAAAGGTTCAGTTTCAAGTTCGAATGATGGCTTCAGGGGTGAGCTTATGCCATAATAATAAACAACACAACCAATGACAACAAAACACAACCAATGACTTTTAACAGAAAGATGGTTTATGAATGTAGTTCTGTAGCCACATTTTAACATTATAAATGTCTCACATGCTGGCAAGAAAGGTGGAGCTGTAGCTGCTCTATTTGTGATTCTTCCCAAAGCAAGTAATTATCACTGAGTGATTTTACAACCTTTGAGTATCTTTGTGCAGTTCTGAAAGGGGCATGAAGAATATTACTGCTAATTGTTTACAGGCCTCCTATCATTTTGATATTTTTTTGGTGTCGTTGGAGTGATGTTAACATACATATTGACAATTCCAATGCCAAATATGTCAAGGAGCTCTGTGTCTTATTGGATCATTTTGGACCATTACTGTATTACTATATTACTGTATTATTAAACATCAAGACCAGATACAATTACATTAGGAAAAGGTTTATAAATGACAGCACAGCTGCATGTTTCATGAGCAAAATTTTGCTCTGCACTATGCAAACCATCTGATTCTGATGTTTTGCTGGATAGCTTCAATTCAACAATTGTCTGTGTTATGGAAGAGATTGCACTAAAGAAAGTGCCATGGAGGAATGCTACTGCAGTTCAAGTCCAAAAGACAAAATGTAGAAAGGCTGAATGCAGATGGCTTGAAACCAAGCTTCAGATCCAAAAAGAAATCTTCAGAGATAGGCTGCGTGATTTTAACATGCATGTTTAGTGTGTTCAGTAGTGAGTATAGAGTACAGAAGGAGATATTAATCAGTAGTTTATGGAGAATATGTGTAATGTGTACAGTGTTCAGTGTGTTTAGTACTGAATGTTGAGGAAAGAAGGAGACAGTAATCAGTACAGGTTATGGAGAATAGATGTAATGCATAAAATCTGAATGACTGAAACTCATACTCTAAGCAGTGATGCGGTTTCTCTCATGTGTGAATCCGCTGGTGTTTATTGAGGGTATCACTGTGTCTAAAACTCTTTTCACACTCAAAGGAGTGATATATAGTGCGTTCCATTCTGAAAGCAGCTGCCTAACTAGTCACTGCCTTCAAAGGCAGCTCTCTTATTGGGCAGCATTTTAACCAAAAAGAATCCTTAGTAGGACAGCACTTCAGAGCCATCAGACGTCATATCTTTCACTGTGCTGTTCACGGTTTATCTGTTTACTCTCAGTCCCTCGTTCCACTCACCTCTGACTAAAGGGGGATCATCCTGGTGTAAAAGGATGGCTCTGAATCTGCAGCAGCTGTTTTCCTGCACTGACACTCCTGTGGAAATTTGTATATGAAGAACAGGATGATTTAAGGAGTCATATCTATTGTTATATACTCGACTCAGCAGCCCAGATAAATACAGATAATCATGATTATTAGTTTATAATTCATTTCAATTAATTCCGACCTCATCCACCTCACACTTTTGTGACTGTGGTAAGTACAGCAATACAAGAGAAGTGGAGCAGCAAAAATAAGCATCTGTAGTATTTGTTTTTAAAAAACGTTTTATTTCTGAACATCTACATGAGTTAAAGTATTTTTCATCATTCAGGGAGAACGTTAGTCTGTAGTGCTGGTCCCACTCGGCAAGTCCAGCTGCTTTCGGTATTTCAGCGCAGTTTTCTCCCTGTGACTGCTCCTCTTCCTCAGCCCCTCAGACAGCACCTGTCCGCTGCTGTAACGTTAGTTCCTGAGGACAGAGAAAAAACCTTGAGTACTGACGCTAAACAAAACTAAACGCTACTAAACAGTGAACAACCAGTATTTTAAAACCGGACTCTCTCGTTTTGAAGAGCCGGCGCATTTACACAGTTAGCCTGCTAGCTAAGCTAACTAACGCTGGTTTTATCTAACTAGCTAACGAGTTAAAACCGCAGTCGGTCAATTCGCCTTAGACAAGCAAACTGCCAGAATTTCACCACAGGAACAATTTCTAGAGACCTATAGATACAAATATGTTAAATACTTTACACAAATATAACAATCAAAACACTAAAGAATTAACTTGCGTTTCTACTCCTCGATTGGCAGAAACGTCTGCTTCGTCCACCATGTTGATCAGACCGGAGCGATGGAACTCTCAGCGGGTGAAAGGTATTGTGGGATCGCCTTTGCTGAGAAGGATACATGCAATGCTGCCTTCAGATTTGGTCAAAACTAAGGCACCTTAGAAGGCAGCTGCCTTCCGAATGGGACGGCACTTGTCTTGGGAGTGCACAAATGCTGCCTTAGAATGCTGCCTACTTAGACAGCTGCCTTCTGATTGGAATGCTCCAATAGTTTCTCTCCTGTGTGAATCCGCTTGTGTGTTTGGAGGTGACTCTGTCTAGTAAAACACTTCCCACACTCAAAGCAGTGATAGGGTTTCTCTCCTGTGTGAATACGCTTGTGTATCTGGAGATCACTCTGTGTAGTAAAACTCTTTCCACAGTCTGGGCAGTGGTACGGTTTCTCTCCTGTGTGAATGCGCTGATGTTTCTTGAGGGCACCACTTTCTCTAAAATCTTGTCCACACTCTGCGCAGTGATAAGGTTTCTCTCCTGTGTGAATGCGCTGGTGTCTTTGGAGATTATTCTGTAGACTAAAATTCTTTCCACACTCTGAGCAGTGATATGGTTTCTCTCCTGTGTGAATGCGCTGGTGTCTTCGGAGATGACTCTGTTGATTGAAGCTCAGTCCACAGTCTGAGCAGTGATGTGGTTTCTCTCCTGTGTGAACGCGCTGGTGTGTTTGGAGGCTACTCTGTTGACTAAAGCTCTGTCCACACTCTGAGCAGTGATACGGTTTTTCTCCTGTGTGAATTCGCTGGTGTGCTCGGAGATGACTCTGTACAGTAAAACTCTGTCCACACTCTGAGCAGTGATACGGTTTCTCTCCTGTGTGAATACGCTGGTGTCTTTGGAGATCACTCCGTTTAGTAAAACTCTTTCCACACTCTGAACAGCGGTGATTTCTTTTCTTGCCTGTGATCTTTTGTGTTTGTCTACGAGGTTTGTTCTTGTGGAGAGCAGAGGATGTTTTCTGAGTACTGGAGCTTCTGGACACCATATTCTCACATTCAATCTTTCCTTATTTCAGCAGTTTCATGATGTGTTTTTGAAGGGTAATTAGAATTTATTTAAAAATTGGTCACTAGGAGCAGGAGACTTGCAAGGTGATATGGTTCTGGGGAGAAAACAGGAGGGAAACATAACACAACAATTGATCAGGGATTAAAGTAGATAACTGGAAAAAAAGAAAAATCTTTATCTACAAAACATTTGGTCTCATTCACCAACTGTTCTAAAGAAGAACTTTTCCTGAGGTAACAGATTAGGTAAAGACGAAGTAACCTAATTATAGTAATATTTTATCCAGCTACTTGATCAATGCTTCCAAAGAAAATGGCTGCAGTGCCAAAGGGAGATAGAGAACCTGAAACTAACGTATAGGAAACCTAAAGACAACTACAATAAAAGTGCCTGAGCGCTGAACAGATAAAACATTGGTAACTGGTTGCTGCACAATGAACGGATTTGCATAGTCCAACCTACACAGGAATCTGATTTCAATCCGACTAACCAGAGATGCATTTGACAGCCACATTTAAATGCATGTGGCTAAATCAGGATACAGTCGAGATGGCAGACACACAAAGTAAAAACGTGTGAACAGGGTCGAATCTGACAACTATCAACACCAAAAAAACCTTGGAGATGGCAAATGACTTTTTAGTCCAACCCACTGAAAATACAGAAAAGTCAGCAGACCACTCTTACAAATTCCTATGTGATCTTATGTGACGTGCGGATAAGCCACTGACTACTGGTTATCCACAAAATTTTTCATCTAGGATGTGGAAAAGATTGTGACAGTCCCCCTCACACACTGGTCAATCTAGCTCCATCAGAATAGGCAATTTAAGTTGGTCTGTAATCCATGAGGTTCATCATCTTGGGAAAAACTTAATCAGCAGCCCCTGCCAAACCATAAAAGTATTCACTTCAAAGAAAGCAGTAGCAGTAGCATAAACTTTAGTAGAACTACAAATTTTTCAGCTTCATTACTGAGTATCTTATTGAAAATCTATCAGTATAGAAACTTAAATTTGTTTCTTTATCTATTTCTGAGTTATAAACACAGTATAAACAGTGAAAAGTGACACAGCTCTACCTTCTGCAGATCAGCTCCTGTTTCTCTCTATTTCTGTAAGAGTGAGTTATAAACACAGTGTAAACAGAGTGAAAAAGAGATAAACAGCTCTTTACCTTCAGCAGATCAGCTCCTGTTTCTCTCTATTTCTGTAAGAGTGAGTTATAAACAGTGTAAACAGAGTGAAAAAGAGATAAACAGCTCTTCACCTTCAGCAGATCAGCTCCTGTTTCTCTCTATTTCTGTAAGAGTGAGTTATAAACAGTGTAAACAGAGTGAAAAAGAGATATACAGCTCTTTACCTTCAGCAGATCAGCTCCTGTTTCTCTCTATTTCTGTAAGAGTGAGTTATAAACAGTGTAAACAGAGTGAAAAAGAGATAAACAGCTCTTCACCTTCAGCAGATCAGCTCCTGTTTCCCTCTAATACCGCGAAGCTCTTCTTCTTCTTCACTTTATTGTCTGTGAAGAACCAGAACTAGCGCCCCCATTTGACGTCCTTATTGTGGATCTAGGGGCGTTCTTTTTCTAATCCCACCCATATTCTGACAAACCCCGCCTCCTGCACTACGATTGGCCAGAAGTTCATGGGGCAGCTGCCCGTTTATTCACTGCAGCAGTTATGCATTTACACAAACACGACAAAAAATAATGGAATAAGTATGAGGAAACATTCAATCAATAAATATACTAAATATACAAATATAATAATATAAACAAATACAGCAAATCTGGTCAGAATTGATTTGTTGGAGGACAGTTTGTATGCATGATGCATGAATGTGGTGCATTTGGACTTTGACACACAGCCAAGTTGAACCTTCAGCAGCTGCAGCGGAGTAAAATGAAGGTTCTGAAGTCGCCCTCACAGTCTTAGACCTCAACATCATTGAGATACTTTAGGAGAACTCAAACATGCAGTACATGCACAGAAGCCAAAGGGGTTTGGAAATATTGTAATATGTGTTATAATAATAAAGCATAAATATATCTTAATAAATAATAATTTCTTATTCAATGTAGATTATTTTGTTTAATATATGACTTTAAGGTACTTTAAAGCACTCAGAAACAAACCCAACAGCTACCTGAACATTTTTAAGCCATTTCTATGAACCAGTATCAATATGGCTGTGACTTGTCCATTCAGGAAGCAGCTGTCTAAGTCGGCATCATTTTAAGGCAGGATTTATGTGCTACTGAGACAAAGGCTGTCCCTTTTGGAAAGCAATATAAAAGCTAAGGTGTCTTATTGCCCAGATGTGAAGGCAGTGTTGCATGTACCCATCTCAGTGAGGTCAACCTCATAATATTGTTCACTGGCCAAGACTCAATGTTGCCATTTTGATGTTGCCATGTTGATTTTGATTTGGTGTAGATGAGTAAATAGGTAGCAACATGGTGTACATGTTATGGTCTGAGGGTAGGAAGATCACAATCACAACTGAGGTAAGTTATGCAGTGCTTTACTCAAGTGTGTCATACAACCATGTACAAAATACAAATGTGAAAAGACAACTTACGCAAATCCACAAGTTATAGAATGACGATTTACAGCATAAACAACCCTGTCAGGAACTCAAAAGGGTGGATTTTGGATGTTGTCCAAGGAAAGAAAGAAACAAGACAAGCTAACCTGCCTTGTCACAGCTAAAACTCAACAAAAACCTTCACACAAAACCACTCTCAGCAAAAAGGCAGCTCATCTTGCACATGGCGTGAAGTAATGTCATCAAGTAATGGGGACACAGGCTCTTTTGTTTGCCAAGACCAGCCCACACATGAGGAAGCGGCGACCCTGATTGGTGATGGTGCTAACGCAGCCAACCAGCAGCAGCTCCTCTCATTACTTTCACTCTCTACCTGATAAAAGGTAGACAGAGAGGAAAAAAGAAAAAAAAAACAAGAACAGAACAAGAAAAAAAAAAAAAATATGTGCTACACTGGCACATAACAGGGTGGATGGAGAGAGTAAGTCCCAGGGCTTTTCTCACCTTCTGTCTCCTGAAAAGCCTGTTAATGTCCTGCTTGTTGATGGTGAGATGAACAGGGGCAGAGGTGAAAAAGCCAGGGTGGGGGTGTCTGGCTGAGAAAGGCTTAAGATCCTTTGTGTGTTTAAGTCTTCAGTAGAACTCATTCAGGTTGTTGGCGGTCATTCAGAAGAAGGGGGCCTTTCTCATTTTGTAGCTGAAGATCTCTTAGATCCTTCCCAGACTGAGGTTGAGCTGTTAGCAGCAACGAGGCTTCAGCTTTTCAGTATTTTTTCTTTACTGTTTTAATCACTTTGTAACGTTGGGAGAAACAAAGAGGCAGGATGCTTGTACAAGTCCTTGGATTTACAAACTAACACTAAGGAAAAATACACCAAGGTCAGTAAACAACAACAAACAAAAACAATGACAAATTACTTGGACTGAAAACATAAGACAAAGGCACAAGAAGAAAGCTACAAAACAAACAAAACAACAACAAAAAACAAAAACAAAAAAAAAAAACAATCAAATATTCCTTTTCTTTTTTAAAAACTGAAATTCTAGGAATTAAATTGGAAAATTTGCTCTTATGAATTAAATATTTGGCAGATAAAATAAAATAATTTATAATACACTCAAGAGCAGCATTCAAACTTGTAATAACAAAAGATATCTTTCCTGTGAAAGGTGTGACTTTGATTGACAGACAAAAAAAGAAAAAAACTGAAACCAAAAAAAGAGACACAAAGAGACAGTCATGAAATAAGTGAAATCTTGATTCACTTGCTTCTGTACAAAAGGTACATGATTCATTTGTGTCTGTAAATTTTGACAAGAGAGGATTACAGGGATATATTTTATGGATAATCTTGAAATGTATCTCTCTAGTCTTGTTGGGAATGCAAAACTTGTAGGTAAGCAACCATGAGTTTTTCCAATCAATGTCTGAGAATTCCAGAAAAAAAATCCCTCTTGGGGTAACTTCACGTTTAGACTGAAATAAGATTTGAATATATGTATTATTATATTTTTTGTTAAAAATAGAGAGTCCATTAAGGATTAAGGTGTCTTCTATAGAAGCTTTTGCTTTTGTCAGCAAAGCCACGATAACTTTTCATCAAAAGAGACAAACCAGATGGATTTGCTTTGCATACAGAGATAAACTCCTTAAAAGTGATACCTTTTCATAAATTGTTCATAAGAAAGTAAGCTGCCATTATTATTAAATAAATCTATTATATGAGTAACACCCTTGTCATGCGAATGACAGAATAATGATTTTCATTTGATAACAATGTCTTTATTATCCCAAAGTAATGATTTATGAGGAGGAAAGTTGTGCATGTAACACAGCTTCCAGGCTAACAGAGCTTGCTGGTGGAAATTAGATAGTTTACTGGTAATCTAGAGGTTAAAAAATTACATCTCAAAAGTAAATCTGGACCACCAATATTCCTAAAAATATGCTGGGGGATGAAGTACCACATGGAATTTGCATTCTGCAAACATCTCAACCAATTCACTTTGAAGGGATTAGAAAAATATCGACCCCAGATCCACCAGGATGACATCAATTGGGGGCGCTAGTTCTATAATGGTGGTTCTCCAAAGACAATCAAGTGGAGAAGAAGAAGAGCTCTGCGGTATTAGAGAGAAAAAGGAGCTGATCTGCTGAAGGTAAAGAGCTGTTTATCTCTTTTTCACTCTGTTTACACTGTTTATAACTCACTCTTACAGAAATAGAGAGAAACAGGAGCTGATCTGCTGAAGGTAAAAAGCTGTTATCTCTTTTTCACTGTTTACACTGTTTATAACTCACTCTTACAGAGATAGAAACAGGAGCTGATCTGCTGAAGGTAAAGAGCTGTTTATTTATATAATACAGCTGTAATATAGTCAGCCATAGTGATGTTCATTAAATAGGCGCTGGTTCTTTAAGAAACTTGCGGCAGTTCCACTTTCTGCCGATGCAGTTTCTGGTTATAGTAGCTGCTTTACGGTCAAAACGGAGAGTTTCTATAGAAATGTATGTAGAAGAGCACGTGGTTCAGAGTTTTAGCGCGAGGAGAGGAGAGGAGAGGAGAGGAGAGGAGAGGAGAGGTCTGATAGACTGGAATCACTCCAGATATCTTCTAGATTTAATCCTGATCCTCCTGCGAGGTGAGCGTTCTCTGTATGTCTGTGTTTCCTGGTCCACAGTTACTAAGAGTTGTACTGGTTTTCAACACTAAATCTGCACTGAAAGTGTGTAAAACTGCTCTAAAATCAGGTTCATAGTCTGTTAACTCCCGTGTGTCTGCTGGGCTGAGGTGGCTGATAAATACTAAAAGATTTACCTGCATTTCGTAAAGATTTACGAAATGCATTTCGTCCAAAATGACAGGAAAAATGTCTATGTATGTTAAAGAAATGTTATGTTTATCAGTGTTTTGGTAATTTATATTTCATTCATGTTGGCTTGTTGCTTCAACGCTGCAAATAAGACCAATTATTCAGATAATAAATTCAGATTGGTTTTAGCGCGAGGAGTTCAGGGGTCTGATAGACTGCAGTCAGCTCCAGCTACCTTCTAGATTTAATTCTGTTTACTGATTTTCTGCCCAGACTATTCCTGGAAGAGGGAGGGAGGCGTATTTGTCTTTAAACTGGCCTGGATCACTTCAGTGTGTATATATATATATATATATTATTGTACCCAAATAACATTTATTTACTCTTTCTTCCTTTTCCATCTTCTTGTTGTATGCCTTAAAAGACTGTTTTTTTTCTCAGTTGGAAATTTTAAAGTGTGGACATTTTAACCCTAAGTAATAATCTAGAAGTGGCTGTCTTGAAAATAAGCTGAAGATCTCAGTGTTATAGTGATATTTCATTGAAGTCAATGTTTTTAGGTTGGCTGTGGGAGAGGGGGACTGCTGGTTTAGGTTGGCTGTGGGAGGGGGGAAATGCTGGTTTAGGTTGGCTGTGGGAGGGGGAAATGCTGGTTTAGGTTGGCTGTGGGATGGGGGACTGCTGGTTTAGGTTGGTCATCGGATGGGGGACTGCTGGTTTAGGTTGGTCATCGGATGGGGACTTCTGGTTTAATTTGGGTGTGGGTGGGACTGCTGGTTTAGGTTGGGTGTTGGGGGGGACTTCTGGTTTAGGTTGGCTGTGGGCGAGGGACAACTAGTTTAGGTTGGGTCTGGGAGGGGGGACTACTGCTTTAATTTGGGTGTGAAAGGGGGGGGACTTATGGTTTGGTTTAGATGGGGGTGTTAGTTGGTGTGAGTTTGCTGTTCAGTTTGGGGGTTGCTGTTAAATTTGTATGGGGGCGCTGGTTAAGTATGGGTGGGGGCTGCCTTTGACATTTGGTTGGTGGGGGGTTCTGGTTCAGTTCTCTTGGGTGAACCCTGTATGTAATTTTAAATGTAGATGAGTAAAGTGGTTTCTAAGTTCAGGTTTACGCTTTACTAAATCAAAATGGGTTGCACTACGCCAACTAGATTTTATGTTAAACTACATAGTTTACTAAATATCTACATTTCCCCTAGAAAAGGTGACGCTGGTTCAGTTGCCAACTTTACATTTGAAACATTTACAGTTCCAGTTCAGTGAGACCATAGCTTACATCTACAGACTCAGTTCAGTAAGACTGTAGCTTGCATCTACATCCCAGTATTACTTTAACCATCTCAAGAAATGCAGGTGCTGCTGGGCTTTTTTTTTCCCCATAACTGTTGTGGTGTGTCTGTCCCATTTTAGGTCCTACTCCAAGGTTTTATGGGTGTTGTCTGCTTTGATCCTAGATGCCTGACTTGTGTTATTTGCTCAACTTTAGGTTAACAGAGTCACTGTTAGAAGAACATTGTAGAGGAGGAGAGATCATGTAACTCTGAGGAGCACCAGTCCTTTTTGTCAGCCTTGACTTTGTTGACTACACTTTTAGCCCTTTCACATGGTCAGCGCTCCATTAGGTTCTTCCTTTGATGTGCATAGTGTCTCCAAGTCATTGGAGAACAAGGTTTGGTTGTTGTAAATGTATTTTTTTTTATTTTTTGGGATGCAGGTCTCGCAGAAGCTTATATAAAACTGACTGCGTTTTATCTCTCTATAATTTAAATACAATACCACAGTCTTTGGTGAGCTAGTATTTTTAACAAATTCACTGAAATCCTGCAAAATCAGGGTGGGCCATGAAGCGCAATTCCCACAGCAGCATGACACATTTCTTATGGGGGTGGGGGGAGTATTGTTTTTTTTTTTTTTTTTTTATATCAAATTGCCTTCAAAGCAGAAGCAAAACCAAAAGTGTTGCATTTGTGTTTTTGTTTAACTTTTTTTTGTACTCATTTTACTGTATATTTTTGTCTGAAAAAATGAAAAAAGTCTGGAGGTCCTGTCCTCTTCTTACATGGCCTGCTGTTTGTGTGTGTGTGTGTGTGTGTGTGTGTGTGTGTGTGTGTGTGTGTGTGTGTGTGTGTGAGAGAGAGAGAGAGAGAGAGAGAGGGTGGACAACATGGACAGGCTGCGGACTGGCTACAGCTGCCGAAGGAGAATCCTACAGTGGCCACTTGTGATATTTTAAACATATGATATTTTTGCATAAATTATGCTTATTATAAAAAACATCTAAGTGGTGGGTCCACCAGACCCACTAAGTAACAAAAATGTAAACACCACACAAGGGTTAAAGTACTAATTTCTAAAATGAAATTTTTACATGAAAGGGTGATTAGATTAATGCATGTTTCCAACAACACAAGCTTTTGGCAGCCAGTCACTGTGACAGGATCAGTTAGACAAAAGAGTAAAACAAAATACTGAGGGGACACAACTACCTTCACCCATCCAATAGATTTACCTACCTCAAAGCTCAAGTCAATGTTTATTTATATAGCGCTTTTTTACAACAGGTGTTGTCACAAAGCAGCTTTACAGAAAAATCCAGCATGGCAACAGTGGCAAAGAAAAACTCCCTAAGAGCAAGAGGAAGAAATCTTGAGAGGAGTCAAGACTCAAAAGGGGAACCCATCCTCCTCTGGTCGACTCCGGATAGCAAACAGCACTTGTATAAAATATCAGAATACAAAACGGGGAAAACAGTTTATGCAGCAGCAGCATCAGAAGGGTCAGTTCATGAGGGTCAGGTTTGCACAGCATCCTTGATCTTGCAGAGTTTAATTTTATCATCTGGTTTGATTGATATATATAACTGTGTGTCATCAGTGTAGCAGTGGAAATTGATGCCGTGTTTACTGATAATGGTGCCCAGTGGTAGCATATATAATGTGAATAGTAAGAGCCTTGTGGAACACTGTACTTTACTTTTGCGAGCACAGATAATTCACAGTTTGCATTAACAAACTGATAGAGATCAGTGAGGTAGGATCTGAACCAGGAAAGAGCTATTCCTGTTACCCCTACAAGGTTTTCTAGTCTATCTAGTAAGAGTGGTCAAATGTCACACTAAGACCAAGCAGGACTAGCAAAGACACATTTCCTTGGTCAGAGAATAATAAAAGATCATTTATAATTTTCGCTAGTGCTGTCTTTGTATTATGATGTGGCCTAAAACCAGACTGAAATTTTTGATGTATATGATTCCTATGCACTTAGGAACTCAATTGTTTTGCCACAACTCCAAGATCATTGATATAAAGGAGAGATTCGATATAGGTCTATAGTTTGATAGTTTGCAGGGATCAAGGTTAGCTTTCTTAATCAGAGGTCTAATTACAGCTAGTCTAAGAGTTTTTGGGATGTAAGAGAGGAATTTATATATTTATTGACAGAATGGGTTTGGTTATTTCTGGAGAAATTTCTTTGAGTAAACCTGTAGGAATCGGCTCTAACATACAAGTTAAAAATTTTGAGGAGGAAACAATTTTACCTAGTTCATTTTGTTGAAGTAAAGTAATGATTCCAGCCTCTCTGCAGTAATTATAATATTCTCAAGGTCTAGACTGGTATTATAAGGCAGCAGGTTTGTAGAGTTTAACTGTGCGTTCTGAATTTTCTGCCTAATTTTTTCAATTTTATCACTAAAGAAATTCATAAAATCATTGCTGCTATAGGCTAATGGTATCTGGGGTTCAGTAACTGTTTGGTTCTTAGTTATTTTAGAGATTGTGCTAAATAATAATCTAGGATAATTCTTATTGTTTTCTATGAGAGAGGAGAGAGAGGTTGAGCATGCTGCAGTGCTTTTCTATAGTCTGTAAGGCTCTCCTTCCAGGCGGACTGGAACACTTCTTGTTTAGTCAGGCGCCATTTTCGTTCTAGTTGTCTGACAGTCTATTTTAAAGTTCAAGTATGATCATTATACCATGGGGCAGCTTTTTCTGCCTCATTATTTTACTTTTTAAAGGAGCCACATTATCTAGAGTAGATAGAAAAGTATCCTCTAAGCACTTGACCATAATATCTAATTCGGGCAGATTAGATGGACAGGTGATAGAAGCTGATAATTGAGGAAGGTTTCTGATAAAGCTACCAGCTGTGGTTAGTTATAGTCCGCTTAACATGCTGGTGATGAACGTACATTACCACTAAAGCGAATTTCATATGAAATTAGATAATGATCTGAGACTGCTTTGCTCTGGGGAGAATGGCTAAGTTGTCTATGTTTACATCAAAGGTTAAAATTAAGTCTAAAGTATGGCTGCAATAATGAGTGGCCCCTTTATATTTTGAGTGAAACCTACAGAGTCTCAGACAAAAATAAATGTCTTACTTAGTGTATCTTGAGGTTTGTCAAAGTGTATATTAAAATCTCAGACAATTATTACTTTATTTGAAAACATTATTAAACTTAGAAAGTGAGACAGAAAGTGAGAATATGGCCCTGGCAGCCTATAGATTGTCATTAGTGAAAAGAAATTCTTATTCATTCCTCAATCCTTCTTATTTGTTACTCTAAATGAAGCCTATGGGGGGGCTTCATTTAGAGTAAAGTATTCATTGGGTCTAATCCACGTTTCTGTGAGGCACAGAGCATCAAAATCATGATCGGTAATAATTTAATTTACAACAACGGCTTTAGATGTAAGAGATCTTATGTTAAGTACTCCTAGTTTTAGATCAAAGGTGCCGTCACTGCAAACTGGTATAATTGGACTGATATTAATCAAGTTACTAGAGCAAATTCGAGGATTTTTGATGCTTTGTTTTATTCGGGGAACAGAGACCGTCTCAATTGGGTGGAACCTTAGTGGCATCTCAAGGCAGCTAGCAGAGGGTTGGTCAGCCTGTTTGTCTGCTGCCTGGCCTCGACCCACAACTTTCCTACACTGAAAGCTGTGAGAGAGTACGAGCTACGCTACATGAAATGAGAGCAGCACCCTTCAGCGAGGGGTGGATAACATCCCGACTCAAAAGACCAGGCTTGCCCTCAAAAGTAGACCAATTATCTACAAATCCCACACAGTTTTCTGAGCACCACTTGGACAACCAGCAGTTCAGCGACCATAACCTCCTGTAGATTTCGACGCCACGTTGAACTGGGATGAGGCCAGAGCATATTACGGCATTGGACATTGTCCGAGCTAATTTATACACCTCTTTAATGTTATCTTTAGTTACTTCTGACTGCCGCAGACGAATGTCATTAGTACCTACATGAATGACTATCCTCAAATATTTACGGCTAGCTAGCAGCTTCAGGTTCCCTCTAATGTCTGGCGCCCTGGCTCCCGGTATACAGTTAACTGCTATTGGCGCCCCTAAGGGAGAAGCTATTTTCCTGTGCCATAAAATAGAATCACCTCTAACCAGAGTTCTTTCAACAGGTGTCTTAGAAGTTGTCTCACTGAGTGGGGCAAACCTGTTGGACACGTGAATGAGACCCCACCCAATCACCGCGCTGTGAGGGCTCTGCTGCCGGAGTTGAGGGTGTGCTAGCTCTCCCTGAGTCACCCAGAGCTTCTAACAGCGAGTCTGAGCCCTGTCGAACACTTCCAACAGCGAGTCTTCTCTGTCGAACACGAAACAACTTACACTTCTCACAAACAAAGCTAGAAACACTGCTGTCACTAGTAACTGAGAGAGAAGCATAACTGAACGTGCTACATTCAGAGCAAAGAAACAAATTGCGGTCTGCCACACTGATACTCGCGTTGTTTCGTCGGCTAAATTGAGTCCTTTTCCAGGGGTCTCGCAAATCCGATGAGAAAAGAAGTGACTTGCAGGTCGGTCGTTAACAGTTACCACATCTTCTTGCCATAACATACTTAAAATCTCGCAAAATAAAAATAATTTGAATAAAACTTGAGTAACACAATTTTCTTTCAAACAGTATCCATGCAAAGAGGCATATTGCAGAAAGGCTTTTTTTTTTATCTTGATTATATGTTGTTTAGCTGGTTTGGGAGTAGCTGCAGTAGTTGTGGCTTTAACTTGGTAAAGGTCTGGAGTCGCTTCTAATCGTGAAATAATCAAATCAAATCAAATTTATTTGTGTAGCGCTTTTTACAACTGATGTTGTCACAAAGCAGCTTCACAGAAATCCGTTTAGAACAAAGTTTGAACATGAAATGTAAATCCTCCAGGTGAGCAAGCCAGGGGTAAGGAAAAACTCCCTCAGAGCTGAGGAAGAAACCTTGGGAGGAACCAAGGCTCACATGGGGGGACCCATCCTCCTCTGGTCAAACTACGTACAAAATTATTATTCTACTAATATTAATAGTAGTAGTAGTAATAGTTAGGAGGTAGTAATAGTTAGGAGACTTCAGTGTAGAGTGGGCAGCCAGTCCAAGGCAGGTGGCGGTGACTGGGTTGTGGGTAACTGGTCTGAAGCGGGTAGCCGGAGAGCTCTACAAACAATCATCCAGCAGTGTCCAGCCGGACAGGTGGGCAGTCGTTTTCTCGGAAGAAAGGTAGGGAAATGGAGTTAGTTTAGTTCTGTATAGGTGTATGTATAGTAGTATGTAAAACATTTCCAGAGTGTGGCTAACGACTCCGGCAGATCTGACTATAACAGCTTAACTAAAAGGAGCGAACCAAAAGGGCACACAGACACAGGAGCACCCTGAGACAATCTGGCATCCCTCCGCTCCACCGTCCACAAACCTGAGTGTTTGCGTGTGAGCGGCGGGACGACAGCACCAGTCTCAGTTTACTATAATTCCCTGCGTCCATGGACCCCTGGATCTGCTGCTTTTATCCAAGGGGAAACATTAGCTACCAAAAGCTAAACTAAACAAGTGAGTTTTCAGCCTAGATTTGAATATTGCGACTGAGTCTGAGTCCCGAACATTTTCTGGAAGATCATTCCAGAGTTTGGGGGCTTTATAAGAAAAGGCTCTTCCCCCAGATGAAACCTTCTGAATTCTGGGAACTATTAAAAAGCCAGCACTCTGTGATCTGAGTAATCGTGGTGGCTCGTAATTGGAAATAAGGTCTTGCAGGTACTCAGGAGCGAGCCCATGTAGGGCTTTATACGTCAATAAAAGAATTTTGTAATCAATACAGAATTTAACAGGCAGCCAATGGAGTGATGATAGAACTGGACTGATATGATCAAATGTTCTAGTTTTAGTGAGAACCATGGCTGCAGCATTTTGAACTAGTTGAAGTTTACTTAAATTCCTGCTGGTGCATCCTGACAGTAATGCGTTACAGTAATCTAGCCTTGAGGTAATAAAGGCATGTACTAATGTTTCTGCATCGTGCAGCGATAAGGCATTTCTTATTCTGGCGATATTGCGAAGATGTACAAAAGCTGTCCTAGTGATGCTGCCTATGTGTTGATCGAATGATAAATCTGGATCGAGTATTACACCAAGATTTTTTGCTGCTGAACCTGGTATAACTGGAAAGTCAGCGAGATTTAAAGTTAAATCTGATAATTTATTTCTTGCCACTTTTGGACCCAGAAGGAGAACCTCTGTTTTGTTACTGTTTAGGAGGAGGAAGTTACGCGATATCCAACCTTTCACATCTTTTACACAGTCCTCTATTTTCTTTAACCTGTATTTGTCATCAGGCTTGGCTGATATGTACAATTGCGTATCGTCTGCGTAACAGTGAAAGTTGGTGCCATGGCTACTTATAACTGTGCCTAACGGTAACATGTATAATGTAAATAATAATGGTCCTAAAATAGAGCCTTGCGGAATTCCAGATCTTACTTGTGAATAATTGGAAGATAAGTCATTTACCTTTACGAACTGATAACGTTCTGTTAAGTAAGATTTGAACCATGATAGGGCGGTCCCTGTGATTCCAACCATGTTTTCTAACCTTTGTAGGAGAATATTGTGGTCTGTCGTATCGAAAGCTGCGCTGAGGTCAAGTAGCACTAACAGGGATATGTAGCCTTGATCAGAGGCAAGAAGAAGATCATTTGTTATCTTAACTAGAGCTGTCTCAGTGCTGTGATGTGGCCTGAATCCAGATTGGAATTTCTCAAATATGTAGTTCTTATGTAGATATGAACTAAGTTGTTGGGCTACGGCTTTTTCTAAGATCTTAGATATAAATGGCAGGTTAGATATAGGCCTGTAATTAGACAATATGCTAGCATCAAGGTTTGGTTTCTTGATCAGAGGCTTAATGACTGCTAGTTTAAAAGCTCTGGGTACATGGCCCAGGCTAAGGGACGAGTTTACTATAGTTAAAAGAGGATTAATGATAACTGGTAGTACTTCTTTGAGTAATTTTGAGGGGATTGCATCAAGTGTGCAGGTTGTACAATTTGCAGAGGAGATAATCTTCTCTAGTTCTAGCTGTGGGAGTGGGTAGAAATTTTCAAGCCTTTCTTCTGCAGCTATGTTATGTTTTATATCAGCCATGTCAGATGACAGCCAAGTTGGATTTAATACTGTGGGTTGAATTTGTTGTCTAATATTTTCGATTTTTTATTAAAAAAGTCCATAAAAACTTCACTGGTGAGGGTCGCCGGAATTTGTGGTTCAGTACCTGCCTGATTTTTTGTAATTCTAGAGATCACACTAAACAGTACTCTAGGATTATTTTTATTGTTCTCGATCAGCGAGGCCAGATATGCTGAGCGAGCTTTAGTGAGAGCATTTCTATACTCTATAAGGCTGTCCTTCCAGGCCAAGTGGAACACTTCCAGCTTGGTTGATCGCCATTTCCGCTCTAGTTTCCATACTGTTAGTTTTAAGGTACGGGTTTTATCATCGTACCATGGGGCGAGGTTTTTCTGTCTTATCCTTTTGATTTTTAGTGGCGCCACATTTTCTAAAGTAGATCGGAAGGTATTTTCTAAATAGTTGGTTAATACATCTAGCTCCATTGGGTCTGATGGAGTGGAGACTAGGGTTGTTAGTACTGGGAGGTTTTCTATGAATTGTAGGGCGGTAAATGGTTTTATTGTGCGCTTTGCAGAATAGCGAGGGGACGTACATGTATTATAGCTAAGACGTAGCTCATAAGAGATTAGGTAATGGTCGGAGATTACTGAGGTTTGGGGTAGGATATTAAGCCTGTCTATGTTAAGTCCGAGTGTCAGAACTAGATCTAAAGTGTGACTACAGTAGTGTGTAGGCCCTGTTACATTTTGGGTGATACCAACAGAGTCTAGGATTGAAGTAAACGCCTTTTTTAGTGGGTCATCTGCCTTCTCAAAATGGACATTAAAATCTCCTACAATCATTACCTTATCATTGCACATAGCTAGGTTTGCAGTAGTAACGTTGATGGAGAGAACCTCAAAAGAAGTGAAGGTGTCACATTGTTTCTGACTGATATCTAGGGTATTCTGGTAGATTACACATAATCCACCTCCTTTGCCTGATAATCGTGGGCTGTGTACATAATTATAGCCCATAGGGGTGGCTTCATTTAGTGCTGAATAATCATCCTGTCTAACCGATGTTTCAGTAAGACAGAAAACGTCAAATTTATGATCACTTATAAATTCATTTATGATTACTGCTTTTGAGTTTAGTGATCTTATATTGAGTAACCCAAATTTTAGAGTTGAGGTGTTGCTGCTATCATCTGAATATGATTTAATATTGATCAGGTTGTCGAAACGGGCTGATTGAGTTATTCTACGTTTAGATTTAGATTTAATTCGGGGCAGAGACACAGTCTCAATACAGTGGAACCTAGGTGACGCAACTGGTCCGACGCAACTGGTGCTAATAATCATCTTATTCTCAGTGCTAACACTAGCATTATGAGCTGTAGCGTTTCTATCTTTGCCGCTACTTACGTGGCCTTCGCTGTGTAGTCAGTGGATGGCCCTCTCGATGTTCCGTGAGAGAACAACAGATCCTACCTGACTAGGGTGGAGGCCATCCCTCCGGAAGAGCGCCGGCTGTTCCCAAAACGAGGCTCAGTTGGCCACGTAGGTCAAGCCATTGAGGGCGCACCATCCGCGGAGCCAGGACTGCAGCGTGAAGAGCCTGCTGAACCGCTCAGATCCCCTCCTGTAGGTGGGTAGCGGTCCGGAGATGACGATCCTGGCGTCCGTCTTCTTCCTGGCGGTGTCCAGCAGCGTCTGGTAGTGCTCCTTCAGGACCTCGCTACGACGGTCGAGGATGTCGTTGGTCCCGACATGGATCACCACGGTCCCGAAGGCGTTTCGTCTGAGAGCCGAGGGGAGGCGCTTGGCTATGTCTAAGACACGAGCACCTGGAAAACAGGAGACAGTGGCATGGGTGTTTCTAACCTTTACTTTAACGTGGCGGACAATAGAACTACCAATAACATAAACGGAGTCCTGTGAAGAGCGCCGGGGCGCTGGGGCGGGCGGCGAGGCCTGGGGCGCTGGGGCGGGTGACGAGGCTTGGGGCGCTGGGGCGGGCGGCGGCGAGGAGGCCCGGGACATAGGTGAGGGCGTATGCGGTGTACTGAGGGCGGCGAAACGGTTTCCGGAGGCGAAGATCGGCTGGGGCGGCGGTGTGGGTCTGCAGGGCCCTCTGCTGCGCTGGCATTCCCAGGGACCATGCGGGGCTGGCGTGAGAACGGCGTCTCCCGGCGCGCGGAAAGACGACGCTGGCGCCACCACCGAGGGGGAAACTTCCCGGGCGGCTTCGAGCATCGACTTCTGCCGAAGGAGCTCGTCCTGCTTCTTCAGCAGGGCGGTGATCTGCCGATCCAGCCGGGCCAACTCTGTGCTCAGGGTCTGGAGGGCGCGTTCCTGGGAGGACGCCATGGTGGACGGGCTGAGGGAATAACTGTGAGAGAGATAGAAAAAGAGAGAGGGAGGAGACAAAAATAAGAAGGAGAGGCGTGAGGGGGTTAGCGGCCTGCTAACTGCCGAATTTTCAACTAATTTTCAAGTAAAGTTTGGACGCTGCTCGATCTGAAGTTCTAAGGTGTGGTGCTCTCTGTCGCTCGCAGTGACGTGCTCTTTGTCGCTCGCAGTGACGTGCTCTCTGTCGCTCGCAGTGACGCAGTTGTTATATATTTATAACAACAACAACAATAATAATAATAATAATAATTATTATTATTATTATTATTATTATTATTATTTATTGTTGCTATAGCACTGCTTATGCTGGTGGCAGCTCGAAGTGCTTTACAAACAGGAGATATAATTTCTTATACAAATCTTTAATTTTAAGTATTATTTTAGAATCATAAGAAAATTACACAGATTATGTTAACAGATAAATATCATGAGACGTAGAGTTTTAAGTGCTAAGTTAAAAAGATATGTTTTTAGATGCTTCTTAAAAGTGAGCACTGAGCTTGACTGTCTAATAAAAGGTGGAACTGAGTTAAGAAGCATAATAATGGAATGAAGCCTCCTCATGTTTTCTGTATTTTACAGAAGATGTTTGCAGGTCAGTATCAATGTCTGCAGATCTAAGATCATGTGCTGGAACATAAATGGAGTTCTTTTAAAACTGGAGTGATACGATCTATTTTATGTTAGCATCTGTCCTGCTGCATTTTGTATTAGTTATAAAGGATAGATTGTTTTCTTAGGAAGTTCAGTAAGAAGACATTACAGTGATCAACTCTGCTTGTAACAAATGCATAAAAGTTTCTCTGTATCCCTCTGAGATAGAAAAGCCTAACTTTAGCAATATTTCCCAAATGATAAAAGGCTACTTTAGTGACTGCATTTAAATGTGCGTTAAAGGAGAGCTCAGAATCTAAGATCACAACCAGGTTTCATACTTCAGGTTTGATATATGAAGCTAGAGAGTCTAGTTTCTCATTAAGCAGCAGAGTTTTTGTACCATGATTTAATTGTAGAAAATCTTATGACATCCACTGAGAAATATCTGACACACAGCTGGTCAGTCTGTCAGCAGCGTCTTGAACATCAGAAGGAATGGAAATGTATAACTGGGTGTCATTAGTACAACTATGAAAATAGAGCTAGAATGTACAAAGAGAAAAGCAAAGGCTCTAAAATGAGCCTTGAGGCACTCCACAAGAAATGACAAATCATTTTTACGTGTCATTTCCCATTGAAACCATGAACTGCTTATTACCTAAATATGATTTAAACCATTCTAAAACTGTTCCTGAGAGACCTACCGAATGTTCAAGACACTAGATTAAAATCTTGTGGTTAATGGTAGTAAAAGCTGCACTAAGATCTAATAAACCAGAATGTAAAGCATTTTGTGCATAGCGCTGAGTGTGAGGACATTTACAATTTCATTTAAGGAGAATTGTATTTGTATCTCTGTGGTCTCTGTGTTTGTATGGTCTAT
This sequence comes from Colossoma macropomum, assembly GCF_904425465.1. NCBI lineage: Eukaryota > Metazoa > Chordata > Actinopteri > Characiformes > Serrasalmidae > Colossoma > Colossoma macropomum. The sequence goes on from NW_023494805.1 coordinate 176,142, forward strand.
GTTTGTGTGCTCTTATTAAAATTTTGGCCATCTGTGATCATAGTGCAGCACATCCTTGCTTTCATTTGTGTGTAAATTATGTTCAGTGCTCAATAAGAAAATTACCTTTTGCATGTTTTGAAAATCCAGTGTTTTTAAACACTTAACTACTTGAATCCCTGATCAACCTGTGTGTTATTTTTTTCCTCCTTTTCTCCTCTAGAATAATCTCCTTTTGCAAGTCTCCTGTGCCCGCTGACCATTTTCCTGCAAATTTCTAATTAAAATCTAAGCAGATCATGAAACAGCTGGAAGTTAAGACTGAATGTGAGAATCTGGTGTCCAGAAGCTCCAATACTCAGAAAACATCTGCTGCTCTTCACATAAACACACCTCACAAACCAACACAAAAGATTACAGGCAAAAAACGAACTTATCACTGCTCAGAGTGTGGGAAGAGTTTTACTGCACAGAGTAGTCTCCAACAACACCAGCGCATTCACACTGGAGAGAAACCATATCACTGCTCAGAGTGTGGACAGAGTTTTACTGTACAGAGTCATCTCCGAAGACACCAGCGCATTCACACAGGAGAGAAACCGTGTCATTGTTCAGAGTGTGGGAAGAGATTCAGTCAACAGAGTAATCTCCTAAAACACCAGCGCGTTCACACAGGAGAGAAACCGTATCACTGCTCAGAGTGTGGGAAGAGTTTTACTACACAGAGTAGTCTCCAACAACACCAGCGCATTCACACAGGAGAGAAGCCGTATCACTGCTCTGACTGTGGAAAGAGTTTTACTTCACAGAGTGGTCTCCAACAACACCAGCGCATTCACACAGGAGTGAAACCGTATTACTGCTCTGACTGTGGAAAGAGTTTTACTACACACGGTCATCTTCAAAGACACCAGCTCATTCACATAGGAGAGAAACTGTATAACTGCTTAGTGTGCAGAAAGAGTTTTAGAGAAAGTAGTGCCCTCAAGAATCACCAGCGCATTCACACAGGAGAGAAACTGTATCACTGCTCAGAGTGTGGAAAGAGTTTTAATCAACAGTGTAGTCTCCGAAAACACCAGCGCATTCACACAGGAGAGAAACTGTATCACTGTTCCGAGTGTGGAAAGAGTTTCAATCAACAGAGTAATCTCCGAAAACACGAGCGCATTCACACAGGAGAGAAACCGTGTCACTGCTCAGAGTGTGGAAAGAGTTTCAATCAACAGAGTAATCTCCGAAAACACCAGCGCATTCACACAGGAGAGAAGCCGTATCACTGCTCAGAGTGTGGAAAGAGTTTTAGAGAAAGTGGTGCCCTCAAGAGACACCAGTGCATTCACACAGGAGAGAAACTGTATCAATGCTCAGAGTGCGGAAAGAGTTTTAGAGAAAGTGGTGCACTCAAGAATCACCAGCGCATTCACACAGGAGAGAAACTGTATCACTGCTCAGAATGTGGGAAGACCTTCAGTCAACAGAGTAATCTCCTAAATCACCAGCGCATTCACACAGGAGAGAAACCGTGTCACTGCTCAGAGTGTGGGAAGACCTTCAGTCAACAGAGTAATCTCCTAAATCACCAACGCATTCACACAGGAGAGAAACCGTGTCACTGCTCAGAGTGTGGGAAGAGTTTTAGAGAAAGTAGTGCCCTCAAGAAACATCAGCGCATTCACACAGGAGAGAAACCGTATCACTGCTCAGAGTGTGGGAAGAGTTTTAGAGAAAGTGGTAACCTCAAGATTCACCAGCGCACTCACACAGGAGAGAAACCGCATCACTGCTCAGATTGTGGGAAGAGTTTCAGTCAACAGAGTAGTCTCCGAACACACCAGCGCATTCACACAGGAGAGAAACCGTGTCACTGCTCAGAGTGTGGGAAGAGTTTTAGAGAAAGTAGTGCTCTCAAGAAACATCAGCGCATTCACACAGGAGAAAAACCATATCACTGCTTAGAGTGTGGAAAGAGTTTTAGAGAAAGTGGTGCCCTCAAGAATCACCAGCGCATTCATACAGGAGAGAAACTTTATCACTCCATAGAGTGTGAGGAAAAGCTTTAGTTATTTAAGATTTTAAGATTTGATGTCTTTCCAAGAAAAAATTAAACCATCATTGTTCCATCAAGAAGCCATTCTCAATATATCTCCAAGCCTCCTCTCAAGCATGGAGTCTCTGACTCATTCAAGCAACCCAAGTCAGAAAAAATAAAATAAATCCAACAACCAACTGTCCAAGCAGTCAAAGTTGAAGAGAAGCTGCTGTTTTCAAGTTTCATCTTCTGAGAAGCATGAAGAGCCATGATTCAGTTCCACGACCAGCTCTGCTGTGCTGAGGCCACTATCTGCAGATCTTAGATTACACGCTGGAACATAAACAGACACTGATGTAAGCAGGTGCTTTAAGATCATTTAGAGCTTTAAAAACTAGTAGCAGAACTTTAAAATCTAACCTATTGATACAGGCAGCCAGTGTAGTTCTTTTGAAACAGGAGTAATGTGAGCTCTCCTTTTTTGTTTTTGTTAGAATGTGGGCTGCTGCATTTTGTACGAGTTGTGATGAGATGTAAAGTTTTTCTTAGGAAGTCCAGTAAGAAGGTCAGAGTCTAAGATCACACCCAGGTTTCCTACTTCAGTTTTGGTATATGACATCCACTGAGAAATATCTGACACACAGCTAGTTAGTCTGTCTACAGAGTCTTGATCTCCAGAAGGAATAGAAATGTATAACTGGGTGTCATCAGCATAGCTATGAAAACGTATATTATTCTTCCTAATGACATCACCTAGAGGTAACATGTACAAAGAGAAAAGCAAAGGCCCTAAAACTGAACCTTGGGGGACTCTACGAGAAATGGCAAATCTTTTGATGAATGATTTCCAATTGAAACCATGAACAGCCAATTACTTAAATATGATTTAAACCATTCTAAAACTGTGCCCGAGAGGCCGACCCAGCATTCAAGAAATGCCCCAAATTATGTGCTTACACATAATATAATATCTCATGGACTTTGCTGGATTTGTTAAATGAACACCCAACTGCAATGCTAGTAACAAGTCACCCAAATTCCTCGCCCTCCTTTCCTGCACATTCGTTGACTGCAGCCAAGCTGAGTTTTCTTGTCAGCAATTTTGCTAGGTTGTGTAGTCTAACAGCTTCACGGCACTCACAATGGGTGTGTGATTTTTGGTAATTGTCTAACAACTAAGTTGTGATTCTGGTCTTATGCCAGTGGGGTAAGAATCAATAAAATGGGTATGATGGTTACTTCTGGATTACATTTGCCCAATTATTTTTGTTTTAGATTGTCTGTCTTTGGTTTGAGTGGTCTTGTTTTCCTTCAGTGTGGATCATGAATTCAGCAAGTGAACTAAAAAGCTTTAAATGCATAACTGTTTGAAGTCGTTAACTTTTTGAATGAGGTCAATCAATTAGCTTTGTGTGTCAACCAAGGTACATTAACCAGTCACTGCTAACTATGTGTCGGAGGCCTATATCCCCATTATCTGTACACACAAGTAAACTTCTAGGATCAATGCAAATGCGCATGGAATTAAATGTCGTCTTCTTCGCTTGTTTTGCAAATTGGATGCACATATACCTGCCTCCTCCAAAATTTGAGCCATTAATCTTGCTAAAATAGTCCTTCTGAACGTATGTTCCATTATTAGTATGACTTCACTGATTAATGATCTGATCCCTCAGATAAATCTGGACATGCTTTTGCTGAATTGAAACGTGGGACATCTTTCAACACTGTAAACCGTGGCATGGCATTTCCAAACTTTTGTCTATAGGCATTGCTCGTCTTGTTCTTGATTGCTCAGGGAGTGCCCCAAGATTCTGTCCTTGGACCCATCTTTTTTTATATTAATCATTTCACTTTGGGGTCAGGTCATTTGAAACCATGGTCTGACATTTCAGTGCCAGTGTAGAGATACAGCAATGCATCCACCTACAGTTTCATCCCAGTCACTGAGTGCATAAGTTCTGTTAGTAGGCCTTTAACCTTTAGCTTCCAACTTCTCCAACTGCCAGTGTTGACTGATCAGTTATTAAATCAGCTCAAATCATTAAAAACCTTGGTTTCAAATTCATCATCTATATTTAAGCTCCATATTAAGTCAGCCACTAAGACTGCATTTTATCATCTGAACAGTATTGCTTATCTCCACCATCTGCACATCAATGCTGATGCAGAAATGCTGGTCAACACCTTCATTCTCTTCTGCTTTGTTTAATGCAACTCCCTCTTTAATGGTCTCCCTGTTAAATGGCTTAACCAGCTCCAGTTAATTCAAAATTCAGCAGCCAGAATCCTCACTTTTACATCATCTGCATCCTCCATCAGCTTTTTTTGGTTACCACTTTCTTTCTGTATCAAGTACAAACAACTCCTGTACATTTCAAAGCCCTTCATGATTTCGCCCTTACATAACTCCTTCATCTTTACTGTTCCTCTCAATCCTTCAGATCTGAGCAGATTTTGCATGGTGGTCAAATATGCAGCAGTCTTTACACACTGAAAAGGGCTGCATTCACATCAAAAGCCTCACTGCTCAATTCTGATGTTTTGCTCACATCTAATCTTTATAGCTTCATAGTTCACATTTATATAGTTAAGTGAGTCAAATCTGTCATCTGGTAATGTGAACCCAACCAAGAACACATGGTAAGCAGGGATAATAGCCAACTTGTCTCTATTAAATAACTAATATATATATTGCTTAATTTAAAAAGGCATTAGCAGGCAGGTTTGATGGATCTTATACTAAGTAAAATTACATTAAAATTCAGCTTGCTGGACAAATAGATAAGTTCTGGTCATATGCTGCTTACTATTTAGAGAACGCATGTAAGTGTAAAGTGTGAACGTTACTCATCAAACATTACACATCAAACAGACTAAAATGAAGTATTTGCTAACATTTATTAATCAGTGTTCATGGCTGTTGCTGACTTTAGATACTGTACCTTTCACTTAAGTTTCTTGGCAGTTTGAGATGCACTCAGCCTTTAATTTTCAGATTTAAACTGGCTTGATGTGGCTTGAGGCACTAGATTGTATGTTACGATTTCCAGCTGGATGAGTTCACAGCTCATCCATGAGGTGTTGAGCACGATGAGAAATCACAGAATTTTTCACAACCATAAGATTAGACTGACATGCAAAACAAGCAACTATAGAATGTTGTTTTACATTGTATGATTTTCAGAAAATGTCACTTATGTTCACATTTATATGTATATATTTAATGCTCTGAAGGAGAACTTCTGGTGCTGGACACAATGTGGTGCACACCTTCAGAAATGCAATGTTTGGTAAAAATGCCTTGGAGCATGCCTTGTTGCATCTCTGGCAACTCATGTCCTTGTAGTTGAACATACTGACAAAATGATCCAAATTGGTCCAGTTTTTCAACATAGTCTGGTGGAATCCAAAATATAAAAACTATTCCGAGAAGACAAACGCTTGACAAGTCCCAGCCAATAGGTCATGTTACAAACATCTTGTAGCTTACTTATTTTGGATGGCCCTTTTTTGGTTTGGCTGGCTAGGAATATAACCACTACACGTGAGGTAAAAATACACCATGTGTCCAAAAGCATGTGGACAGAATTATTTGCTTTGGCTGTACTAATGGGTATAAAGACAAACTAAAGCCATGTCATAGAACAGGGATGCCCATCCTGGTCCTGGCAATTTACTACCCTGCAGAGATAAGCACTAACCTTAAGCCAACATACCTAATCTAGGTAATGAAGGCTTTAGGGACATCTGAATATAAGAGCCAGCTGTCATAAACCAACAATGGAGGTGTAATACATCATATTGACCAACTCATTGCCTTTAAATGTAGCACTGTCGTATGATGTCCTCTTTAAATTCTGTAGTTTGTCAAACTCCTGACCTGCTAGAGCTGCCCCAGTGAGTTATTGTGAAGTGGATCCAAGGAACAACAACAGTTCAGTGATGGAGCCATGGGTAATACAGGCTCATAAAGTAAGACCACAGAAGGATTCAACAAGCACGTATGGGTGGGAGGTTTGGGTGGCATACTTTTGGTCATGCAATGTAGATTAAATTATCTGAAAATAACATGTCTGTCACATTATGGGGATAGTTATGGGCAGTAGTCAAGATGTAACTGATTCGTACATGGGGGTAGTTGCCGAAGGATGAAGATATGTTAAGCACACTCACTCTCTGAAGTTTCATGATGTTTAACTGCTGGTGTATTAGGCGCCTGCCGAAGGGACAACGTTAACAGACAGTTCTTAATCCCTTTGATGGATAGCAACATCTACTGTCCATTTTTGTGGTACTACCATTAAGTTTCTTTCTTTTGTCTCTTTCGCTGTTTTAGGTGTTTCCTGTGTGGTGTTCAAATCTACAGCCTACATTGTCCTCTTAATTTCATCACATTGATCTTCACCTGGTGGTTACGGGGGAGAGCAGAAGAGGAGAAATATCAGTGGCAAGAAGTTACTGGGTGCAAGTGTTAGATACCTCTCTCCATTCGCATCAACATGTGTCCTTTGCAACAGCAGCAGCTGATTCTTCAAACTGTATTGTTTAAGCTGTGAGCGGCGGAGACACACACAAAGCCATTACACACCCAAAGTTAACTTTTACCGCGTGTGCAGCAAAGTTATCTAAAACTAAAACTTTTATGGCCATATCTGACCACTGGAATCCAGGATCATGCCCCAAAGAATCTCTGCAAGGTCTCCATCATGACAGCATAAAGAGACCCAGGCTCTAAACCTGTAAACTCTCCCACAGGATTTAAATGGTGTAATTCAGAAGATGTTACTTAAGAAGTCTTGCTTCCTCTTGAGGGCAAGGAATTCCCATCTCTGATACTAAAAAGCATCCAACATGCCTAGAACTGTTCTGAATTATTTCCATTACAGGGACACTGACAGCCCAAATGCTCTCAGCCAGCCATAAAACAATGCTGACCTATGCTAAGGTAAACCCTGGTTTATGACCAAGCCATGTGTTACAGCGGCTGTATTATTAAGTATTAATAGAAAAACCACAAACATCATTAAACAAATCAATAACACTGAAATGGGAATTTCACAAGAAATTCTTAACATTCTGTTTTATATGTAATATGTTTGTTGTTTGATGATGTCATGTCTGAATATGTAATTAATTATTTTTCCTGAAGTGTTTGAAAACATACATAAACATTGAGTGTTTAATTGAAAATTAAATCTAAAATCATGCTAGAAGCTTTGGGGTGACTTTCAGAGTAGTATGATACACCAGTTGCATCATATGGACATGAGATGAACTGTGTTATCACATGAGAGAATTGTGGTTGATTTCCAACCACCAACTTAGGAGTCAAATTTTTGGCTCCAACCCTCAGGCTGAGCCCATTTTTAACTCAATGAGACTTTCATTTGTTGCATGCTCTTCAATTGCATGAGATAAAACATGGAAAAACAATCCGTTTTAAAAGTGCACTGAACCTACTCCTGCAATTCCTGTTGAAATCTTCTAAAGACTGATGCTATTGACCAGGTCTCTCAGTCGTGAACCCAAGAAAAATCTTTAATGTTAAGTTACCCATAATTAGTCTCACAACAGGGAAATTTACCTCCACATTTAACCCATCTGCGCAGTGAAACACTCACATACACACTAATGAATGCACACACTAGGGGGCAGAGAGCACACTTGCCCAGATTGGTGGGCAGCCCTATCCACAGCACCTGCATTGATCAAGGGCATGGCAGTCATGTCCTGTCAGCCCAGGGGATCGAAAAGGTTTTTGCCTACTCATTATCTCCAAGGTTGGCATGGTGGTTAGTCTTGAGCCGCTGTGATACTGTAGAATGGATGTTTCTTTAATACCTTTTATTGTGTGTAAAGTAGGCATTCTTCTGGTTTTCATTTTTATCTTATTTTGTTTGCTTATTTTGTATTTCTTTTTAATACATTATGGTTAAAAAAGCAGTAATTTCTCATATGACAGTTGATTTATATAACCATACCACTTGTATCTTCACAATATATGCATGCTATAAATCTTGTTACTCATAAATTCAGAGTGAACTTCATCTGTGTTTTCTTGTGTGCGCAAGGAATGTGCTGGGTTGTAACAAATCAACTACTCCTTACAAATCAGGCATAGGTTTTATCTTTGTTTTCTCAACTAAAGCCTGGCTAGTTGGTAAGAGTGACAATGAAGCTTCGTTTAATGGCATTGTGGCTACAGGCTGATTCATCCTGAAGACACAAAATATTGGATGGACCTATTGGCCATATTTGGGTTTCCTTTCTTCTAATTTACTGTGCATATATGTTAAAACTTGTTTATTTATATCACAATTATGTGTAACCAATTATTTCTAACTTCTTTTTTTCCTTGTTGTCCTATAAATTGTACCAACACTCTGCTGGGGGACTGTATAACCTCACATAATTCTGGTCTCAGTTTCAGTTCTCTGGGTTCTTACCAGGAGTTTCTTCCCAGCCATGATTTTAAATGAACCTATTACTGCATAGATTCATTTATAATTACGTCTGATGCTGTTTTCTCGTCTTTAATAGAGATGGCCATCACTATATATATTTGCATTACTTCTGTCTTTTTACCAATTACATTATTATTAAATTATGTGAATTATTAACCATGTTTGTGTCTCATTGCAGGAATTCTAATATACTAAAATAAGCACTTGAGTATATATGATTGATCAAATTAATCTATGATAATTTTATTTCTATAATAATAATATTAATTTGTTGTTTTCTAATACAGCAATTAATATTAATAATTTGTCCACAATCCTTGAGCTTTAATGATTATTTTATAAATGTTTACCACCCATCCAGTGGCACTAGAGCTAAAGCGTGCATCACTTTAACTGAATGATATTCTTTAATGTCACTTGGCCTGTATTGTACCTATGAACAAAAAAGAACTACTCCTCTCTATGGAGATGAAAGTTAGATGTGCTACTCAGACTACCTTTGTGAGACACCTGCAAAGGACAGAAAAAGACAAAGCCCAACACCCACAACAGTTTAGAGTCATTATCAGTATCTCTATAGCCACCACTATAGTAGTTCCTAGGAGGGAGGCACTTGTGCCATGCAGACCTGGTTTTCAACAAGAGTCACAGGGACTCAACTGAGAAACAAACAGAGGAGAACAATAATGGTAAAATGATAAGCACAAAATGGTAAAAATACTATAAACCATACTAACAGAAAGGCTGAAGTATTAGATAAAGCAGACATAGGAGAATGAGACATAGAGAAAAAAAAATCAAAGTTAATGAATGATTAGAACAAACAGTGGTTGTCCCTTTAAGGAAGTAATAAGAGTAAAGAAGTCTATACTGTATAGGGTATTAAACCTACCATGTCGTCTTTACTATGTTCACCTCAACAGGCTGAAGTAGCACAAATCTAATACATTTTCAGAGCTGTGTGGACACAAAATCTTTTCAAATCAGATCTGAGCCACCTACATATATGGTCCGAAACTGGATACATATCTGATACTTGGCCACGCAATCTGAATGAGAAAATTCAGATTTGAATTCATGTGGTTTTTTTATTGCTCCTATCACCACCAGTCAATACTGACATGGCAGTAAACTGAGCTAAAGCATCCAATCCTTTTGTACCTTCATCTTACTCTAAAAACGAACGAGTAAGAGCTTATTATTGTGAATTGTCTTTGTGAAGAAGGCTTGTTCTGCTGGTGAGTCAGTTTGCTGCTCATGAGGCATTCTTTGATTAGTAGAACTAAAAAAACAGCTCTGACCTGAGAGATCAAAAAGGACAGTAAACATGAAGGAGGTATCTAAGGCCTAGAACAATGACTTTTAATGAGGTTTAATGAGGTTTGTAAAAGATCTGTCAACATGGAGAGTGAAGATGGAGAAGTTTGAAACTAAACCTTTAGGGCCTACTAACAGAATTAGCAAATTTTGCGCTAAAGTAAGTAATATCGGCATAACAGTGAAACGTCAGACCAAGTTTTCGAATGATCTGACCTACAAGTGAAATATGTAGTATAAACAGGATAGAACCTTGGAGCGCTCCGTAAGCAAACAAGATCTGAAATGCCTATAGCTGAAAGCCTGGAAATGCCATGCCATGGTTTACTGTATTGGAAGTCGTCACTTTCTGTCAGCACAAAGATGTTTGAATGTAGGTAGTCCCCAGTCGGTTGCCAGGTTTGCCACAGACAGAGCATGTATAGATCAGATTATTAATTAGTGAAGCCTTACTAGTAACAGACCACATGTTCAATAGGACTATTTTAGAAAGACTGATGGTTGAAATTCTGGAGGACACAGAGGTACGTGCATTCAGTTTGTAGAATGACTGAAAAAGACTGCAGTTGATCCCATGTGCATTCTTATTAATCCTAGAAGTTTATATGTCCATATGATGGGGATATTGGCCTCTGAGACAAAGGGAGCAGCAAGGGAGCATGATGTCCAGCAAATGTATCTTATTTGATGCACAAAGCCAATTACATGTCATAACTTAGAAAGCAAAACTCCAATTGGGCATGCATATTTAAGGTTTTTAATTCATTCGCTCAATACATGATCCACTTCAAAGGAAAACAAGACCACTCAAACCAAAGCAGGCAATCCAAATAAAAAAAAAATACAGATGATCAAATGTAATCCAGGGCTAAACAACAACCATTTTGTTGATATATGTCCAACTGGCACAAGACCAGAATCACCACAATTTAGTACCACATTAGAATTCAGCCATTCCAACGTTAGCCAAACACCGCAAACCCATAATGATTGCAGAGAAGCAGTTAGGCTAGACAACCCAGCAAAACTGCCAACAACAATTTGGGAGGGTGGAAGTTCACTCACTGTGGATGCAGTTTACAAAGGTACAGGGTTTAGGGTGGTTGGCTAAAACTATTGCCACTGGGAGCCCAATCAACAAATAAAAATCCAGCAAAGTCCATGAGCCTTAGTCTAAAAGAGCGAGAAATCCAAACAAACAAGACAGACAGAAAAACAAGACAAAAAAATGACAAAAAACAGCTCTGGAGAGAAGCAGCAGCAAAGATGTGCTCCTTGTACTCTCAACCAGAAGTGATCCAGATCCAGATTCAGAAAATCACAATAGAATTTGTTAATATAGAATGTAATACAATTTTTAAAAGTCTTACTTTTGGTATCATCTATCTTTTTACAAACTGGCTGTTTTACGTTGAGAGGTGTGGGTTGAATAAGACTCTTCTATAATGCTGACCGAGGAAACAAGTAATTAACACCCTGTTTATCCAACAACTGGCATCAGTGTCAATTTTATAGCCACATGTCATCTACTGTGGCTTTTGTGGTCTGATTCTGTATTTAATTGAACAAAGCAGCAGCAAAACACTGAGGTATGAAGAGAAATTGGACAGTGTTGGGAGTCAAATGCTCTGATGCTGTTTGACATGGAATATCTTACGTGTGGTGGCCTCAAGTGTAAAAATACAACCCCATTTCCAAAAATGTTGGGATGCTGTGCAGAATGTAAATTAAAAATAGGATGCAATGATATGCAAATCATGTAAACCATATATTTAAAAGAAAATACTACAAAGACAACATATCAAATGTTGAAACTGAGAAATTTTATCGGTTTTGAAAAATATATGACCTTTTTGAATTTGATGCCAACAACACATTCCAAAAAAGTTGGGACAGGGGCATGTTTGCCACTGTGTTTCATCACCTCTTCTTTTAACAACACTCTGCAAGCCTTTGGGAACTGAGGAGACACTGCTGTAGTTTTGAAAGTGAAATGTTTTCTGTTCTTGTTTGATACAGGATTTCAGCTGCTCAACTGTTTGGGGTCTCATTTGTCATATTTTTCATTTCATAATGCGGCAAATATTTTCAGTGATGACAGGTCTGGATTGCAGGGAGGTCAGTTTAGTAGCAGGACTCTTTTAATACGGAGCAATGCTGTTGTAATACATGCAGAATGTGGTTTGACATTGTCTTGCTGAAACGATCAGGGCCTTCTCTGAAAAAGACGTCATCTGGTTGGAAGCATATGTTGCCAAAACATTAAAACATTAATGGTGACTTCACATATGTGCACATCATCTATGCCATGTGCACTAATGCACCCCTATACCATCATGAATATTGGCTTTTGAACTGTGCACTGATAACAACTGAGTGGTATTTAGCCCACTAATTGTTGCACTATTTGATCATGCAGTCTTCAAAGAGTGGTGAACCCCTCCTAATCTTTATTTCTAAAAGACTCGGCCTCTTTGGGATACTCTTTTATACCCAGTCATGGTGCTGACCTGTTGCCAATCAGTCGCCAGATGTTTTTGTTTTAGCACTACACAAATTTACAGGCCTTTTGTTGCCCTCATACCAACTTTTTTGGAATGTGTTGTTGGCATCAAATTCAAAATGGGCAAATATTTTTCAGATGCAATCACGTTTCTCAGTTTCAACATTTGATATGTTGTCTTTGTACTAGTTTAAATAAGAAATAGGGTTTAAATGATTTGCACACTATTGCATTTTGTTTTTATTTACATTTTGCAGAGCATCCCAATTATTTTGGAAATGGGGTTGTACTTTCTAATGATACAGATATTAAGTTAAAAGACTCATACCTAGTAATACTTGTGAAAAAAACTACAGGAGTAAAACTTAACAAAATTTAAAATTAACATCAGCACAAAAACCGAGTGTCAGGGAGCTTCCTGGCAGGGTTTCCATGGCTGAACAGCTGCATACAAGCTTTATATCACAAAGTACAATTTGGTGTAGAAGAACTTGACTGGCTCACACAGAGCTCTGACCTCAACCCCATCAAACACCTTTGGAATGAACTAGAACAGAGAATGTGAGCCAGGCCTTCTCGTCTGTCATCAGTGTCTGACCTCACATATGCTCTTCTCAATGAACGGACAAAAAATCCTACAGACACTCTCCAACATCTTGTAGACAGCTTCCCAGAAGAGTGGAAACTGTTACAGCTGCAAAGCAGGGACCAACTCCATTTTAATGGCTATGGATTTAGAATTAGATGTCACAAAGGTGTAATGTGTAGGTGTCCCAATACTTTTATCTGTATAGTGTAAAAAAATGTATTGCATCAATACATGATCAGACCAGTGTACCCAGATAATCTCTGCCAGAAGTGAAGCCTGACCTTACTAAAACATTTAGCCTCAACAGTGAAAAATGCTGAATAACCTGTGTTGTCTTCTTTTATTCAGTGATAGTTATTCAGTGAGAACAGCAAAACTCAACTCGCCATTGGACAGTTTAAATGGATTTTTCAATCAGGACTCTTTTTATCTCACACAGCACAGCAGAGCTGATTGTGGAACTGAATCATGGCTCTTCATAGCTCTCAAAAGATGAAACTTCAATTTGACTGTGTAGACCATTTCTAGATTGTTGGATTTATTGCATTTGTCCAGATTTACAAAGATTTTAGAAGGTGAACCAGATCTCTTCAGTTCTTGACTGTGCTTTCTCACCTCTCTACCCTATTATTTGTCTTTATCTGTGTTATTAAGTGACATCAAATAGATCATTATTGTAATAAATAATAAAACACTAATATTTTCAATATCACTTAATAGGCTATATAATTTGTTGGTTCTGCAAACAACATGCTGTCAATTTTTACAATTTAACAAATTTGTACCTTTGCATTTCAAAAGTAAAAATAAAATCTATGCATTTAAATCATACAAGGCTCTTACATGATAGAAATAATGAAGTAAGATTTAATTCCTAGCCCTGGACAGAGGCTCAAACCATTTTTTTTTTATTTCATTTGAAATACATCAAATCATGCATGTGCCTTAAAACCTGAATGACTGAAGCGCTTCCCTCACACTGAACAGTGATGCGGTTTCTCTCAGGTGTGAATGTGCTGGTGAATCTTGAGGGAACCACTTTCTCCAAAGATCTTCCCACACTCTGAGCAGTGCTATGGTTTCTTTCCTGTGTGAATGCGTTGGTGTTTTTGGAGACCACTCTGCTGACAAAAAGTCTTTCCACAATCTGAACACCGATATGGTTTCTCTCCTGTGTGAATACGCTGGTGAATCTTGAGGGTACCACATTCTGTAAAACTCTTCCCACACTCAAAGCAGTGAAACGGTTTCTCTCCTGTGTGAATGCGCTGATGTTTTTGGAGACTACTACGTATAGCAAACCTTTGTCCACACTCTAAACAGGTATATGGTTTCTCTCCTGTGTGAATGCGCTGGTGTTTTCCAAGGTCTCCACTTCCTCTAAAACTCTTCCCACACTCAAAGCAGTGATATGGTTTCTCTCCTGTGTGAATGCGCTGGTGTGTTTGGAGACTACTTTGTACAGCAAAACTCTGTCCACACTCTAAACAGGTATATGGTTTCTCTCCAGTGTGAATGCGCTGGTGTGTTTGGAGATGACTCCGTGTAGTAAAACTCTTTCCACACTCTGAGCAGTGATATGGTTTCTCTCCTTTGTGAATGCGCTGGTGTTTTTGGAAACTACTCTGCTGACGAAAACTCTTCCCACACTCCGAGCAGTGATACGGTTTCTCTCCGGTGTGAATGCGCTGGTGTTTCTTGAGGGTACCACGCTCTCTAAAATTCTGTCCACATTCTGAGCAGTGATACGGTTTCTCCCCTGTGTGAATGCGCTGGTGGGCTTGGAGACTACTCTGTAGAGAAAAACTCTGTCCACACTCTAAGCAGTGATACGGTTTCTCTCCCGTGTGGATGCGCCTGTGGACTTGGAGACTACCCCATCTCGCAAAACTCTTTCCACACTCTGAGCATTGATATGGTTTCTCTCCTGTGTGAATGCGCTGGTGTTTCTTGAGAGTACTACTGTCTCTAAAACTCTGTCCACACTCTGAGCAGTGATACGGTTTCTCTCCTGTGTGAATGCGCTGGTGTTTTTGGAGATTACCATGTACAGTAAAATTCTTTCCACAGTCTGAGCAGTGATAAGGTTTCTCTCCTGTGTGAACGCGTTGGTGTGTTTGGAGATCACTCCGTTTAATAAAACTCTTTCCACACTCTGAACAGTGGCAAGTTCTTTTTCTGCCTGAAATCTTTTGTGTTGGTCTGCGAGGTGTGTTCTTGTGAAGCACATCAGATGTTTTTTGAGTACTGGAGCTTCTGGACACCATATTCTCACATCCAATCTTTTCTTATTTCGGCAGTTTTTAAAGGGTAATTCGAATATTAGATGGAAAGTGATCACTAGGAGCAAGAGACTTGCAGCAGTAGATGATTCTGAAGAAGAAAAAGGAAGGGAAAAGAAAACACTGGTTGATAAGGTGTTAAAGTAGGTAACTGGAAAAAATACCAAATCTTTTGTGGGATTCAAACAATGTTTTTATGAAGAACTTATTAAAACTCATTTAGATAAGAGCAGAATCTACACACACTCAAGAGCACAAGTGTGCAAACAATTCTGCAGTTTAAGAACACATCATGAATCTGACATAGACTTTTTCTTAGAACATTTTTCAAAAACACATTTAAGAAACAATTGGGGACATGTAACAGATCACGATAATTAACATGATGAAGAGAAAAGAGTGTAGCAAATCTGAAGTATGTTCATCTGTTCAAAAGTAATTATACTAAAAATTATTTTTTGATATATTTATTAAAAATTACTAAATATATATATAATATAATACTAAATAATTCTAAAAGAGCTGAGAAAGAAGATGGCCTGCCTGACTGTCCCCAATAGACAATGTGCGGTGCATTTTAAAATACAAAAGTAACAATGAAGAGCTCATACTGTTGCACAACTTGTTTGCGGCAATAAAGGGACAAAATTACACCCGAAGTGCTTCATCACTTGGTTTCTTCAGTCCGTACATATCTTTTTAAGTGTTTTGAAAAAAACAAAACTGCATAGCGGTACATGGTACATGCTTTACTGCCCCAAATTTTTCAAATATGTAGCAAAAAAACAAAATTGAAAAATTTGAGTTTACTGAATTTTGATTAGACTTTCCACAAAACAGCATTAGGTGACCATTTACTGTGACAAAACTGCACTGTAAACGGGTAAACCACAGTTGATGTTAACTAAAGCAGGTAAGTGGCACTTGAAATAAAATATATGAGGTAGATTTTCAGGTTAATAAAATAGCTAACTAATTTATTTATAGATAGATTGGTTAGGGTAGAGGTTGAGTTGTGGAAGCAGAGATCTCTCCAGGTTTCGGGAGGCAGATTTAGCAGCTGATGACGCCATTTTCTTCTTTTCATTTAAAAATGCTAATGAAAAGCTAAATGCCAATGCTCGTTAGCAACTGTACAAAAACTGTAGCTGGTTCAGTAGGAATATTCAAGTTGTAGAAGCTTCTAAATCTGCCGATTATCAGGAACAGAGCACTGAACTTGAAGCAGTGCTTAAAACATACAGGCAGATGTGTCAGTTATAAGGATAAACCAGCACTGCACTGACTTTTATGTTTTTATGTTGATGTCATAACAGGACTCAGGTACTGATGGGGGGTTTACAGCATTTGAGGTTTGAACATTTCAGAACCTTAAAGAATTGATGTTAAATTACCAGTTAAACCATAGTTCATCAAAGACTGTGGAACTGTACTACATTACAGAGATAAAATGCAGGCACTTCCTACGTAACCTTCTGCAAGGAGACTTGCTTCCCAAAACTATCTGTGTTGACATCAAATAATCCTGGTTCTCAATTGACTTGGAGACACTATGCAAAGCCAAAAAAGACACCAGTGGAGCACGGACACCAAATAAAATGGCTAAATGTGCAGTCAACAGCAAACTGTGACTGTTCATTTGTGTTCAAACTGTGAACAGTTCCTTTATCTGGAAGAGATTCAAGACCATTTCTAACCACCAGCCTCCAAATGTTGCAAAACATCTGAACATCTGTCACTTAAGAATTGAAAAAAGATTTTCTGCCTTCCTCCTGCTGAGCTACAGTCTGTCTACAACACCCTGTCTGCAGCCTCTTCACACCTTATCTCTGTCCGTTCTCACCTCTAAAGGACCTATGACTCCCCCTCCCCACTACCCTCTCCTATACCACCACTGAACATTAGGTCAACCAAAAGACTGGAAATATGGCTTGTCCTGATGATGTCTCACCTGCAAACCACACAGTTATGGCCATCCTTGCTGAAAAAAAAGTTCAATAAATAAAAATGGGTGACTATGACCCTCTATGCCTCAGAACTGGTGGTCCTCAGAGCTCTATAGGTATAGAACTGGAGCTGTAGACGTAAGCTGTCGTCTCACTGAACTGGAGCAGTGGATGTAAGCTATGGTCTCACTGAACTGGAGCTGTAGATGTAAGCTATGGTCTCACTGAACTGGAACTGTGGATGTAAGCTATGGTCTCACTGAACTGGAACTGTGGATGTAAGCTATGGTCTCATTGAACTGGAGCTGTGGATGTTTCATATTTGGAGTTGGAAACTAAATGACCCCAAACCCAAAACCAATAAAATAATCATTCACGATGTGAAATGCCTAACAAAAAATTAATAGCAATAAGTTGACTATAAAAGCGTATCAGCTCAAACATAAAGATAAACAGCTCTTTACCTTCAGCAGATCAGCTCCTGTTTCTCTCTATTTCTGTAAGAGTGAGTTATAAACAGTGTAAACAGAGTGAAAAAAAAGATAAACAGCTCTTTACCTTCAGCAGATCAGCTCCTGTTTCTCTAGTACCGCGAAGCTCTTCTTCTTCTCCTCTTTATCGCCTGTGGAGAACCACCGTTATAGAACTAGCGCCTCCAACGACGTCATCGCTGTGGATCTGTGGGCGTAATTTTTCTATTCCCACCCGTATTCCGACAGACCCGGCCTCCTGCGATACGATTGGCTAGAGGTTCATAAGAGCTTATTTTACAAAAATATGACATAAAATAATGGAATAAGGATGAGGAAACACATTCAGAAATTGAGCATTGAGTTGTGTGACGGGTGCAATACAACATTTTGTAAAATATTAATACACAAACAAAAAGCTTTGTGTAACAGTCAGAATAATACATTTCATTTTGTCCATGACACAAAATACTTCTATATTAGATTAGATTCAAGATTAGATTAAACTGTATTGTCATTGTGCAGAGTACAGGTACAGAGCCAATGAAATGCAGTTAGTATTTAACCAGAAGTGAGAAATACAGTATTATTCACATATAAAGTGCAGACAGATTGTATATAGTGGTAAACAAATATAGATATGCATGTATAAATATAATATACGTATATACAGAGTGAGTGGAGTATGTACAATGAGGTAGTATGTCCTGTGAGAGCATCATATGTAAAAGGTAAGTGTGCAGAGTAAGTTTGTACAGTAAGCTACGAATATGTTTTGGTGCAAATATGAATAGTGCAATAATATTAGTATATAAGGTACAATACAGTGCAATGAGTGCAAAGATGCAGTTAAGCAGCATCACAGCCTGAGGGAAGAAGCTCTTCCTGAGCCTGCTGGTGAGGGAGCAGAGGCTTCTGTAATGCCTACCAGATGGGAGGAGGGTAAAAAAGTCAGTGGTTAGGATGAGAAACATCCTTGATGATGTTCCTCACCCTGCCCACACTGTGCTTGGAAAATGTTCTCAATGGTGGGTGACTGGACACCTGTGATGCGTTGGGCAGTTTTCACCACCCACTGGAGCACTTTGCGGTCAGATGCAGAGCAGTTGCCGTACCACACTGTGATGTGAGTATGCTCTCAATGTTACAGAAGTTCACCAGTATCCTGGGACACAAGTGAGCTTTATTGAGGCTCCGTAGGAAGTAAAGACACTGTTGTGCCTTCTTGACCATGATGGAGGAGTTTAGGGACCACGTGAAATCATCACAGATGCAGATACCAAGGAAATTGAAATGAGACATGCGCTCTACCTCAGCTCTGCTGATGAAGCTGGCTGAGTGTGTCTGGCTCCTACACCTCCTGAAGTCCACTATGACCTCCTTGGTTTGGATTATGGAGTTAGAGCCATAAACAGGAACACGGTCATGGGTGAACAGCGAGTACAGAAGAGGAAGTCCAGAATCCAGTTGCACAGAGATGTGTTGATACCAAACTGGCTAATCTTTAAGATCAGCTTGGAGGGGACCACTGATGCTGAACTGAAGTCAATGAACAGCATACTGACGTATGAGTTTGGACAGTGCTGGTGGGTCAGACAGTGTGGACGGCTGAAAAGCTGCACATCTGCCAAAGGAATTATGTCACACTGCCTGTTCTGTCGTGCTAAACAGACAAGGTGTACCATTTCAAGACTACTCCTGATCAGGCTTCATTCAGATGGTGGTCATAATGGGTTTTAGAATAAATTATTCAAAGGTTATTCTCCTAAAAGGTTTTGGTTATTTCATCTTTGTTTTCTGTTATCACAGAGTCACACTGGGGTAATACATTTTCATGGTAGATGACAAATTTGCCTACACCAGGTCCTAACTTTAAACCTTAGTTAGGTTATATGGGCTTTAAATGAGAATGATTTAATAACTGGGTTGCACAGAAAAGTCCTGGCAATCATGAGAGCTACAGTCAGAATGTGCGAACCCACTTCATCCTCACAAAAAAGTGAAAGATCATTTTTTAGGTGACTTACCATCCCTTCACCTTTTCAGCCAAAAAATCAGGATGTGACAGACGGGTCTTGGCATAGGAGTCACCATATGTGACTTCACTGCATCTCCATAAAAGTCCAACCAAATCTCTTCAGGTTACTTACCACCCATTGGTTTAACCCCTAAATTACTACAGATACACATTTGGATGTAAAATTTACAGTTGATTCTTCTTGCATTGTGGGTTTATACAGTAGTTCATAGTAACTATATTTTTCAGATGCATTCTGCTTTAAGTGCTGGCTCTACGCTGTCACTTTCTGTGGATTCCACTGTGTCATCTGATTATTTTTTCCTCACTTTCCCCATGTGCTCAGTACGGAGCCTGTAAGCCATCAAAGTAGCCAATCACAGCTTCACTCCACTCTGCCAAAACATCTACCATCGCTCCGGGCAAAGATGCAGCAACATGGCGTAGATGAGTAAATAGGTAGCAACATGGCATAGACGTGATGGTCTGAGGGTAGGAAGGTCACAGTCACAACTGAGGTAAGTTATGCAGTGCTTTGCTTATATAGTAAAAGTGTGTCATACAACCATGCACAAAATACAAAAGTGAAAAGACAACTTATGCAAATCCAAAAGTTATAAAAGATTTACAGCATAAACAGCCCCGCCAGCTACTAATAAGGGTAGACTTCGCACAGTGCCCAAGGAAAGAAAGAAACAAGACAAGCTAACTTGTCTTGCCACAGATAAACCGCCACAAAATACATAAGGTGGCACCCTAACCTAGTGTGTCTATACAAAATGTCAAAAATGTGTGAATATTTTGAAGTGAGCAACAGTGTTGAATATTAATACAGTAAAAACATTTAAAGTATATAACACAGAATATGGAAATATTCATATTTGTTTTCTTCAGAAAGTTATTATTGAAATATGTGTTTTAAACCATTTTCATTTCATTTACATTAAACAAAATAATTGAAGATAAAAAAATTGGGTAACAGGGTTGTAAATTTAGCATATAATAATCTAGAATTGAGGAGTGTTTAGCTTGACATGCTGCACATGTTCCATGTTAACTGCTAATAACCATATAGCTTACATAAATAAACAATAAATATATATTCTTTTTTTAACAACAAATTTGGTATCAGGGTTGAATGATTAACCTTTACTCAAGCAGCTTAACCATTTATATTATAACTTTATGTTATATTTATGTTATAGCTTATTTACTGAATGTGTTCCATCATTCTTATTCCATTATTTTATGTCATATTTGTGTAAATTCAAAACTGCTGCAGTAAATAAACAAGTGACTGCTGTTATGAACTTTTAGCCAATCATAGCACAGGAGGCGGGGTTTGCTGGTGGGATTAGAACAAAATTGCCCCCAGATACACAGTGATGACGGGGTGTGCTAGTTCTATAACGGTGTATAGTGGAGACAAAGTGGAGAAGAAGAAAAGCTTTGCGGTACTAGAGAGAAACAGGAGCTGATCTGCTGAAGGTAAAGAGCTGTTTATCACTTTTTCACTCTGTTTACACTGTTTATAACTCACTCTTACAGAAATAGAGAGAAACAGGAGCTGATCTGCTGAAGGAGCTGTTTATCACTTTGTAACCCAGCTGTAATTTTGTCAGCCTTAGTGTTGTTCATTAAGTAGGCGCTAGTTCTTTAAGAAATTTGCGACAGTTTCACTTTGTGCGACGCAGTTTCTGGTTATAGTAGCTACTTCAATGTCCGAACAGAGTTTCTATAGAAACATACGGGTAGGGGAGCATGTGGTTCAGAGTTTTAGCACGACGAGAGGAGAGGTCTGATAGACAGGAATCACTCCAGATATCTTCTAGATTTAACCCTGATTCTTCTGCGAGGTGAGCATCTCTGTATCTGTGTGTTTCCTGGTCCACAGTTACTAAGTTTTGTACTAGTTTTCAACACTAAATCTGCACTGAAAGTGTGTAAAACTGCTCTAAAAGCGGGTTCATAGTCTGTTAACTCCTGTGTGTCTGCTGGGCTGAGTTGGCTGATAAATACTGACAGATTTAGCTGCAGTTTCGAGTGTTTATACTAAATGCTAAATGCGTTTGGTCAGAAATGGTAGGAAAATGTTTATGTATGTTAAAGAAATGTTAAGTTTATCGGTGTTGTGGTCATTTATATTTTATTCATGTATGCTTGTTGCTTCAACAATGCAAATAAGACCAATTATTGAGTAAATTCAGATTGGTTTTAGTGCGAGGAGTTCAGAGGTCTGATAGACTGCAGTCAGTTCTAGATACCTTCTAGATTTAATTCTGTTTACTGATTCTCCTACCGGACTGGTGGTGTAACCAGTCTGCTATGCCCAGACTGTTCCTGGATCAGAGAGAGGGCGGCAGGTATATCTGTCCATAAACTGACCTGGATCACTTCAGTAGATATTTTTTATTTTATTTTTTGGAACCCAAATAATATTTGTTTACTATTTTTTCTCATTCTTTTTTCCATCTTCTTGTATTGAGCCTTAAAAGACTTTTTTCCTCACACAGTTTTAAAGTGTGGACATTTTGAACCGAAGTAATAATCTAAAAGCAGCTGTCTTGAAAATAAGCTAAAGGTTTCAGTGTTATGCTAATATTTCATTGATGTCAATGTTTTTAGGTTTGTATGGTTTTGTGTGTGTGTGTGTGTGTGTGTGTTTGGGGGGGGGTGATGGTTTACTTTAGGCGATGGGTTGGGACTGCTGGTTTAATTTGTGTGTGGCGGGGGGTTGCTGGTTTAGTTTAGATGAGGTGTGTTGGTTGGTGCTAGATGGGGGCCCTGGTTAAGTGTGATGTTTGGTTCTTGGGGTTTCTGGTTAAATTCTCTTGGGTGAACCCTGTGTGTGATTTTTATATTCAGGTGATTTATAGTAGTTCCTAAGTTAAGGTTTATGCTTTACTAAATCAAAATGAGTTGCACCACACCAACTACATTTTATGTTAAACTACATTAAACTTACTAAATAGCTCCATTTCCCCTAAAGAAGGTGATGCTGGTTAAATCGCCAACTTCAAATATGAAACATCCATAGCTCCAGTTCAGTGAGACCATAGCTTACATCTACAGCCTCAGTTCAGTGAGACCATAGCTTACCTCCACAGATTCCACACCTTCTTCCACATCCTAGAGGAATACTTGTTTTCAGGGTGGAAAACCAGTAGCTCATGGTGAGCTTATTTAATTTTTAATAATGGCTGTCTAAACTGAACCAGCAGTGTTTGAGGCATCACAATTTTACATAATAGTTGCAGTGTATCTGTTTGATTTGAGGTCCTGCTCTAAGATTTTATGGGTGTTGTCTGCTCTGATCCCAGATGCCTTACTTGTGTTACTTGGTG
This sequence comes from Colossoma macropomum, assembly GCF_904425465.1. Classification (NCBI taxonomy): domain Eukaryota; kingdom Metazoa; phylum Chordata; class Actinopteri; order Characiformes; family Serrasalmidae; genus Colossoma; species Colossoma macropomum. The sequence continues at coordinate 199,088 of NW_023494805.1, forward strand.
AACTTTAGTTTAAAAGAGTCACTGTTAGAAGTACATTGTAGAGGAGGAGAGATAATGTAGCCCTGAGGGGTACCAGTCCTTGTATTTGGCAGTCTTAACTTTTTGTTGACTGCACTTTTAGCTCTTTCATATGGTCAGCACTCCATTAGCTTCTTCCTTTGATGTACATAGTGTCTCTAAGTCATTGAAGAACAAGGGTTCGTTGTTGTAAATGTAGATTTTTGTTTTTTGTTTTGGATGCAAGTCTCACAGAAGCTTATGTAAGAACTGACTGTATTTTACTTCTCTATAATTTAAATACAATACCACAGTCTTTGATCAGTAATCAAGTCCTTACGTCTTTACCTTCTGTTCCTGTGATGAAGTGTTCACATTTAGTTGTGACACTAGTGCATTTGTGAGATACTCTGGTACAGACCTCTATTCTCTCATGTGAATTCACTTCAGTCATCTGCCTGCTCATCCTGGGCTTTATATTGACTCTGTTCCATTTCTTCCTTCTTCCCTCTGACTGGACTACTATTGATTTGTTTGTGAAAATGCTGCCTGTATCTTGCTGCTCTCCTAGTCACTTTGGATGTTCTTCAGCCACCGCTAATTGGACTCCTCTCGTGCTGTTACTCTCTCATCCCATTCAGCTCTCAGACCTGGGAGCCATGTCCATTGTCAGTCTTTTGGGGGCTTAAACTCCAAGCAAGTGATCAAGCGATTCTCATCAAATGCCGTAACTGAACAACCATGCTGTTGCCAACAGGATTTTCCATACTGCCTCCTGCAGTGGCTAGAGAATCAACCAGTTGCCTCTCTCTCACTTTCCTGTACCTCTGTTCACTTCAGCCACAGTGAATATTTTCAACTGTTTTAAAAGTTGTTGTTGTCACTTTTCCTGGGGTGTGTAGCCTATCCTTTTCCCCACACTCAATATGGTTGTGTCACATACACAATCACAAAAAAACAAAATACGTGCTTACACATAATATAACGTCTCATGGGCTTTGCTGGATTTGTTAAATGAACATCCAATTGCATTGCTAGTAGCAAATCACCCGAAGCCCTCTCCCTCCTTATGTGCACATTCGTTGACTGCAGCCAAGGTGTGTTTCCACCCAAAGTTGTTGTCAGCAATTTTGCTAGGTTGAGTAGTCTAACAGCTTCACTGCACTCAATATTGATGTGTGATTTTTGGTAATTGTCTAACATCTTATTTGTGATCCCGATCTTATGCCAACTGGGTATGAATCAATAAAATGGGTATGATGTTTACCTCTGGATTACATTTGCCTAATGTGTCATATCATAGCGTATCGTATAGTTGTGTATTTTTGTTTTAGATTGTCTGTTTTTGGTTTGAGTGGTTTTGTTTTCCTTGGATGTGGATCATGAAGTCAGCAAGTGAACTAAAAAGCTTAAATGCATAACTGTTCAGAGTTGTTAACTTTTTGAATAACGTCAATCGATTAGCTTTATGTCAACCAAGGTACATTCACCAGTCTCTGATCTCCACCTCTACTAAGTATGTGTCGGAGGCCTATGTCCCCATTATCTATTCACACAATTAAACTTCTAGGATCAATGCCCATGGAATTAATTGTGGTCTTCTTTGCTTGCTCTGCAAATTGGATGCACATACCTCTACCTCCTCCAAAGTTTTAGCCATCAATCTTGCTAAAATAGTCTTGAACATATGCTCCATTGTTAATAAGACTTCACTGATTAATGATCTGATCCATCAGAAAAATCTGGACATGCTTTTGCTGAACGAAACCTGGGACATATTTCAACACTGTGAACCACTCCTGCCATAGACCAACACTGGAAGTGTAATACATCATATTGACCAACTCATTTCCTTTCAATGTTGCACTGTCATATGCCCTCTTTATATTCTGTATGTTTTGCCAAACTCCTGACCTGCTAGAGCTGCCCCAGTCAAAAGTGAGTTACTGTGAATTACATCCAAGGAGCAACAACAGCTAAGTGATGGAGTGATGGGCAACACAGGCTCAAAGAACAAGACCACAGAGAGATTGGACAAGTACATATGGGTGGGAGGTTTGGGTGTCCACATACTTTTGGTCATGCAGTGTAGATTAAATTATCTGAAATGTATTCTGTTGGTAGTTATGGGCAGTAGACCAGTAGTAGTCGAGATGTAACCGATTTATACATGGGGGTAGCTGCCGAAGGATGAAGACATGTTATGCTCACTCTCAGAATTTAAAGCAATCTCTAAAGGTTCATGGTATTTTACCGCTGGTGTATTAAGCGCCTGCCCAAAGGGACAATGTTAACAGACAGTTCTTTATCCCTTTAAAGGTTTGTGACATCTACTGTACATTTTTGTGGTACTGCCATTAAGTTTCTTTCTTTTGTCTCTTTTTTCGTTTTAGGTGTTTGAATCTTCAGTCTACATTGTCCTCTTAATTTCAACACATTGGTCTTCACCTGGTGGTTATGGGGGACAGCACAAGAGGAGAAATATTAATGGCAAGAAGTTACTGGGTGCAAGTGCTAGAATCTTTGTTTAATGGCCTTGTGGCTACAGGCTGATTCATCCTGAAGACACAAACAATGAGATGGACCTATTGGCCATATACAGTCATATTTGGGTATCCTTCCTTCTAATTTACTGTGCACATATGTTAACACACTTTTTTCCCTGTTGACCAACACATTGTGCCAACACTCTGCTGGGGGACTGTATAACCTCACATAATTCTGGTCTCAGTTGCAGTTCTATGGGTTCCCAGCCATGATTTTAAATAAACATGCATAGATTAATTTATAATTACGAGTGATGCTGTTTTCTTGTCTTTAATAGAGATGGCCATCACCATATATATCTTGCATTACTTCTGTCTTTTAACCAATTACATTATTATTAAATTATGTGAATTATTAACCATGTTTGTGTCTTATTTAAATTCTAATATACTAAAATAAGCACTCAAGTATATATGATTAATCAAATTCTTCTATGATAATTCTACTTATGTTGATGCATAGTTTCTTAATGTTAACTATCAAGTCTTATTCTTCTTATAATAATAATAATATAATAATAATAATAATTTGTTGTTTTCTAATGGAGCATTTCATATTAATAATTTATCCACAACGTCTTGAGCTTTAATGATTATTTCATAAATATTTACCACCCATCCAGTGGAACTAGAGTTAAAGTGTACATCACTTTGACTGAATGCTATTCTTTAATGTCACTTGTCCTGTATTGTACTGTACTCTTCTTATGGAGGCAAAAGTCAGATGTGCTTCCAGACTACCTTTATGAGACACCTGCAAAGGACAGAAAAAGACAAAGCCCAACACCCACAACAGCATAGTTATTATCAGTGTCTCTAAAGCCACCACTATTGCAGTCCCAATAGGCACCAAGAGGGGGGCACTTGTGTCATGCAGACCTGGCTTTGAAAAAGAGTCACAGGGACACAGCTGACTCAGAAAGAGGAGCAATAAAAGTACAAAATGGTAAAAAAGCCTTACTAATAGAAAAGCTGGTATACAAGATAAAGCAAACATGAGAGAATGAGACATTAGAGAACAAAATATCAAACAGTTAATGAATAATTAGAAAAACCAGTGGCTGTCCTTTTAAGAAAGTAAATGGAGTACATGAATTGCCATTGTGGAAATATACTTACGAAATGTAATACAGCTTACAGATTACAGCATCAGATTCCTGTAAATGACATTCCACAACATTAATCAGCAAAAAACTCTTTTAAATACTTACTTAAAGCTCCAATTTCATGGAGCTATAGTTCTACATATTGTGGTTATATCCTTTCATTGAGTGATTAACATATGCTACTGGACTCAATTTCTTGGGAAAAGACTGTACATTAATCTTGATGTCTAGCATCGGCCTCAAAAGTAAATGGTTTGGTGAAGTCAGCAAATACTAAAACTGAGGCTAAAACATTCACTAACATGCTTTTCAATTGGTTAGCTTCCATCTTCCAGTCTACAACTAAGGTAGGATATTTCTACTTGTTTTAGCAGCCTTAATGACATCATCCACCATTTGGTGCAGGGCTGCCGCCATTGTAAAATTCTTAGCAAAACAGTGTCACGTGTACCACGAATATATCATAGAAAGCATTAGCACTCACAGTGGACAGCGACAACAAGTTGCTAAACTGGACCATAGAGGACTGGCAACATGTGGCATGGTCCGATGACTCATGTTACCAATTGTTTCAGGCTGATGGCAGAGTTTGTGTGTGGCCACCAAGCCATGGATCCCAGTTGTCAACAAGCCACTATGCAGGCAGATGGTGGTTCCATAATGTTGTTGGGTGTGTTCTCATGGCATGGGTTGGGTCCACTGGTCCACCTGAACATTGACCATTTCACTGCTTGGTGACGATTGGCAGCCTTTCATGGACTTCATGTACCCCCACAACGATGAGACATTCCAGCAGGATAATGCACAGTGCCATAAGGCCCAAGTTCTCCGGATTTGGTTTAAGGAGCATTTGGGAGAGTTCTGACAAATTATGTGGCATGAACGTTAGCCTCAGTCAACCATTTATGAGATATGGTGGAAGGGTTCTTTCACACCAGAGATCATGCACCTACAAATACCATGGTGTTGTGGCTGGCTATCCAGACAGCATGGCTCAACATCCTCCCAGATGTCTTCTGTCCACTTTTGGAGTCAATGCTATGACGAGTTGCTATTGTACTAGTGTCAGAAGACTTTGACCTTGCTCTGGGATTTTTATTATCTCCATTTTTGCTATCACCAGTGGGGTAGCCAGTGGGATACCTTTTGTACATAAGCTATCCATGGAGAGAAATGCACATAATTCATAAATCTATCTCCAGTAAGCTGGATTACTGGAATGGTCTCTTTATTAGCATTTCCTGGACCACAGTCAGACAGCTACATATTATTTAAAATGAAGCTGCTACAATTCTTATGAGAATTAAGAGATCCAAGCATGTTAATCCAGCCCTCAGGTCACTGCACTAGCTAACAAATAAACAACAGTGTTGACATTCAATTGCTTTTTATTTTACATAAATCTCTGAATGGCTTTCTATCAAAATACACTACTGAACTGATTAAACTATACAAACCCAATATGCCTCTCAGATCACTCAGGACTCCTGGAAAAAGAAAGTGAGATTATAGAAAAAGAAATATACATGATGTTTACATCCAGATCTTCCCTCCATGATCTATACAGATGAACAAACATAGAACTTTATGCATTCATTAAACTTCACATTAAATCAAATCAGAAGATAAACAATAACAAGAACTTATATAATATCGCTGTTCCAGTAGCACTCTGTGGTCTGTTGATGATGTGGTCAACCTGGCCCTGCACTTCATACTATAGCATCTTGACCGGAACATATGCTAGAGTTTGTGGGCAGTCCTGGCACATATCCTATGAGTTTGTGGTCTTCGGGTCAGCATTCAACACCATAGTGCCAGAGCTGCTGCAGGTCAGAATGTCCCAGATGTCTGTGCCAGATCCCATCTGCTGATGGACCATGCACTTCCTGACAAGGAAGAGACAGCAGGTGCAGCTAGGGTTAGATGCCCATACTCTCCGTACTAGTGTAATTAAAGGTTGCATGCTCTCACCCCTTCTGTTTCTAAACTAATGATTGTCTAAGGAACCAGCTGTGTAGATCCTAAAGTTTCCAGATGACACCACCGCGGTGGGCCTCACAGCCAACAGTGCTGAGTCTGTCTACAGAATAGAAGTCAAAAAGGCGATCTCCTGGTGCAGCAGCAACCACCTGCTGCTGAACCTACAAAAGAATGGAGATGGTAAAGGACTGGACTTCAATTGCAACCCTTCCTCCCTACCCTACACTATCAATGGCTTGGTGAAAGAAGATACACAACATAGGGTATCGTGTACAGCAGTGAGAGACCCTATTTTCTTTATTATCTTTCCAGGTAGTAGATGTAAGAGGTGGCTGCTGTCTCCTGTGCCACTGGTTGGACGTTCATCCACAAATACCAGAGAGCAGCCAACATACCAACAGCAAATTGAAGTTTGTCAAAGATACTATTTCACAAGAATCAGAAGGCTTTAGCCTTGCTCTGGTGTGTTTATTATTTCCATCTTTGATTGCTGTCACCAATGGGACAGTAGCAGAGGAGTATCTTTTGTACATAAGCCACCTCTGAACAGAAATTCAACTAATTCCTACATTTATCTCCAGCATGCTGGTTACTGCTATGGTCTCTTTAATGGCATTCCCTGCACCACTGTTAGACTACTACGTGTTTTTTTAAATGCTCAGGTCACTGCATTAAGTAACAAATAAACAACAATACTGACATTAAAGTGTTTTTTATTTTACTTAAATATCTAAATGGCCTTGGACCAAAATATACTGCTGAACTGCTTGAAGTATACAAACCCAATATACCTCTCAGATCACTTGGGACCATTCAGTTAGTAGTGCTCAGAATCAGAACCAAAGATGGTGAGGCAGCATTCAGTCATTATGCTGCTAACTGCTGGAACAAACTCCCAGATGAGGTCAGATCTGCTCCATTCTTGAATCCTACAGGTTATTGTTACTGAGGTCCAGCTTTTTCAAGGAGGAGATTGTTGATTATAAAGTTGATCTCAGAATTTCACAAGCTTTTCTCACAAGATTACAGATAGCTAGTCAGACAAGAAACTGAAAATGTAACAGATCATACAAAAAGAAATGTGTATGATGTTTACATCTAAATTTTCACTCAACAATCCATCCAAATGAACAAACACACAAATGTATGCATTCACTGAACTTCATATTAACACAAACGTAAAATAAATGATAACAGATAGAGTATCACTGTTCCAGTATCACATGCTTCCCACATGCTTGATCATGCTAAAAATGAGCATCACTAGATTAAATGACTACAGTCACATAGCCCTGACCTCACCTGAAGACCAGTACAAATTCTGTGCTGGATCCCCTGCAGTTTGCATACCGACAAAACATGTTTGTTGATGATGTGCATACCAAACAAAAAGGTCTGTTAATGATATGGTCAACTTGTTCCTGCACTTTATACTACAGCATCTTGACAGTTCTAGAATGCTAGACCTTGTGGACAGTCATGTCACCCATTCTATGAGTTTGTGGTCTTCAGCTCAGCATTCAACACCATAGTGCCAGAGCTACCGCAGGTCAAAATGTCCCAGCTATCTGTGCCAGATCCCTTCTGCCGGTGGACCATACACATCCTGACAGGAAGGAGACAGCAGGTGCAGCTAAGAAAACGTCAGACCCCCAGACCCTCAATATTAGTGTGCTACAAGGTTTTGTGTTATCACTCCTCCAGCCATGTAGATTCTCAAGTTTCCAGGTGATACCACTGTGGTGGGCCTCATAGCCAACGGTGATATAAGTCTGCCTACAGAATAGAATTCAAGAAGCTCGTCTTCTAGTGCAGCAGAAAGTACCTGCTACTGAGCATGGAGATGGTGATGGGCTGGACTTCATTTGCAACCCTTCCTCCCTACCCCCTCAACCTCAACGGCTCGATGAAAAAACATAGAGTATCATGTGTACAGCAGTGAGAGACCCTATTTTCTTTATCATCTTTGCCAGCAGTAGATGGAAGAGGGCTCTCCAGCACTGCCACAGGTTGAAAGTTTTTCCAGAAATACGACAGAGCTGGACCTGCTTTCTAGAACACTCAGTGTCCTAGCGTCAGAAGGCGTTGACCTTGCCCTGGGATTTTTGTCTCCATCTTTGATTGCTGTCACCAGTGAGGAAGCAGTGGGGTATCTTTTGAACATAAGCTACCCCTTGACATACATCTAATGCAACTAATTCATACATCTCCATCAGGCTGGACTACTGAAATTGTGTCTGAACTAGAATTACCTGGACCACAGTCAGACAGCTAAGTATTATTTAAAATGCAGCTGCTACCATGCTTACAAGGACGATGAGATCCAGGCACATTACCCCAACCTTCAGATCACTGCACTATCTATTAATTTTCAACAATATTGATGAAGTGTTTCTTATTGTAGTTAAATCTCTGAATGGCCTTGGACCAGAATACACTGTTGAACTGTTTTAAGTATCCAAACCCATTAGACCTTTCAGATCATTCAGGACTGGTCCGTTAGTAGCGCCCAGAATTGGGAACCAAAGATGGTGAGGCAGTATTCAGTGATAATGGTACTAACTGCTTGAACAAACTCCCAGACAAGGTCAGATCTGCTCCACTCCTAATTCTTGCGGGTTATTGTTACTGAGGTCTGGCTCTTTCAAGGAGGCGATTGCTGATTCTAGAGATTACAGATAGCTAGTCTGCCAAGAAAGTGAAATTGTAACAGATTACAGAAAAATAAATATATATGATGTTTACATCCACTCTTGTTCCACTGAACTGAAATGGTCTGTTCCCCAAATTAAACAAAATTTTAGAAAACATTGAAAAGTTTGTTCTACTTATCTAATCCACATCAGTCTAGTTCATTTGCAATTCACACATTCTTAACTCCATTATAATCTTTGGTGTAAGCACAGATAATTTAGCTATCCATTTCTGGAGCACAGCAGTCTTAAATCATTACCTAATCTCATATGACATCTACTTCAGTCATATGTTCATCTCGATGCTATTGTGTCAAGTTTAATATAACATCCTCCATATCTAGTAGCTTTATCAAACACCTACCAGAGCTGCCGGTTTCTATCAGCTGTCCAACGTACTGAATTAGATATTATGAATAAAAAAGGGTACTTACTGCAGCATGCTCAACTTATCTCTCCTAACTGAATGAAAATAAAAACAATAATCCTAAAATATTATTTAGCACAGTTGTTTAACTGGACTTTATTTTTTAGAGCTGATTACATGAAATGTCTTTGTTTATTATTATTGTAGAATGTCATCTGCAGAGTTCTCATTTCAAATGTTTTCTTGTTGGATCTGACACTGTAATCTGTGAGTGGTATTACATTTTGGAAGTATGTTTTAATGTGCTCATTGTTTTCTTAAATGGACAACCGTGATTATGCCCACTATCAGACTATTGTGTTTGATATTTTAAAGAAATGGAGGACGTAAAAAATCTCTGAATGTTATGTCCAAGGAACTGAGTAAAGCAGTCAAATAGCAGAGTAAGCTACTGGATTTAATAGACGAAGTGAAACATTTAAAGATCTTAGTTAAGGAGAAAAACAACAGCATTTCTGGACTAGAATTGATGATCTGGAACAGTACACAAGGATGTAAGACTTGATCATAACTGGACTGGAAACTACACACAGAACATATGCCAGTGTAACTGAACATAAGGGTGGTGAAGACGTCTCATCAGAGGAGTTGAATTCTTTGGAAGGGCAAATAATAAAGTTCTTTGAAAGTAAGAATATTAATATACAATGTAACAGCATCTCAGCTTGCCATACCCTGCCCCGAAAAGACAGCAAAACCTGCCATAGTGGTTTGGTTTGTGAATAGGAAGCACAAGATTGAACTACTGAGGCAGGCAAAGAAGCTGAGGGGGACAGGAATGTACGTCAATGAGCATCTTATCAAAAAGAATGCAGATATAGCAAGACAAGCATGTATACTCAAAAAACAGCATAAAATACAAGCAACACGAACTAGAAAATGTAAAGCGATGATACGGAGGAACGGAACTCCAGAGGAAGCCAAAGTTATCATGATCAGAGATCTGAAAGACCCGTACAAATGATGAATTATAATCATCTCACAGCTTGTCCTGTTATAATGCACTATGGGAGATATTGATGACAGTACATTGGTATGATTTGAATGTGTGACTGAGCATTTTACATGAACTAGACTTTACTAAATGACAGTCTTTAACAAGGATTATTTATTCCCATTCAAAGACATAGATGATGAGAAGTTCACGGATAACATAGATGGTGTGGGGGACCATTCATACAAACTGTGTAGCAAGTATGAACATCTGACTTTTAAAACATTTGACCACACAGAACATAAAATACACGAGTTCGGAAATGACATTGACCCAGAAATTCACTTCTACCATAACATTAACCACAATTGTGACACAGAGAAACATTGCAATAATAATGTGAATATGGAAGGTGCTTTATCAATAATACACTTTAACAGTAGAAGTCTCTATCGTAATTTACCAAAACTCAAGGATTATTTAAGTAAATTTAGTAAATTTGATGTCATTGCTGTGTCTGAAACTTGGCTTGATGATGAGAAAGTTTATGATGTTGGACTGAATGGAAATGAGCTGTTTACAGTTAATAGGAACAATAAAATAGGAGAAGACGTTGCTCTGTATGTTGATACACATTTGAAATGCAGTATAGTCAAAAGTATATCAAATGCTATAGATAACAAATTGGAATGTATAACTATAGAAACAATCGAAAAAATATATTAATCAGCTGTGTATATAGAATATCACCTGTGAATATAGAACATGATAGCTAATGATAAATTAGCTATTTTTGATAAATTGAATGATAATAAGGTACAAATTGTATGTGGAGATTTTAATATTGATTTGTTAAATCTAAATAGACATAAAAGGACAACGGATTTTATCAGTACAATGTACGGCAACAACCTATTCCCCAGTGATTACAAAACCAACAAGAATAACAATGGACGCTGCCACATTGATCGACAATATATTCACAAAAAGAATTGAAAGCAAAATAGTAGATGGGTTGCTCATTAACGATGTAAGTGATCATCTTCCAGTCTTCACAATCCATCAAAAATGTTTAAATGTAAATAATTAACACAGATTAAACACTTCTAAAGTAAGTAGACATAGAACTCCAGTACCAATTGCTACTCTCAAGGTGGACTTAATGAAATAAAACTGGACCAAGGTGTATGTAAGAGATGAACCAATATTATCAGAAATTATTGAAGTGATACAGGAATAACACTCAAAGAACATGGAGTGTGCTAAATAACATCATTAAAAAGGGCGCAGGAAGAGCACTCCAGATTATTTTGTAAAAAAAGACAAAATAATTTAATAAAACAAAAGAAACACATACAAAACCAACACCAAACCCATTTTCATGCTACAGAAAAAAGCTATAAGAATTATAGGTCAATCAGACTACTATGAACCAACCAATAAACTATTTATTAAATTACATGCTTTAATATTCAGTGACCTAGTCGACCTTCAAACTGCACAGATAATGTACAAAGCACAAAATAATTTACTACCAAACTGTATTCAGAAGCTGTTTGCAATTAAAGAGAGCAAATATGGACTTAGGGGAACATATATGTTTATGTATCACTGTGTTATTTATGTTGTATATCTGTCAAAGGGGTATGTTCATAGAATAATTGTGATAAGAAATTAAGAATGTGTAGCTCACTTTGCAATTAAAAAAAAGTTTAAATATAAGGTGGTAAGCACTAATGATCATCATTATGTATGAAATGTTCTGAAATGTTCATTGTTTTTCTTTCTTTTTGGATATTACTCTGTATTGTTTAAATGCAGGATTGTATATATTTATATGATATAGAGTAATTTTATGGGTGTAAACACCTTGATAAACCAAAATAAACATATTAATTACAAATAATAATTAATTACAGAAGCACTTGTCCAAAGTGCTTTGTTGTCTTCTCAGAAAATTTATCCTAACTAGTACAATGAGGTTAGAGTACAAACTACCCCTGAGCTCAGAATACTGCTAGAAACAAAATCCTGTGTTGATACCAAGAAAAAAGATACAGAAGTAAAAACAGTGCAATGCAAGACATTTCAATACGTACCTGAGTGCTGTTTTCTTTTGGTATGGTTTTTAGTATTTTTACCATTTTGCTATTATTGACTGTATTGTGTCTCATCAGCTGTGTCAATGTGACTCATGTTCAAAAGCAAGTCTGCAAGTGCCCCCTCTCTGAAGCCTGCTGTGACTGCAATAGTAGTGGCAAGAGTAATACTGATAAATATTCTACACTGTGTTGGGCTTTGTCTTTTTTCAGAATTTTGAAGATGTCTTATAACGTTGGTCAGTGTAGCACACCTGACCTTCCTCTCCATATAGAGGAGTGATTCTTTATTATTATTATATAACACAAAAATATTACAGGCAAAGACACGTTAAAAAGAGTATTCAGTTGAAGTCATATACATTTTAGCTTGTCGGTGTTAAAAAAAAATGATGTTTTTGTTGAAGATGTAGTGGATAAATTAATATTACTAAAAATCAATGGATTAACAATAATAATAATAATAATAATAATAATAATAATAATAATAATAGAAGCACCAGGACAAAATAGACTCAGAATGAAGTACACTTGCCAGTTAACACTAAGAAGACAATAAGCAACAACAGAAATCAATTTATTATAGAAATATTTGAGGTACACTTGATTTTTAACACTAAGAAGACTAAATTATAGAAATAGAATTCTATTTTATTTTTTTACATCTGAAGGAAATTTCATCACTTAAAGCAAATAAAGTGTATTTGAATTTCTGCTACAAGATACATACACACAAACAATAATTCACAAAATTTAATTAAAGTAATAAAAAGAGAAGCAATGCAGAACATACATTACAGTGGCCATCTCTAATAAAGACAAAAGCATATCATAGAGTCACAATTAAATAAATCATCAAAGTAATATGTTCACAGTTGGGAAGCAGTCAGAAGGTCGCTGGTTCAATCCCCTGAGTCTACAGTACATGACTGATGTGCCCCTGAGCAGGCACCTAACTCCCAACTGCTCCCTGGGCGCTACAGATAGGGCTCCCCACCATTCTGGGCAAAGGTACTCATTGCCCCCTAGTGTGTGTCTTCACTAGTATGTATGTGTTATTTCACTGCACGGATGGGTTAAATGCAGAGGTGAAATTTCCCCATTGTGGGACTAATAAGGGTCACTTAATCTTAATCTGAAGAAGCTTCAGGTAAAAACACAGATCTACAACTGAGGCCAAAATTACATGATATACAGTCCCCAAGAGGAAAGTTGGTACATATAATTGATCAACAGAAAACAAAGAAAGTACAAAACATTGGTTATTATAACTGAGACAATAATAAACAAAAGTGATAATATATGTGCATAATAAATCAGTTTAGGAAACAAAGATAAAACCTGATGTGTAAGGAGTAGTTGATGTTGTTAGAACCCAGGACATTCCTTGCATGCACAAGAGAGAATGGAAGAAAGTTAACTATGAACTTATGAGTAATACACATGTAGCATAACACGAATCAACAACCAGGAAAACAAATACTTAAAACAGCATGAACAGTATTACAGAAATGGTTTTATTATAAATATATGTTCTGTGGTGTCAGAGCAGCTCAGAACAAATCACCAGCAAAGCAGGCAAAAACTTTTGATGACTAAGAGGGCTGGTCAATAGTGTCAGCCTTCAGAAGATTCTTTTTAATTTTGGTTCAGATACATCTGATCTGTGGCCATGTGACTTGAATAAGAACACTCAAATTGCAATTCTTGTGGGTTTAACATTGAGCATACACCATCATTCAGCATAGAAACTGGAAGTTTAAAGGAGGCAGAGGTACACCATATTGCCAAAAGTATTCACTCACCCATCCAAATCATTGAATTCAGGTGTTCCAATCACTTCCATTGCCATAGCCTAGGCCACGTAAAATGACAGCAGGTGAATGACAGGGTGAGCGGATGCTGAGGTTGTCAATTGCTACAGACCTCCAAACTTCATGTGGCCTTCAGATTAGCTCAAGAACAGCGTTGAGAGCTTAATGGAATGGAAGTTTCCAGGGCTGAGCAGCTCCATCCAAGCCTTACATCACCAAGCGCAATGCAAAACCTTGAATGCAGTGGTGTAAAGCACCGGCACTGGACTCTAGAGCGGTGGAGACGTGTTCTCTGGAGTGACGAATCACGCTTCACCGTCTGGCAATCCGATGGACGAGTCTGGGTTTGGCAGTTGCCAGGAGAACAGTACTTGTCTGACTACATTGTGCCAAGTGTAAAGTTTGGTGGAGGGGGGATTATGGTGTGGGGTTGTTTTTCAGGAGTTGGGCTTGGCCCCTTAGTTCCAGTGAAAGGAACTCTTAATGCTTCAGCACCAAGAGATTTTGGACAATTTCATGCTCCCAACTTTGTGGGAACAGTTTGGGGATGGCCCCTTCCTGTTCCAACATGACTACGCACCAAAGCACAAAGCAAGGTCCATAAAGACATGGATGAGCGAGTTCGGTGTGGAAGAACTTGACCGAGTCCTGACCTCAACCCAAAAGAACACCTACGGGATGAATTAGAGTGGAGACTGTGAGCCAGGCCTTCTCGTCGAACATCAGTGTCTGACCTCACAAATGCGCTTCAAGAACAATGGGCAAAAATTCCCATAAACACACTCCTAAACCTTGTGGAAAGCCTTCCTAGAAGAGTTGAAGTTGTTATAGCTTCAAAGGGTGGGCCGACATCATATTAAACCCTATGGATTAAGAATGGGATGTCACTCAAGTTCATGTGGGTGTGAAGGCAGACAAGCAAATACTTTTGGCAATAGCGTATGTGCATCCATCAACAAGCATGTTCCACAAAATCTATGTGCTAGTAATCCAAAGACTCAAAATGTGAAATCCAAACAAAGTAGAGAAAAACAGTAAAACAAACAAAAAAAAGCAGCACTGGAAAGAAATAACTGGTGCTCATTGTACTCTGGTACAATGGAAGGTGATCCAAATCCAAATTAAAATTTTATTTATTTATTTAAAATCTATTTATCCATTCTTTTTTTCAAAATAGAACATTGTATAATTCATGAATGTCGTACTTTTAGGATCATCTATCTGGTCACAAACTGGCTGTTTTAAGTGGAAAAATATGGTGAAAAGATTCATCTATAGCACTGGCTGAGGTTTCAGGCCATTAACACTGGGTGTTACACTGGGTGTTACACTGGGTGTTTTAGTATAAGCCACAGGTCATCTACTGTAGACAGTTTACTTTGTTTCTTTTTTTTTGGATTTAATTTTCCTGATAAGATGTATATTATTAATGCATTCTTACCAAGTACAATTATGAACGTGCTTGTGTTCAAACTTGGTGTTCGTTATGGACAATCCATGACTAGCACAGGAATCCAAAAACAATTCACCATTCAAGTTTAGATCAGGCAGGCCCTGATCCCTATCACCCCCTCCATGTTTCCTAGTCACTGCAAACATCAGCATCATCTCCTATCAAGACTACGGAGTCTTTAGATGGGGCTCTTTCCAGAACCCACCCACTCACTCCAAGAAGGCTGAATACTCCAAACTACTAGGATCCAGTTATTTGGTGCATAAGCACACACAGTCAGAGATTTCTTCCTTGCAATTTTACTTCACATTGACGCGACCCTCTCGTCCACCAGGACAAACTCCTACTGCACAGCAGCCAGCTGGGGGCTTGTGAGTATCCCCACACTCGCTCAGTGCCTCTCATCCTGTGCAACTCCTGAGTAGGAGAGGGACCATCCCCTATCAAGGAGTTTGGTTTCAGAGCCAACACTGTGGGTGGAGATGAGCCCAGCTATATCTAGTGGGTACCTCTGATCTTTCTGCACAAGCTCTGGCCCCTCCCCCAGTGAGGGTACATTCCATGTGCCAAGGTCCAGTTTCCAGTGCAGGGGTCCATGCTGCCATTTCCTACTGCCTATATGGCACTGCACAGGTCCCCCATGCTGGACCTTTTGGGTGGTGGCTCCTTGTGGTCACCACATGTTGCCTTTTTGAGCTGAGCCTGGACAGGTGACATGGGCTCCATGGCCAACAGGTGCTTGCCAAGGAATACTAACCCTAGCCTTTCTCCAGGGGTAGGTCCCAGTAACTCTCTCCTGGGAAGGGTACAGTCTGTCCCTTAATCATAGAGGATTTAAAAGCATCAAATCATGCATGTGTCTTAAAATTTGAAAGTCTGAAGCTCTTCCCACACTGAGCAATAATACAGTTTCTTTCAGGAGTGAATCCGTTGGTGACTCTTAAGGGCACCACTTTCTCTAAAACTTTTCCCACATTCAGAGCAGTAATACGGTTTCTCTCCAGTGTGAATGCGCTGGTGTCTTTGAAGATTACACTTTACAGCAAAACTCTTCCCACAGTCTGAGCACTGATATGGTTTCTCTCCTGTGTGAATGCGCTGGTGTATTTGGAGATTGAACTGTGCAGTAAAACTCTTGCCACACCCTAAGCAGTAATACGGTTGCTCTCCTGTGTGAATGCGCTGGTGTGTTTGGAGACTACGCTGTTGACTAAAACTCCTACCACATTCTGAGCAGTGATATGGTTTCTCTCCTGTGTGAATACGTTGGTGTTTTCTGAGGTCACCACTTTGTCTAAAACTCTTCCCACACTCTGAGCAGTGATATGGTTTCTCTCCTGTGTGAATGCGCTGGTGTATTTGGAGATTGCTCTGTGTAGTAAAACGGTTTCCACACTCCGAGCAGTGATACGGTTTCTCTCCTGTGTGAATGCGTTGGTGTGTTTGGAGACTACGCTGTGCAGTAAAACTCTTCCCACACTCTGAGCAGTGATACGGTTTCTCTCCTGTGTGAATGCGCTGGTGTCTTTGGAGATGACTCTGTGCAGTAAAACTCTTCCCACACTCTGAGCAGTAGTGAGTTCTTTTTTTGCCTGTAATCTTTTGTGTTGGTCTGCAAGGTGTGCTCATGTGAAGATCAGCAACAGAAGATGTTTTCTGAGTACCGGAACGTCTGGACACCATATTCTCACATTCAGCTGTTCTTAATTTCATCAGTTTCTTGATACGTTGGTGGATGTTACTTAGACATTTGCAGGAAAGCACTTGCTCATTTGGAGCAGGAGATCATTCTAGAGGAATAAAAAAAAAAGACACTAGTTGATCAGAAATTATAGCAGATAATGAAAAAATTGAAATATATTTGTGTACAAAACATTTTACAGAGATAGTAAGTTATAGAAGACATAACCTAAGTATAGTGAATTTTTTTTATCAAATTATGTATCCAGTATTTTTATTTTTATTATTATTATTATTATTATTATTATTATTATTATTATTGATAAGGTGCTTCTAAAGGCACAAAATGAGTCACTCTTGTCTCTCTGCAGGACATCATTATTAGCTACATTCACCAAGGCATTATAGTATGTATGGTAATGACAACGGTGTGAAACATGTAATCTCTTGGCCCCTAACCTTGATCTAAATGGCCAGAGTTCAAAGAAATCTACATTATTCGACAGAGCACAGGAGGCATCCTCAGATGTTGATGACAAAAATCTAAGTTTGCACTGTTCAAGGCAGTCAAAGCTGCTTAATACAAATACAGAGATACAAATACAATTATTCTCAAATTAAATGTTCCTCCACTTGGAGGCAACTCCAGACATTTACTAAGTTAAAGCCACCAATATTGCAGCTACACCAAACCAGCTGAACAACGTTTATTCAAAATGGAAAAAAAAAAACCTTCCCCCCGCAGGTACATCACCTGGGAGCATCTTACTTACTTGCCTTACTACCCCACTTATTTGACTGTTACCTCACTTATCCCTTTCTTTGCCAATATACACCCTTTAACTGCTACTGCATGCAACATTTTAACTTAAGACATATACTATACACAATGTAAGGTTTAGACATATTAACTGTGTGTATGAGTCAGTGATGGTAGGAATGCATGTTTTGTTTTATTTGCTACATGTAAATATTTGTCTGATACTGTGCACTGTTAGCTCCTGTAACCAAAACCTAATTCCTTGTATGCGTAAACATGCCTGGTCATTAATGCTTGATTCTGATATTTCTAAAAGGCACTTACATTTCATCTACATTTAGTTTACATTTCATCTACGTTCCATTTACAGTTCATGTTTAGTGGCTTGTTTGCATCTACTCGTTACTATGGCCATTTATTAATTATAAAACGAGGAACTTCTCAAAAAATTTGTTTTTTAACACAAGTTCTCTTTTTATAATTAGTGCTCCCAGCAGAGCCACATGATATGAAGTATCTTATGGTAAGATGTGGTAACTGTCAACCACTAGTGGCTTATATACTTTTTTCAATCAAATACATGTGTGGATTTAGTGGTGAAGTTTCGATGAGTGAAGGTAGTACTGTCCCCTCAGTAATTTGTTTTGCCCTTGTGTCCAACTGATCCTGTCACATGGACTGACTTCCAAAGGTTTGTACGTCAGTTTGGAAACATGTCAATCTACACATCCTTTCATGTCAAGATTTCATTTTATAAATCAGTACTTTTACATGAATTTTAAATGTAAAACCATTTTAAGATTAAATCTATGTTTGAATAATAAATATATATAAACATGGCTCCTGGTCTCTTTACTCCTCTCCTCTATCTGTTCTCTTTTCCACAGTGTGATGTATCACTTGTTTTAAGACCTCTGTCATCAAACCAATTCATAAAAAGTAGATGATCTCCTGCCTGGATGCCTACAGAGCAGTTGCTCTGAACTCTGTAGTTATAAAGTGCTTCAGACGCTCATAGTACAGTGCATTACAACCTTGACCAACACTCTCCACTCGTGTCTGGCCTCATCTCAAAACAATGATGATTCCACATACGAATCTGGGATCATAATGAAGCTTTAACACTCTGGAGTCGAACAAACAAAACCTGTTACCATGAAAAATAATGTGGTTAATCAGCGCAATCTGACACTTAAAATATGATGCAAATCTAGCCTTCAAGTGAATTATTTCTTGGACCGAATTTATTTAATGTTCTTACTTCTGGGCTGCCATATTCAAATATGGATAAACTCTTACATTTTAAATAACAGTTCCTTTACCCGGTGGAGGCTCCAGATCATTACTAACTACTAGCCAAAAGCCTCAGATGTTGCAAACCAGCTGAATATCTTTTACTTAAGAGAAGAAAAAGATGTTCTGCCTCCCTCCTGCTGAACTAGGCAGTCTACAACACCCTGTCTGCAGCCTCTTCACACCTCATCTCTGTCAGAAATTAAGGTATAATTTTCTTATAATGAATTCACCTTTCAGGAATGTGAAAGCAGTGTGAACTATGCTCAGAGAGATATATGGAACAGTGTTCTTCAAACTTGACAGCACCCTGTCTGCAGACTATTCACACCTCATCTCTGTCAGTTCTCACCTGTAAAGACCCTACGACCCCCCTCCTTACCATCCTCCCCTGTCATAAGCACTGAACACCAGGTGAAAAGACTAGATTGTGGCTGGCCCTGGTGATGTCTCACCTGCAAAAAAGTGGGTGACCATGACCCTCTTGGCCTCAGAACTAGTGCTTCACATGGCTACATGACCTATCCTTCAGACACAGACACACCACAACAGCTATGAAAAAAGCCAAACAGTCTCTGCATTTCTTGAGATGGTTAAAGTGAAACTGGGATGCCTAAAACACTGCTGGTTCAGTTTAGACAGTCATTATCAAAAATAAAATAAGCTCACCAAGCATAAGTTACAGTGAACTGTGTGATGTGAAAAGAAAGCCACTGGCTACTGGTTCTCCGCCCTCAACAACCAGTATTCATCTAGGATGTGTAAGAAATTGGATCCATTGATATAATCTATGGTCTCACTGAACTGAAGCTGTGGATGTTTCATATTTAAAGTTGGCAATTAAACCAGCATCACCTTCTGGAGGGGAAATGTAGATATTTGAAGTAAAATATGTAGTTTAACATAAAATCTAGTTTTAAGTGGTGCAACATTTGGATTTAGCAACATGAAACCTAACACTTTACTCACCTGCATCTGAAATTACATACAGGGTTCACCCAAGAGAACTTAACCAGAGCCCCCCACCACCCAAACTTAATCAGGATCCCTATACAAATTTAACAGCAACCCCCTAAACTGAACATCAAACTCACACCAACCAACCCCCCCTCACCCAAATTAACCCGCCACCCCCTTTTTTTTTAACCTTGACAACACCCTGCCTGCAGCCTCTTCACATCTCATCTCTGTCAGCACTCACCTTCTAAAGACCTGTGAGCCCCTCCCCACCTCCCTACCTCCCTCTCCCATCACCACAACACTCAGACCTTTAGGTAATTTGCTAAACAGTTATTAGATTATTACTTCACTTCAAAATGTCCAAGCTTTAAAATTTCTACAAGAAGATGAACAAAATTAAGAAAGAGTAAATAAATGTTGTTTTGTCACTTAAAAACAGTTAAAAAAAATAATAAAAATAAAAAACAGGAATAGTAGTTACACCACCTGTCTAGCAGGAGAATCAGTAAACAGAATCCTAGAACCAATCCGAACTTACTCAGTATTTGGTCTTATTTTCAGGGTTGAAACAACAAGCATACATGAATTAGATATAAAGTAGCAAAACAGTCACTGAACCTACCATTTCTGACCAAACGCATTTAGTATATTTTTTCTAAAAACACTCTACATCTTTCAGCATTTATCAGCCAACTCAGCCCAGCAGACACACAGGAGTTAACAGACTATGAACCCGCTTTTAGAGCAGTTTTACACACTTTCAGTGCAGATTTAGTAAACCACACAGATGCAGAGAGCGCTCACCTCGCAGGAGAATCAGTAAACAATTAAACTGGAGTCTATCAGACCTCGCGCGCGCGCTAAAACCAATCCGAGCCACGTGCTCTCCTGCCCATACCTTTCTATAGAACCTCTCTGCTTTGGCCGTAAAGCAGCTACTACGACCAGAAACTGCGTCAGCAGAAAGTGGAACTGCCGCAAATGTCTTAAAGAACTAGCGCCTATTTAATGAACATCACTAAGACTGACTAAATTACAGCTGTATTACATAAATAAACAGCTCTTTACCTTCAACAGATCAGCTCCTGTTTCTCTCTATCTCTGTAAGAGTGAGTTATAAACAGTGTAAACAGAGTGAAAAAGAGATAAACAGCTCTTTACCTTCAGCAGATCAGCTCCTGTTTCTCTCTATTTCTGTAAGAGTGAGTTATAAACACAGTGTAAACAGAGTGAAAAAGAGATAAACAGCTCTTTACCTTCAGCAGATCAGCTCCTGTTTCTCTCTATCTCTGTAAGAGTGAGTTATAAACAGTGTAAACAGAGTGAAAAAGAGATAAACAGCTCTTTACCTTCAGCAGATTAGCTCCTCTTTCTCTCTATTTCTGTAAGAGTGAGTTATAAACAGTGTAAACAGAGTGAAAAAGAGATAAACAGCTCTTTACCTTTGTTAGGTTACCTATAATGAATATGCAATTTCTTTGAATGCTGCTCAAGTGTGACATAATCCTTTGGAGATTCTGGGTGTGGTTACACTTAAGTAAAAGAAGCATGCAGTTTCACATATAAAACATTATTGTTTCCATAGTGACTATTACAAATGACTATGGAGCTTACAGATCATTATCCCTTAACGTATACCATGATAATGGTTACATACAATAAGTTGAATTCCTGAACCATTCTAGTCACATAAGAAGTAGGAACTACTTAGACAAAAGAATTAAATTGTTAAGACAATTTCGAGGTTATACGTCACACTACTATTTCTAAACAATGCTTACACGAATGGTTACATAATAACTCTAAATAACTAATAAACTCTAATAACTAATAAAATAAGTGAGTACATAATCATCAATAAATCTGTAGATATGTTGGCAGAAACTCTATGATTAAAGTATACATAGTCACACAAGCTACAAACTTTAGAATCCTACTTCTAATAACACTACAAGAAGACTTGCAATAAAAGCAGATCTATAAGATTAACGGAAACATATGGGTTGCTTCTCAAACAAAAGAAATGAAAAATTATATAATGGGTGAAATGAACATAGTTGTGAATGATCAAAGATCAATACAATAACCTAGATCAGTGAAGAAGGGTTACAATTCAAGAATCAAAGTAACTACTAGAATATAAAAGAATATAGTGTAGAAACTTTGGTATTAATTCCCTTCGGCAGGGATTAATCAATTCACTGACAAGGCAACATGTTAACAGTAACAGAGGTGTACTTCACAGTTTGATAAAGGAAAGGCATTTGATTGATACTTGATTAAAGATCACATTGTGGATACTTTGCCAGAAAGCAGGGCTCTCAGGAGCCTAGCCTCTGCACAGACCCCAAATTTATGATACTGAAGGAATGCACTTAAGAGTATCTGGCCACACCGAGGGGTCTGCTCAGGGATTCGTGAGGTCTCAAAACTCCCCTCACCCAGAGTTGATTGGTGGGCCATCTTTGGCCTTTGTTTTAGGTTTGATTTCTCTCTTTGTGGGGGAAGGTGAGATGTATGGGTGTGAGTGAGAGGGAAAAGAATTTTCAAAAGTCACAATTTATAAGTATCCCAAAATTTACTTCAGTGATGTCCAAATGTCTGTTCAGGATTGACGTTCCATTATGTTGCCCTTGAACTGTATCTTCAGACTTCTTCAGAGTCTTCAGACCTCTGGGTCAAGTAGGTCTGTTCTGAGGTGAGCCACCCCCCCTCCCCACTTCTGCACCAGGTTGCCAAAGCGGGTGGGGGGGGGGTAAATGGGGGTTGTGAGACGTGCAAAGCACGCTACAAAAGGATGTAAAAAAAGGACAACATAAAACAGGGATACAAATAATGTGGTTGGGGTAAGGTTAATTTGAATAACATAAAAAAATGGATTATTGTGACTGGAAGTGGAATTTAGCTAGTCTTTTGAAGGAATTCCAAGTTCTCAAATTGGGTGAAAGACAGTTGCAGATACAAGGCCCTCTGTGTGAAATTGTAAATTGTTAGTGGCATTCTGAAGAAAGCAGGATGTATGTTGTTGGAAGAGGTGGGTAATCCAGGTCCAAAAAGTAAAAATCCTCCCCAGGATTTTCTTCCAACTGCTTGACTTCTTGAATTTGCTCAAACCAGCAGCAAAGGTGTTCAGGCAGTTGGAACAAAATCAGGGGGAGGTTTTACTTTTTGGACCTGGATTACCCACCTCTAGTTGTTGGAAGATCTGGTGGAATAGTAATGGATTTCAGAGTTATATTGTAAAATATATTTGAAACAGTCTGGGAGAATGTTTTGTTTAAATAAAAGAATAATTTGGCTGATTTGAAAAAGGTTAATTTCATACACATTAAGAATTTTTAAGTTCAAAATCACCCAGAACCTGCACAACATGAAAAATATTACCACAGCGTGATCTTTCTAGCTGAGTTTCTCTTAATAAGTACACCAAGACATTTTGTACAGTCGACATGGGGCATATTGTTGTTGGACATATGTTCTGACAGGAGAATATCAATTCCTTTTTTGTTTCTTGGAGTAAAGGACATGTAAGAGCTCTTTTCTTGATGCTGACAGATCTGAAGCATTTCTTCAAATTTTAGCTCATCAAGCCCTGCCTTTGGGCTTGAGGTTATTTACTATGTCTCTCACCTCTTCTAATGTAGACTTTCCCATAATGCCTTATTTCACCAATTTTACTGGTAAAAGTACATTAAGGCTGCATCCAAATAGTTGAATGAGACATCTTTTTTTTCCACTTACCTTGGTTTTATCACATCAGCTCTGCTGATATATTGAGTGAGGCCAGAGGAGACAGACCAATGGAAACAAAGAGGAAAGGAAGATGTGAGTGAGTGTGAACTGCTGCTGAGGAAGAATGATGGAACAAGGTGTCTCGAGTTTACAGGATAAAGTTTTCAGTCCAGTAGAGAAAATCTCCACTCTTGAATCCTGCAGGTTATTGTTCCTGAGGTCCAGCTCTTTCTGGGAGGACACTGCTGATTGTAGACCTGATCCCAATTTTCACAAGCTTTTCCCCACAAGAACACAGAGAGATAAACTGCCAAGAAACAGAAATTATAGCAGATTATACAACAAGAAATCTATGATCTAGTTTACATCCACATTTGTTCCACTCAATTGAGACCATGTCTGTTCCACAAATAAAAAAATAGTTCAGAAAACCTTGAAAGGTTTGTTCTTCTAATCTAATCAACATCAGCCTAGTTTTATCAATGTGCAGTTCAATGTGCAGGCTTCATTCCTGCACCAACTGGTGGCTGATGTCAATAAGGCTGCGAAATAAAGGAGAATTTAGACTTGAACCATTAAGCCATCCTACTTCAACTCGGAGCAGATGTGGAAGATGTGAACAATGTTAACCATGTTAAACCATATTAATGGTAATGTTTTAGCCACAACTTTAACAACTGCTGGCTTCACCAAAACATTTACTCTAGAGACAGATGCTAGTCATCATTCTAATATAATAAGGCCAGTAGCCTACACTAGTCACTTAATGAGGAGATCTGACCACACAATATGGAGAATAATAGCTTCATGAAGTTTGAGTCATAAGTCCTGATAAATGACATGTTCTTGTCTATTATTACTGTGGACTGTCATTTCATTTATTTTGTGATTGGATTTTGCATGTTGGATCTGATGATGTAATCTGTGAGTGCTGTTACATTTTGAGGCATGATTCCATAATGGCAATTAATGTGTTCTTATTCCCTTCTTAAGATAGATCACTTTATTAATCCCAGAGGGAAATTCTTCTATTGCAGCAGTACAAAGCATAGTAGTACTAATTATACATAGTAGTAATAATTAATTCGAACGAACGTATTTGTGATCACGATTTTCTCTCTCGTTTTCTCTTGGTCATGTTTTGTTTTTAACTGAACTCTTGTTGTTTGTGTTTTGATAACAGTTCCCTGAGACCGTCTGACAGGTTTTGATGTGTTAGATTGATGAGATAATGAACAGAGATGCTCATCAGGTCTGATTTTGATTTGGGGGGTTATGAGGAAACTGCAGCTCCTCTTCACAGCGAACGGCCCATGGTGTTTCTGCTTCCAGTCAAGCTGCGGTGTTAGGGAACCATCACACAATTACCGGACGAAATGATCAGCGTTTCAACATCCTTACATTAACATATCTACATTAAACTCTCTCGCCATTTGACCTTATCCCACATGAATGTGTCTGTGTGTGTTTAATTTGAGTTTGTTGAAACGTTGACGCTGAGCATTTCCTCCTGTAATTGTGTAATGATCTCTAACACTGCAGCTTGTCGCGGGAGCAGAAACAGCGCTAAGCGTCTCTATCTCTGTTAAATATGATCATTAGACAGTGCAGTTTAGTGAAGATTGTGGTTGTAGTTTGTTGTCTTCCTTCATTTCACCACCCAACTGCAGCTGCACTGATGAATCTGAGGGCCGTTCGCTGTGAAGAGGAGCTGCAGTTTCCTCATAACACCCCAAATCAAACTCAGACCTGATGAGCATCTCTGTTCATTATCTTATCAATCTAACTCATCAAAACAAATCAGACAGTGTCAGGGAGCATTTAGTTACTTCTGCACCGGACAAAAAACATGACCTGTATCTACAAAAGGCAACATTTTCTACAATTAAATCACGAAAAAACTGAATTACTGATTGTTGGTACAGAAACTCAGAGAAAACTGATTTTTGAGAAACTTGGTTCTTCAGCTTCATCTACAAAACCTGAAGTACGAAACCTGGGTGTGATCTTAGACTCTGAGCTCTGTTTTACCCCACATGTAAACACAGTCACTAAAGTAGAAATATTGCTAAAGTTCGGCCTTTTCTATCTCAGAGCGACGCAGTGAAACTTTTTCTTCTTGCTGGACTTCCTAAGAAAACTACACATCCCTTACAACTTGTACAAAATGCAGCAGCGTGCATCCTAACAAAAACAACAAAGAGAGATCACATTACTCCCATTTTGAAAGAACTGCACTGGCTGCCTGTATCATTCAGGATAGATTTCAAGGTTCTGCTACTAGTCTTTAAAGCTCAAAACAACCTAGCACCTGCTGACATCACAGAGTGTCTGTCTGTTTATGTTCCGGTAATCTAAGATCTGCAGATAGTGGCCTTCTACAGATACCCTCTGTAAAATACAGAAAACATGGAGAGACTCTTTTAGTTATTATGCTTCTAAACTGTGGAACTCAATTCCACCTTTTATTAGACAGTCAAGCTCAGTGCTCACTTTTAAGAAGCACCTAAAAACGTACCTCTTTAAATTAGCATTTAACTAAAACTGAATGTCTTGTGGTGTTTATCTTGTAATTTAATCTTCTTCATTTTCGTCTGATTCTAATTAAGTACTAATGATCTTTTCTATAACTATCACCTGTCTGTAAAGCACGTTGAGCTGCCACTGACATGAAGATGCTATAAAAATAAACTTGTTATCATTATTATTATTATTATTACAACACTGATTTTGTGCACAAATCAAAAAATAAACAGCATGCGTTCAGTTAAAAATAACGTTTGACAATGATTAGAAGAAAACGAGAGAACAAATTAGAAAATTGTGATCATGAATAAACAAAAACATACCCACGAAGTAAAGAAAACGTTTGTACGATTAAAAGAAAATGAGGGAACAATTTAAGAAATCGTGACCACGAATAAAGGAAAACGTGCGTACGAACTGCAAAACGTTTGCTCGAATTAATTTTTTTTTTTTTTACCTCCGTCCCCTCCGGGGCTCCGTACAGTAAAGAGCAAAACAGGGCAAAATGAACAGGAGCAAAGTATTGCCTTACAGTATTTCAAGATGCATACATAGAATTAAATAAAATAAAATATACTAAACACAATAAAAATAATGCACAGAACAAAAATAACTAAATTGCATAAATACTATGCAGTTTACAGTGCAGTGGTGCATGTCTCCTCCAGTGAATGAAAAAGTGACTATGTACTGTAAATGATAACGATGTTAACAGTTGTGCAATATGACATTTATGGATGCATAAACAAAGTGACAGTGCAATATGCAATATTTGTGGACAAATAAACGAAGTGGCTGTGCAATATGGAATATGCATAAATGTATAATCAAAGTGGGAGTGCATAGTAATATGAGTGGAGAGATGTAATGTAGTGTCCAGTGGGTGCCCAGTGAGTCTGTACTGTCAGTGGCTCAGTATACAGTAATGTCCCGGCACAGTGACGGTTGTTGTACAGTGCGATCGCTGTTGGTACAAACAACCTGTACCATTATTTACTAGAGCAGAGCGGAGTCTGTTGTTGAAGGTGCTGCACTGTCTGACCAGTAGGTCATAGAGGGGGTGTCACGTCAAGTCAAGTCAGCTTTATTGTCAATACTACAATATGTACAGGACATGGAGTATTGAAATTGTGTTACTCTCAGACCTCATGGTGTAGCAATAACATTAAACAGACAGTAAAAAGGAAATTTGTGAATTTAAATAGACACTAAATACATTAAACACTAATAGTAAAACTAAACACTAATTCTAGAAAAATAGAATAATAAAAATAATATAAATATAAGAAGGTCCTGAAATTAACACTAAAGTGACATATTAAGATAAGTGGGTATAAATAGTGCAATTATAAACAGTAGTGCAATTAGAATGAGCTTATGGAGCAGTTAAAGTGATGAGTGCATAGTCGGGAGAGAGAGAAACCACAGTGTGTGCATCTGCCGCCATCTTGTTAGTATAAGATGGTGTGATGTGTTGTTGAGGATAGCAATGAGCTTATTAACTGACCTCCTTTCAACGACCACCTCAAAACCATCCTGTGAGCATCCCAAGAGCACCAGCCTTCATCAGTTTACTGAGCCTTTTTGCATCTCCTCCTCTGATGCTTTCTCCCCAGCAGACTGCTGCAAAGAAGACAGCACCCACAACAAGACTGGTAGAAGATCGCCAACATCTTTGTGCACACATTAAATGACCTGAGCCAGAAAGTAGAGTCTGATGTTGAAAATTCATGCTGAAAATGTTGTTTGAGAAATCACTGAACTCACACCCACTGTGTTATTTTTCATCGCAACGTGTAACTTCCTGTACACAGCCTCTGCATCGGCCCCCCCAGTCCAGTTTGTAGTTAAGCAGGACACCTAGATATTTGTAGGTGTCTACAAGCTCAAGGTTCTGATCTTGGTTCTCTTTCTCCTGAAGTCCACCACCATCTGCTTGGTCTTGGTCACATTGAGGATCAGGTGGCTCCTCGTACACCACTCCACAATAATTTCCACCAGGTTTCTATATTCTCCTTCCTGCCCACCTCTAATGCACCCAACCTCCACAGAGTCATCAGAAAATTTCTGAATGTGGCAGAGGTCTGACCTGTATTGGAAGTCCGTCGTGTACAGGGTGAAGAGGAAGGGGTGCTCCAATGCTGCTGACCAGATGATCTGAGAGGCAGGTTCACAACCGCACATACTGGGGTCTTCCAGACAGGTAGTCTAAAACCCATGCAATCATGGACTTGTCCACCTGCATTTTCTCCATCTTCTCCCCCAGCATGAGAGGTTGGATGGTATTAAATGCACTTGAGAAGTCTAGGAAAGTAATTCTCACTACGATGTTATTCTGGAATGTGCTTTCTGCAGTAGATAAATAACAGTGTTGTCCACACAAACCTGCTGTTGATGAGCAAACTGCAGGGGGTCCAGAAAAGAGCTGACCTGAGGTGTGAGATGTGACAGCACTAGTCTCTCCAAGACTTTAAAGACACAACCTATTACAGGTTTACTGTGCTTTATTTTTTGTTTTGTTAGTTTCTTTTTCTCCTGTTTGCTTTATTTAGTAGTTCAGTCTTTTTTGGTATGTTTTATATCTTTTTTTTATCATTGTGCTATTATTGGCTGTACTTACTGCTCTACTGTTTGTTTTCTATCAGCAGAGTCTCTGTGAATCATGTTCAAAAGCAAGTCTTCATGGCCTGAATGCCCCCCTGTCTGTTGCCTGTTAGGACCGCAATAGCAGTGGCTATAGATATACTGATAATGACTCTAAGCTGTTGTGGGTTTTGGGCTTTCTGTTCTTTGTAGGTGCCTCATGGAGGTGGTCGGTGTAGCACACCTGAACTCTCCATACAGAAGAATGGCTCTTTCTTGTTGTACACAGCTAAAAATATTACAGACAAAGACACATTAAAGAAGAGAATTGAATTAAAATGATGGACACGTTAGTGTTTATATAAATTATTATTATTAATTATGATTAATAACATACTTGACTTTTAACACTAAGACAGTACACAACAACAGAAATCAAATTATTATAGACATATTTTTTTCCATCTGAAAGATATTTGATCTCACAAATAAAGTCAAGAAATTACCTTATTCTATTAGAATTCCTGCAACAAGATAAACAAACATAATTAATAATGCACTAAAATGAATAATAAAGCAATTGTTAAAAAGACAGAAATAATATATGATGTATAAAGTGGTGGCCATCTCTAATAACACAACAGCAGTGTCACAGAGTCTCTGTTGAATCATCACAGTATTATGGTCATTTAAAATCATGGCTGGGGAGAAGCTCCTCGTAAGAACCCAGAGATCTCCAACTGCAGCCAAAATTACATGAAGTTATACAGTCCCCAAAAGGGGAGTTGGTACATTTCATTCATCAACAGAGAAGAAAGCAGTTACAAAACACTGGATACACATAACTGTAATATGAATAAACAAGAGAACATTAACACAAAGCAATAATAAATTAGCTGAGGAAACAGAGGTAAAACCAAGGTCTGGTATGTAAATTTTTTTGTTGATTTTGTTACATCCCAGCGCATTCCTTGCACACACACACAAGAAAGAACAGAGGATCATTCTGAACTTATGAGTAACATAACATTATAGCACGCGCAGATCATAAAGATACAAGTGGTATTACTAGCTATATGAATAAATGGTCATATGTGAAACTACTGCTTCCATAACATAACAGTAAGATAAAGTGAAATAAAGTAGTACGACATACATACAAAAAGCCAAAAAGGTTATTAAATTCGTTAAATGACCAGCAGAATGACTTCTTCACACAATGGAAAATACTAACAAAGTGTATCGATTTTAGTTTGATAAAAAATGGTTCTATGATGTCACAGTAACTGAAGAAAAACCATCATGCCCTCCTTGGAGAGATTAAGCAGGCAAAAAGAAGATTGTTCTTGGGTTGATAACTGAGAGGCTGGGTCAATAGTGTCAGTATTTAGAAGACTTTCACAGGAATCACAGAACTACAATCAGTGTATTTTTTAAATTTGAGAGGTTTTCATATCTTGGCCAATTTAAATTGAAGTACACTTTGAACTCAGCCAGAGGGTTGGAGACAACAATCTGACTAGTAAATTGGTAGTTGGAAATCAACCACTGTTTGCTTTTGTAATTACTGGACAAAGTTCATTTAATCTCCATATGATGCTACTGTTCTATCATACTGTACTGAAAATTACCCCAAGATTCTAACATGATTTAGGATTAATTTAAAATGACAAGTTACATGTTTATATATTTTGCATATGATTTAGGAAAAAGAATCAATTATATATTTATGGCATTTGGCAGACACTCTTATCCAAAGCGACTTAGAGTTTGATCATTTTACACAGGTAGGTGAAGGTAGTGTTAGGAGTCTTGCCCAAGGTCTTTTATTGGTATAGTGTAGGGTGCTCACCCAGGTGGGGATTGAACTCCAGTCTACAGCATACAAGGCAGAGGTGTCACTCTAATGACATCATTAAACAACAAATTACAGATGAGACACAGTGTTGTGAACTTTCTGTGAAATTCACATTTCAGTTCTTTTTTTAATGCAGAACTGTCTTTATGTACATTAATGATGTTTGTGGTTTCTCTATTTATACTTTGTGTCTTTGCATTACAGCTGTTGCCACACATACCTTAGCGTATGGCAAGAGGAAGGAAGAAGGGTAGGGTTTCCTTTTAAGTGGTACTTGGTCCAGCAATGTTTTATGGTTGGTTGAGTGGAGTTGGGCTTCATTGTCCCTGTAAAAAAATAATGAAAAAAATTCTAGGCATGTTGCATGCTTTTAAGTACAATATGGAAGATGAGAAATTAGTAAAATCTTTTGAATTACAGCATGTACATCGTGTAGTGGAGTTGACTCTTCCTTGGATTAGGGCTTGGGTTTGTTTATGGTGTCTCCACCTTGCAGAGGCTCTTTGGGGGCTGATGCTGGATTCCAGAGATCAGATTTTGTCAGAATGCTTACTCTGTTTGGTAGTCCTTAGAAAGCTGAGCAGACTTTAGTTTTATAAGACATCACTGCACAGGTGGTAAAGGTTAACAGTGGGTTTGCGATGGCTGTGTATTTCTGCCATTCACAGCTAAAATAGTAATATTTATTTCTGAAGGTGGGCACCACATTCTATCTGGGACCACATTTCCTCCTTCAGTGCAACTTCACTACATTTGTTTGATGTCAGGTCTGAACTGAACTCTCCTACTTTTCCTTAAAGTAGCATATATGATGTTTTAGCTTAATCTATGTTGAAATCACTGCCATCACATAGCTATGAGGAAAAAAAAATAACACTCTATGGTTGGTTGTTTTGACAGGGGGTGTGAGTTCAGTGATTTCTCAAACAACATTTTCAGCATGCATTTTCAACATTAGACTCCTCATAGATCAACTGTAAACTGGTCATTTCATTTTATTTATTATGAGACCCACCAAACTTGCCTGCTTATGACTAAATGATTGTTTATTAAAAATCATATACTATATAGGGTATTAAACCTACCATGGTGTCTTGAATACGTGCACCTTAACAAGCTGTGGCACAAATCCGATATATTTTCAGAGCTGTGTGGACACAAAATCAGAATTTTCAAATCAGATCTGAGCCACCTACATATGTGGTCCTAAATTGGATACATATCTGATTCTTGGTCATGCAATCTGAATGAGAAAACACACATTTGAATTCAAACATTGAAATGTTTTTTTTTTTTTTATTGCTCATATACCACTAGTAAATACTTATATGCACTAACAGACTGTAATGAAACTGTAGGTGATTCGGTGCTAAATCTGAGAAACATCAACATAGCAGTGACTAGGTTTTCGAGTGATCTGACCTACAGGTCTGGAAATGCCATGCCATGGTTTACTGTGTTGGAAGCTGTCAGTTTAAATGTAGCTTATCCTCAATTGGCTGCCAGGTCATAAGATCAGATAAGTGATCACATCATTAATCAGTGAAGCCTTACTAGTATAGGAAGATATTTTAGCAAGATTGATGGTTGAAATTCTGGAGGAGGTACTGGTACATGCATTCAGTTTTCAGAAAAAGCAAAGACCATAGTTAATTATGTGTGCATTCTAGAAGTGTCCAGATAATGGGGATACAGGCCTCCAAGACTAAGTGAGCAGCAAGGGAGCGTGATGGCCAGCAAATGTATCTTAGCTGATGCACAAAGCCAAGTACATGTCATAAATTAAAAACAAAACCTACAATTGGGCATGTAAGCTTTTTGGTTCATTTACTAAATACACGACCCACTTCAAAGAAAGAAAACTTTAACCAAAGAAGACAATTTAAATAAAAAAATACAGATGAGCAAACATAATCCAGGGCTAAACAACATAGTTTTATTGACAAATCCAATTGGCATAACATCACAATCACCACAACATAGTTAAACATTAGAATTCAACCATTCCAAACACTACAGAAATTACAAACCCATAATGAATGCAGAAAAGCAGTTAGATTAGACAACCCAGCAAATCTGCCAACAACAACTTGGGAGGGTGGAAACTCACTGTGGATACAGTTCAGGGCTTGGGGTGGTTGGCTAAAACTATTGCAACTGGTAGTTCAATTAACAAATAAAAATCTGTGAGCCAGTAGTCCAAAAGGTCCAAAAACTGGGAAATCCATACAGACCAGAGATAGACAGAAAAACAAGACATAAAACAGAATTTGTTAAAATAGAATGTGATACAACTGATAAAAGTTTCACTTTTATTATCATCTAACTTTTCACAAACTGGCTCCTGGTTGAGAGGTATGGGTTAAACAAGACTCTTTCATAATGCTGACTGAGGTAACAGGCCATTAAGTGTTTCTCTGTTTTTCCTGTGTAGCATGCAGGGGGTGTGAGGTCTTGTCCAAGATGGCTAACAGCTTGTTGAGAGTCCTTTGTTCTGCCACAACCTCCAAAGAGTCCAGCTTGACTCCCACAACAGAGCCAGCCGTCCTAATAAGTTTGTTTATTTTGTTCAGAGCACTTTCTGCTGCTGCCCCAGGACACAACAGCCTAGAATAAAGTACTTGCTGACAACAGACTAGTAGAATGTCCATAGGAGCTTCATGCACACACCAAAAGACCTCAGCCTCCTCAGGAAACATAGACAGCTTTGGCCGGTCTTGTACACTGCAAGAGTGTTACAGCTCCAGTCCAGCTTGTTGTCCAAGTGCACACCCAGATATCTGTAGGTTCCCACCACCTCCACATCAACTCCATCATTGGTGACTGGTGACAAGTCAGGCTTGGAAGTCCAGCTTATACCAGTCATAAAAGTCCTTCTCCAGCTTCCTGTATTCCTCCTTCTGTCCACTCCTCACGCACCCCACTATTGACATGTCATCCGAGATTTTTTGCAGAGGTCATGACTCTGTGTTGTACCTGAAATCAGTGGTGTCCTGGTTGAACAAGAATGGGGCTAATTCAGTCCTCTGTGGTGCCCCAACACTGCAGACAGCCTTGTCTGAGACACAGCCCTGCAGTCACATGCACAGAGATCATCCAGTAAGACAGTCCATTATCCATGCGATGATAGATTCATCCACCTCCATCAGTTGTACCTTCTCCCCTAACAGCACAGGCTGTACGGTCATGAATGCGCTGGAAGAACATGGTACTCACAGTGCTGCCTGATGTGTCCAGATGAAAGTATGTTCTGTCCAGCAGGTAGATAATGGCATCATCCACTACAAATGCCAACTTGATACGCAATGCCATGCTGATATTTGGCAATCAACTATGAGCTGTATTATTGAAAAGTGGAAGCATTTAGGAACCATAGCAACGCAAAGTGTCACCATGTAAAGTTACAGAGTGTGATGGCAAGCATTGAGGCACATAATGCCTAAAAGTTACCAACACTCTGTTAACTCGATAACTGCACAGTTCCGAACCTCCTCTGGCATTAACATCAGAACAAAAACTGGTCACTAGGACTGGGTTTTATTGTCCAAATAGCTGCATACAAGCCTTAAATCACCAAGTACAAGTTGGTGTGGAAGAATTTGACTGGCACACACAAAGCCCTGACCTCTACCCCATCAAACACCTCTGGGATGAACTAGAATGGAGATTGCGAGCCATGCCCTCTCCTCCAACATCAGTGTCTTCCTGCACATATGCTCTTCAGGATGAATGGGCAAAAAGTCCCACATATACACTGTAACATCTTGTTGAAGTCTGACCATACCAAAACATTTAGCCTCAACAGTGAAAAATGCTGAATAACTTGTGTTGTCTTCTTTACTCAGTGATTGTTATTTAGTGAGAACAGCCTAACTGTATAACTAAGGGCAGCCGTGGGCTAGATTGGGCAGTCATGGGCTGGAGGTTAGGGAACCAGCCCTGTGAACAGAAGGTCGCCGGTTTGGTCCCCTCGGCTGAAAGTATGTGACTGAAGTCACATACTTTGAGCAAGGCACCTAACTCCCAACTGTTCCCGGGCGCTGTGGATAGGTTTGCCCACAGTTCTGGGCAAATGTGCTCTCTGCCCCTAGTGTGTGTACATTCACTAGTGTGTATGTGGTGTTTCACTGCACAGATGGGTTAAACGTGGAGGTGAAATTTCCCCGTTGTGGGACTAATAAGGGTCACTTAATTCACCACTGCACATCTCAGATGTAAGCTTCAGTAATGGCCCTTTTCATCTCACTCAGCAAAGCAGAGCTGTTCAAGGAAATGAAATATTAGCTCTTCTGGTTCTCAGAAGATGAAACTTGTAGTAAGCTGGAAAAAAAAATATATATATATATATATTCTTCCATTTAACTGCTTGGACAAAAAAAAAGGGGGGAAAAAGCTATGCATTGAAATCAGTGAAGGCTCTTACCTGATAAAGTAAGATTTCATTTCTAACTCAGGACAGAAGCCCAAATATTTTTTTTGAAATCCATTGAAATCATGCGTGTGCCTTAAAATTAAAGGACTGAAGCTCTTCCCAAACTCTGAGCAGTGATGTTGTTTTCTCAGGAGTGAATGCACTGGTGATTTTTGAGGGAACCACTTTCTCTAAAACTCTGTCCACACTCTGAGCAGTGATACGGTTTCTCTCCTGTGTGAATGCGCTGGTGTTTTTTGAGGTTACCACTTTCTGTAAAACTCTGTCCACACTCTGAGCAGTGATACGGTTTCTCTCCTGTGTGAATGCGCTGGTGTATTCGGAGACTACTCTGTTGAGTATAGCTCAGTCCACACTCTGAGCAGTGATACGGTTTCTCTCCTGTGTGAGTGACCTGGTGTGTTCGGAGATTACTCTGTTGAATAAAACTCTTTCCACACTCAAAGCAGTAATACGGTTTCTCTCCCGTGTGAATGCGCTGGTGTGTTTGGAGGTTAGTCAGTGAAGTAAAACTCTTTCCACAGTCTGAGCAGTGATAAGGTTTCTGTCCAGTGTGAATGTGCTGGTGTTGTTGGAGAGTACTCTGTGAAGTAAAACTCTTCCCACAATCTAAGCAGTGATACGGTTTCTCTCCTGTGTGAATGCGCTGGTGTATTCGGAGATGACTCTGTTGACTAAAACTCTTCCCACAGTCTGAGCAATGATACGGTTTCTCTCCTGTGTGAAAGCGCTGGTGTTGTTGGAGACTACTCTGTGAACTAAAACTCTTGCCACAGTCTGAGCAGTAATACGGTTTCTCTCCTGTGTGAATGCGCTGGTGTGTTTGGAGATGACTCTGTTGACTAAAACTCTTCCCACAGTCTGAGCAGTGATACAGTTTCTCTCCTGTGTGAATGCGCTGGTGTGTTTTGAGGTTACCGTGTTGATTAAAGCTCAGTCCACATTCTGAGCAGTGATACGGTTTCTCTCCTGTGTGAATGCGCTGGTGTGTTTTGAGACTACTGTGTTGATTAAAGCTCAGTCCACATACTGAGCAGTGATACGGTTTCTCTCCTGTGTGAATGCGCTGGTGTGTTTTGAGACTACTCTGTTTAGTAAAACTCTTTCCACACTCTGAGCAGTGATATGGTTTCTCTCCTGTGTGAATGCGCTGGTGTGTTCGCAGATGACACTGTTTAGTAAAACTCTTTCCACACTCTGAGCAGTAGTGAGTTTTTTTGCCTGCAATTTTTTGTGTTGGTCTGCAAGGTGTGTTCATGTTTTCGGAGTACTGGAACTTCCAGACACCGTATTCTCACATCCAGTCTTTCCTTATTTCAGCAGTTTCATGCTGTGTTTTTGAAGGGTAATTTGAAAACTAGTTGGAAAGTTGTTGTTTAGAGCAGAAGACTTGTAGCAGGAGATCATTCTGAAAAAGAAAAAGGAGAGGAAAATAAAACACTTGTAGATTAGGTGTTATAGAAGATAACTGAAAAAATACAACATCCTATGTTTTTATGAAGAACTTACAACTCACTTAGGTAAGAGCAGAATCTACACACACTCAAAACCACAAATGTGCGAACAATTCTGCAGTTTAAGAACACGTCATGAATCTGACAGATTTTTTCAGAGAACCTTCTTCGAAAACACATTTAAGTAGAATTTGGGAAGATGGTGAATGAGGACCACTGATTTACTGAGGCAAAGGATCAGAGATTAGAACCTAATTTTATATCCAATCAATTAGGGCCACCTTTGTCAACAACATTCCCACATAGCCAGAACTTACTTAATTCAATTAAGTAAAATAAATAAATAAATAATAAAAAATAAATCGAAGGCATATAAAGTGGTAGATAACAAAAGGTCCAAGTTTGCACTGATCAAAGCAGTCAAAGATGCCTAATAAAAATACAGATATACAGTAATTCTCCTCAAATTAAAGGTTTCTCCATTTGGGAGGTGACTCCAGACCTTTACTAACCACAAATATTGCAGCAAATATTGCAACTAACCCCAAACCAACTGAATAACTTTTAATCAAGACAAAAAAGTCTTTCCTCCTGTAGGTCCAGCAAGTGGGGCCATATTAATAAAACATACTTAAATCTCATTCTAATTTAGTTTTTAAGTTCTCATTCAAAGTTTCTACATTTTAGTGTACGCTTAAATTTACACACTTCATTTGTAAATAAAAAAAAGGTTGTAAAAATGGGTGTTTGTGAACAAGCTTTCCAACACTGCCCATCTTTGAAGTGATTAGCATATGAATGTTTCCAGCAAAAAACACTCAAATGAAAAGAATGTAGAAAATCTTAATAAGGGTATGATCACCCGTTCAACAGTAAGCATACTAAAATCATTAATTCATTTATTTATTAGAAATGATACCAAATAATACTTAAAGAGCTGAGAAAGAGGATGGCATCAGGATCATGCATTAAACCAGCCTTTTGATCCCAACTTACATTTACGGCATTTGGCAGACGCTCTTATCCAGAACGACTTACAATTTGATCATTTTACACAGGTAGGCGAAGGTAGTGTTAGGAATCTTGCCCAAGGACTCTTATTGGTATAGTGTAGGGTGTTTACCAAGGTGGGGTTTGAACCCTAGTCTACAGTGTAGAAGGCAGAGGTGTTACCCACTACACTATACAACCACTACTTGATTTCAATGATCCAAAAAGAATACAGACCTACATCACTGGACAAAGTGCTATTTTCTAGATGAGAAAAGTTAATTTTAGTTTAACTTATGTCAAATTCAACATTGTTGACATGTTTGTTGAGACATTTTAACCTTTTGTGAGAGCTCCCTCCAGCAGAACCACATCAACCATTGACTTAATAGTGACTTAATAATTTTTCAATTTAATACGTGTGGTTTTAGTGATGTAGGTAAATCTAGCAGATGGGTGAAGGTAGCTGTGTCCCTTCAGTTGTTTGTACTGCTTTCATGTCTGACTGATCCTGCCAAAAATCTGAAAATTACAGCACTGTTTAAACTCTGAGTGATGCCCTGATGTTTCTGATAACTTGTTATTGATGTGAGATTTCTGTTATGAAATGGAGCCAATAGGTGTAGTGCCTACAAATTTTTGTGTAGCTATAGTGATCATTTTTGCTACAATTTCGCTACAGGCTTCAGTCAATCCACGCAAAATGTGAACCATAGAATGCAGTCTATGCTAGTGGCGCTTGTGCAACCCTGACTGAGCCGCACAGAGTTTGAGCAACAAAACTGATCACCCCTTACTAGCAAGCTTAGCTGAGGAGTCGGCAGCCAGTTCTCCATTGACTTGGAGACACTATGCAAAGCCAAGAAAGACGGCAGTGGAGCACTGACACCAAATGAAAGGGCTAAATGTGCAGTCAACAGCAAATAGGGATAAACTGTGACAGATCAAATAAGAGTTCCTTTATCTGGAGGAGATTCAAGACTAATTCTAACTACCATCCTAAGCCTTAAATGTTCCAAAACAGCTGAATATCTTCTGAGAAACTGAGAAACAAAGATTTTCTGCCTCCCTCCTGCTGAGCTACCGTCAGCCTAGGACACCCTGTCTGCAGAATCTTCACACCTCATCTCTGCCAGTTCTCACCTCTAAAGGACCTAACACTCCATTTCCACCTGGCCATTAAAATATTAGGATATAATCCAGATACTAGGCATATGAAGTGACCAGTATTCAGAAAGAAGCCAAATACACTGAAAAAACACAGCTTCAGTCAACAGACCATTCTTACAAATTCCTAGAGGTGATAATTCCGTAGGACCTCAAATGGGACAGGTACACCATGACAGCTATAAACAGGGTCTGGCAGTGCCTGCATTTTTTGTGATGGCTAAGATAAAAACACAACGCCTCAAACGCTGCTGGTTCAGTTTTAAACAGACATTATGCT
Source organism: Colossoma macropomum (assembly GCF_904425465.1). NCBI lineage: Eukaryota > Metazoa > Chordata > Actinopteri > Characiformes > Serrasalmidae > Colossoma > Colossoma macropomum. The sequence goes on from NW_023494805.1 coordinate 237,855, forward strand.
ATGTGCAGAAAAAGTTGACGGGTTACTGGGTCTCTTCCCTGAAAAAAAAAAGTATTCATCTAGGATGTGGAAGAGAGTGTGGCCAATCACACTCCCTCACACATCAGTGGATCTAGTTCCGTCGGAAAAGGTGAGTTTAAGTTAGTCTATAGTCCATGAGGTGCATCACCCTGTGAAAATGATCAATCAAACTGGGTTGCACCTGAAATTGCAGCTTATTAAACAGTGGTTTCTGTCAAATGATGGGACCTTTCCAGAGTGGATGTAAGCTATGGTCTAAACGAACAGGAGCTGCAGATGTAAGCTATGGTCTCACTGAACTGGTGTCATGTAACTACTGAAAATTAAACCAGCGTATAACCAGATAACCAGAGTTATAAACAGTGTAAACAGAGTGAAAAAGAGATAAACAGCTCTTTACCTTCAGCAGATCAGCTCCTGTTTCTCTCTATTTCTGTAAGAGTGAGTTATAAACAGTGTAAACAGAGGGGAAAAAGAGATAAACAGCTCTTTACCTTCAGCAGATCAGCTCCTTTTTCCCTCTAAAACCGCTCTTCTTCTTCTCCACTTTATTGTTTTCGGTGAACAAGCGTTTGAGAACTAGCGCCCCCAATTGACCTCATCTCTGTATCTGGGGGCGATGTTTTTCTAATCCCACCCGTATTCCTCCAAAACCCGCCTCCTGCGCGATGATTGGCTAGAAGTTCATAAGAGCAGCCGCCCATTTCTTTGAATTAACACAAATGAGCAATAAAATGAAAGAATAAGAATAACGGAACACATTCAATTATTATACGGATTATAATATAAACAACTGCAGCAAATTTGGTCAGAATTGATGTCAAAATTAATGCAGCAGATGATCAGACATTGATGGAGGACAGTGTGTAGTACAAATTACTAAAAAAGAAAAAGAAAATGATATATAATGTAATTTTTTTAAATAAAGAAAAAAATAAATAAAAAAAACACCAACCAGGAAAATATTTAGATTTTTTAGTATTGATTTTAAAAGTTCTGAAAGCATTGAATACATTTCTGTATTTCTTGCTCAAAAATAATCAACTGAATTGAAAGAGGCTTTTAAATGCCATTTATACATCTCCCTGAAATTTGGTAACAGGGTTGCAAAAAGGCTGTACATTTCAAAAAAGCTCAGATAGTCTCTGATTTAACAGCCTGAGGTTGATATTAACATTTCTTCAAGGTTAAACAGGTTAAGCACTTACTTTGATGAATACTTTGTCATAAAACACCAAAGAAAAAGTACATTTCAAAGAGCTTTTAAAGTGAACTTTGTTCACGGGAAATGCCAAGTTCAACTGAATTAAATTTCCTAATTGATTAAATCTTTTCCTTCTCTCAGTACTTACCTTTACTCAGTTTCTATGTAAATAGCTTGAATGCGAATGTTTCTTTTCCTGTTTAGTACATAAATCATGGAAATCTTCTGAATGACCGCTGAACGCTTGAACAATTTCAGACTTAAAGACATAAAGGACAAACTTCAGCTTTCTCTGCCAGCCCCATCCCCACAAAAACAAAAATTATTGAACCAAATGACTACAGGCCAGTAGTCTTGTCCTCTGTAGTCATGAAGGTCTTTGAACATGTGGTCCCAGCTCTACTGGAAGACAGGTCTTGGCATGGTCAGCTTGGCCCTGCACTTCATGCTGCAGCATCTTGACAGTCCTGCAACATTTGCTAGAGTTCTGTTTGTGGACTGATTAAACTGAAAAAAAAAAAAAATAGTATGCTGAGAATGGCTTCTGAGTACTTCACTTACATTTTATTGTTGACCTTAAGATTCAGAGCTAAAAAGTGTGAGTTATAATAACTGATAGTTAAACTACTTTGAGTTAAATAATCATGTGGAATCATTTACCTTATTATTGTAAGCTGACTGACCTTCACATATTTTGCAAGTTTTGTTTTGAATATATATATATTTTTTTACCGAAACATAAACAATAAATTAAATTAAAGGCTATTCTTATCTAATATGAATATTTTACATGGGTGGTCACATGAGAACAATAATGTGTGTCTAAAAGAAGTAAGGGAAATGTTACAATACAGATTCTTCATGAAAAGATTATCAACAGTAAAATATATATATTTACAATGAACCTGATAGGCAAATAACAAATAATAATTAATAATTTAATCACTTTAAATCCCAGGCTCTTTACATATTACAGTTTATTTTTAGTAACTGTGGGGACTTCAGTGCAAACCACCTGAGCTATTCTTAATGTGTAATAAAACTTTGCATCACAGAAGAAATCAGTGTGAAGATAACCAAGATGAAAAAGGCATGTTGCTACCAATATCATACAATGGAAAGGAGGCTAGGTTCTTAAGGTGCTTCTCTGCACAACGTCATAAAAGAATCACTTTGGTTTAATAGATGTATAAGAATTACTTTTGTCCATGAAATGTATGCAGGTAAAGTCCCTTTTTAAAGTTTAATGAACCTCGACATAACATAAATGTTCTAGGAAGAACTCTTAAAATAGTACAGGATTTGCTTGTGTACACCTTAAAACAGCTGTTCTCACTGACAGATCTCTATTAAACACAGTTCTTCAGAAAACCAAATGTGCTTCTTCAATGGCATCACTCAAAGATCCCTTTATGGGACTTTTTAATTATAGTGCATTGGTCAGCAGTAACATGGTTTCAGTTTGAAAGGAGATATTTATGTTGATGCAACAACAAAATCAGCGAAACTTAGTCAGAGGTAGTAAGGCTGTGGATTGTGATGATATTTTCATTTTAGAAAGAAATTGTAATATTTTTGTGGACACCTTTGTACTTTGTGGTTTCATGTTCAGAAGCCAAGAGTTTGGGGTTTCCTGATTTGGGTTTGAACAGCACATTTTAAAGAAACTTTGTTTTCTTGTGCCAGGGCTGTAATACTCATCCATTTCCTGTAAGTGCTGGATAACCACATGGATGTAATTGGACAACTTGGTACTGCATTTTAAGGATCCACATACACATGTATTCCAGTCAGGTTAACAAGGGATATCATCACCTTTGAGGCAAAGGCAAAGCAAAACATGTTTATTTATAAAGCACATTTACAAATTTATCAGCACCCTTAGTGAGGAAAGTCAAAGATTTACCAATTATCACTGGATGAAAGGCAAAATTGAAAAATCAATGCAAAAAAACATGATTGATTGGTCCTTGGGATAAGTGTGTATAACATTTAACCTCAATACATGTCAATCAAACAGGACAACTAATGCACAATTATATTTGTAACATTTCCAATATCATAAGTGAGGAAGGCAACTAAAAATAAAAAAAACTCAATGATCATTGTGATGACAGTGCTAGCATTCAACCCCCCAGAGAGTTAATGTTTTCCTTAACAATGAACACCTTTAACACTGTTGGATTAATCTCCTGTTACATTAATATTGTAAAGAAAACATAGTAACAGGAGAAAGAATAGCAAAGTTCCAAATACAAATGCTTAAGAAAAAAAAAATAAAAAGTTGAAAGTTTCAACTTTCAAAGCATTTTGTGTTCAAAGGGGTAAAACCAATTTTTTTTTTTTGTTTTGGCTGTCCAGTCTCACTGAAAATATAGTTTTTCAAAATAAAAAAAAATGGAAAAATATTTCAGTTAAATGACAGAGTAGTCCATATTACTATCATGTAAAGCATGTATGTTTTATGAATGTTCATGAACATGCTATGTTTATGTAAGATGTCATGAATGTTATGTAAACACCCTTCAGATAAAACGGTCCTGACTTATTTTCATATATTTAAAATGGTGAAACTAAATAAGCACTGGCTACCAGGTGTCAGTAGAATAACTTTGTCATCAATATGATAGAAAAGGGATATCATTTGTACTTAAGTGTATTAATAGTGCTATAAACTGAAGTCTAATTGTATGTATTATTACAGACGTAAAATCTACCATGAGACACACAGTAGTGTGTTTCTGGTGTTTTCATTTTTCCTGCAGGATTCAGGAGGTTATTATATCTCACACAACCACACAGGGTAATCATAGACCCCAATCCCGGCATAGAGAGGCTCAGTGAATGTGGTGTAGAGTGTGTGTAGGTGGAACATTGTGTGCGTGTCAGGTGAGATGGAGTAGAAGGACAGAGTGCCGGACTCCCAGTCCAGATACACTCCTACTCTTTTAGAGGGTGAAGGCGGGATAGGTAGGTAGGTTCTCTTTACATTGTGCCAGAAGGAGTATCTGTTGTCAGTGTATCTGATTACAAAGTACTGGAGACTCCAGAACTGATTATTGTAGGCAAAACCACACTCAAATATGCCTCCTTTCCTCCTGATTCCTCTGTACGATACTGATATATCAGCCCTCTGACTGCTCCACTGAACATCCTAGTAACAGCGTCCAGTCAGACTCTCCACACTTAGAACCTGAGGTATGCCATCAAATCTGTTTGGATGATCTGGATACGAATTATCCTTAAACACACACTCCACCTTTCTGTTCCCCTCAGACAGAAAGAGACACCTGTTCACTGTGTTTGAATCCAGAGTGAGATCAACAGCATCTGTAAAAACACACACATACAGATTAAAGGAAATATAGTGTGTGTGTATCTTACATTTCTTCAGTCCGGGTTTCAACCTGAAAACATAATGATGTTGGCTGTGTATCACTATCATACAAGATTGTTAGCAGTCAGGCCTGGAGTTAGAAGTCTGCCACAGAACACTGAGACCTTTGCCAAGAGCTGTTCTAAAATGCAGCATAGAACATTACATTTATGAAATTTGGCATCCACTCTTATCCAGAGCAACTTACGATATGAACATTTTTTACAGTGGTAGTTGAAGGTAGCATTAGGAGTCTTATAGGAGGTTTAGGTGTCTGTCGTACCTGTCTGACGTCAGTTCCAGGTGAGAGTATCGCTGGCGTCCGTCTGTTCGATTGCTGCTTCTCCCCTTGTCTCTGCGTTTAGTGTTTGTTTTGTTTTGTTTAGCTGTTTTTGAATCGCTGCAAGTGCCATTTCTACCGTTGCTAGCTGTTTTCCACTCCCGATCGACTGTGCGACATTCACTGCTGCTGTGCTGCCCTGCTACCCGGCTGTCTGCGGCGGCACTCACTGCCGCTCTGCTACCCTGCTCCTTGGGTGTCTGTGGCAGCATTGACCGCTGTTGTATTACTCTGCTCCTCGGCTGAATGCTGTGGCCTCCACCGCCGCTGCGCTACTCTGCTCCTTGGCTGACTGCGGCGGCCTCCACCGCCGCTGTGCTAGTCTGCTCCTTGGCTGACTGCTGTGGCCTCCACCGCCGCTGTGCTAGTCTGCTCCTCAGCTGACTGCTGTGGCCTCAACTGCCGCTGCGCTACTCTGCTCTTCGGTCGACTGCTGTGGCCTTCACCGCCTACTCTGCTCCTCGGCCGACTGCGGCAGCACTCACCGCCGTTGCGCTACTCTGCTCCTCGGCTGACTGTAAGCTACGGTCACCACCGTTGCGCTACTCTGCTCCTCGGCTGACTGTAAGCTACGGTCACCACCGTTGCGCTACTCTGCTCCTCGGCTGACTGTAAGCTACGGGCACCACCGTTGCGCTACTCTGCTCCTTGGCTGACTGCGGCGGCATTCACCGCCGCTGTGCTACTCTGCTCCTCGGCTGCTGCTGTGGCCTTCACTGCTGCTGCACTACGCTGCTCCTCGGCCGACTGTGGCGGTATTCGCCACTGCGCTACTCTGCTCCTCGGCCGACTGCGGCGGAACTCACCGCCTTTGCGCTACTCTGCTACTCGGCTGACTGTAAGCTGCGTTTACCGCTGATGATTTGCTAAGTAATCACTTTTAATTTTGTGTATAAACCTCTTCTATTTAATTATGCAGCTGTTAACCTACATGGCACTGCTGTTAGCCATTAGTCGTTTATATTCTCTGTGTTTGTTTCTGGTTAGTCCAAGCTTTGTGCGCTATCCTCTTTCTGAGCTACATAGGTTCAATAATTCTAACTTCCTCTCTAAAGCAGCTGCTGTATCTGCCTGTAAAGCAGGTATATTGTCCCGATGTCGTTATGTCCACCGCGGCTCGAGACAGTATCGTAACAGATCCTTCCACTACTACTTCTTCTCCAGATGACCATGCTACTATGCTTAATGCTGCACTTTCTGACTCTCTTAATGCACTAGCACCTTGGAAATCTAAAACTGTTAACTTTGTCACCTCCTCTCCCTGGTATACCAATGAACTCCGCTCCATGAAGCAAAGTGGTTGCCGGTTGGAAAGGCTTTTCAGGAAAACAAAGCTCTCTGTTCATGTGGAGGCTTACAAACAACACCTCTTAGCTTATAGAGATGCCATGCACTCAGCTAAATCAGCCTCTGCTCTCATTAATAATTCGAACACAAACTCCTGTCATCTTTTTTAACAGTTACAAAATTATTTAAACTCCCTGAAACCTCTGTGGCTGCCTCCCCTGCAATCTGCGACTCATTTTTACATTTCTTTGAATCAAAAATTGCACGAATCAACAGTTTTCTGCTATCCCCTACTAATAATACCTCTTCCCTTTCCTCCCTGACTGTCCATTCTCTAAGCCCTAGCTGCCCCCTCCTCTAATCTCTCTACCTTTAACACTGTTGATTCTTCTTCCATTATAAACACCATAACTACTTCTAAAACTATAACTTGTTCTCTTGATCCCCTTTCGACAACCTTAACTGAAACTTGTCTTTCTGCCCTGTTCCCTCATCTCACAATTCTTGTCAATAACTCGCTTCTCTATGGACAGGTACCCTCTGCTTACAAGATTGCTGCCATCACACCCATAATTAAAAAACCTGGCCTTGATCCACTAGAACTCAGTAACTACCGCCCCATTTCTAACCTCCCTTTCCTGTCCAAAGTACTTGAACGAACTGTGGCTAGCCAACTTCAGTATTACTCATCAGCTAACTGCCTCTTTGAACCATTCCAGTCCGGATTTCGTCCCTCTCATAGCACAGAAACTGCCTTAATAAAGGTCACTAATGATCTCCTGATGTCTGCCAATATTGGTGCCCTTAGCATCCTTCTACTACTTGACTTGAGTGCAGCCTTTGATACGGTGAGCCACTCAATCCTCCTATCAAGGCTGCATGATCTGGGCATTAGGGGGACTGTCCTGGAGTGGTTTAAGTCATATCTGACTGACATAAAACAGTTTGTCACCCTCTGTGGCCATACGCACATCTGTGGTTACTCAGGTGGTCCCTCAAGGCTCAGTCCTTGGACCTCTTTTGTTTATTGTGTACATGCTTCCTCTTGGCCACATAATACGTAGTTTCAAGCTGAGCTTTCACTGTTATGCGGATGATGCACAGATTTACATTAGCACTCAATCTATTAATAATCCACCCCTCACCCAGCTTGAAAACTGCCAAACAGAAATTAAAACATGGATGAAGCACAACTTTCTCATGTTAAATAGTGACAAAACAGAACTTATTCTTATAGGATCTAAATCAACTCTCTCCAAAACGTCTCCTTTCTCTCTTTCCATCAACAATGTAACTCTGTCTCCTTCCCCTCTGGTACGAAATCTGGGCGTTCTCTTTGACTCAACTCTCTCATTCAGTGCACACATCAACTCCGTAGTTAAAACCTCTTTTTTCCATCTCTGTAACATTGCAAAAATTCAATCGTCAATCTCTCAGTCTGCTGCAGAAAACCTTATTCATGCATTCATTTCTAGTTGCCTTGACTATTGTAACTCTCCACTTGCTGGTATTAACTCCTCCCATTTATGCAAACTCCAGATGGTACAGAACTCTGCTGTTCGCCTTCTCACCCGCACCTGTGCACATCAGCATATTACACCTATCCTGCAACATCTTCACTGGCTTCCTGTAAAATAAGGCATACAATTCAAAATTCTTCTCCTCACATACAAAGCTCTGCATAACCTTGCTCCTTTTTACCTCTCTGATCTACTTATTCCCTACAAACCAACTCGCACTCTCAGGTCTTCCTCTGCTGGTTTACTCACTGTCCCACCTTCCAAACTTCATGGGTACGGTGATCGTGCTTTCTCTAGGCTGGCTCCCCGAATCTTGAACTCTCTTCCCTCACATATTCAACAGGCCAACTCTGTCCCTACTTTTAAAGCTAAACTTAAAACTTATCTCTTTTCTATTGCTTATAACTGTTCTCAATCCTAAGCTCTTTGCCAAGTCCTACTATGTCTTGCTTGTGATGTTATGACTGTGCTTCATGTTTTCATGTCTGTCTTTACTGTTCTGTATTTCAAAAACATGTAAGCGTCTTTGAGTTCTGGAAAAGTGCTATATAAGTATAATTTATTATTATTATTATTATTAGTGATATAGTGGTATAGGGTAGGGTGCTTGCCCAAGTCAGGAACTGAACCGCAGTCTGCAGCATGGAGGGCAGAGGTTATTCTATAAATAAAAAAGCTTATTCTATAAATACAAATGCTCATAGGTTTCTCCCAATATAGACTGTGTCTGTCTCCCGAATAAAACAAAGCATCAAAAAGCCTCAAAGTGTTTGCTCTAGTAACTTGATTAATATCAGACCTGTTGTACCACTCTGCAATGACCGCACCTTTGGTCTAAAACTAGGACTGCTTAACATAAGATCTCTCACACCTAAAGCCATCACTGTTAATGAAATTATTACTGATCATGACTTTGATGCTCTGTGTCTAACAGAGACGTGGATTAGACCTGAAGGGTACTTGGCTTTAAACGAAGCCACGCCAACAGGCTATAGCTATGTACATAGTCCTCGCTTAAACGGTTGGGGTGGAGGCATAGCAACCATTTAATTATCAATACTTTAGGACTAAACCAGAAAGCAGACTGTTTCTCTTCCTTTGAAATTCAGTTTCTCAATGTTAGCAGTCGAGGAACAAACGAGAGCTCATTTTCGCTCATCATAATCTACAGACCACCGGGGCCTTACTCCGAGTTTTTACAGGAATTTACTGACCTGTTATCTAGTTTAATAACAATCTCGAATAAAGTAATAATTGTTGGAGATTTTAATATCCACATAGACAAACCACAGGATCCGCTAAGTAAGGCATTCATATCTATTTTAGACTGTTTTGGCTTCACTCAAAATATTATGGGGCCTACTCATTACTGTAACCACACTCTAGACTTAATATTGACCTTAGGTATAGACATTAAGCATTTGGCCATCCTTCCTCAGACCACAGCAGTGTCAGATCACTACTTAATCTCATATGAAGTCAGATTTAGTCATAATATATGTCCATCCACATGCTATAGTGTTAAACGTACTATAACATCGTCTACACCGAATAGCTTTATTGAAAACCTTCCAGATCTTTCGTCCTTAATTAGTTGTCCGTCTGAACCCAATGAATTAGATATGCTGACTAAATGTTTGGACACACTTTTCGCTCTACTTTAGATAATGTGGCTCCATTAAAAAGTAAAAGAATAAGGCAGAAAAGGCTCGCTCCATGGTACAATGACCATACTCGAGCTATGAAACAGACTGTTAGGCGATTAGAGCATAAATGGCGTCAGACTAAACTTAAGGTTTTCCATTCTGCCTGGAAGGAGAGTCTTATAGACTATAGAAAAGCACTAAAGTCAGCACGTTCAGCCTATCTCTCATCATTGATTGGAAATAACAAGAATAATCCTAGGCTACTATTCAGTACTATCTCTAAATTAACTAATTATCAAGCAGCTACTGAAGCCCAGATACCATCAGCCTACAGCAGCATTGACTTCATGAACTTCTTCAATAATAAAATTGAATTGATTAGGCACAAAATTCAAAATGCGCAGCATTGCAGTGCAGTGTCCTATAAACCTAATCTAGATCTAGAGTGCAGTATAACCACTACAGAGATGCTGGAGTCTTTTACTTTACTCCAACAAACAGAGCTCGTCCAAATTATTTCATCTACAAAAACAACAACTTGTACACTAGATCCTATTCCTACAGGTTTACTTAAAGATGTTTTGCCAGAAATAACTAAGCCCTTTCTAATTATAATAAACTCTTCTCTCAGCCTCGGGTATGTTCCAAAATCTCTTAAATTAGGTGTAATTAAACCCCTAATAAAGAAACCTAGTCTTGACCCCTCTGAGCTATCAAACTATAGACCTATTTCAAATCTTCCCTTTTTATCAAACATTTTAGAGAAAGCCGTGGCAAAACAATTATGTTCCCATCTGCATAGGAGTAATATATATGAAAAATTTCAGTCCGGCTTCAGGCCTCACCATAGTACCGAAACAGCGTTAGTGAAAATTGTAAATGATCTTTTATTATCCGCTGACAAAGGAAACATATCCTTACTGGTTTTACTCGATCTTAGTGCAGCTTTTGACACAATAGACCATTCCATTCTATTAGAAAGGCTTGAGAAACTAGTAGGAGTGACAGGTAAAGCTCTTTCGTGGTTCAAATCTTACCTTTGTGATCGCTTTGAGTTTGTTAATGTAAATGGTGAACCATCAGCTCTCACAAGAGTAAAGTACGGTGTTCCACAGGGCTCTGTCTTAGGACCCATGTTATTTACCTTATATATGCCACCACTAGGTACCATCATTAGAAAACATGGCATCAGTTTCCACTGCTATGCCGATGATACACAATTATATATTTCAGCTAAACCAGAGAAAAAAATTGAACTTAATAAGATAGAGGACTGTGTAAAAGACATTAAAGAATGGATGTCAAGTAACTTCCTCTTACTAAATTTGGACAAAACAGAAGTCCTTCTTCTTGGTTCAAAAGCTACTAGGGATAATCTGCCTACATTTACTCTTAATCTCGATAGTTTCTCAGTTGTACCAGGCACATCTGTAAAAAGCCTTGGTGTCACGATTGATCCCAGTCTGGCCTTCGATGAGCATATTACCAATATTACCAGAATAGCTTTCCTCCATCTGTGTAACATCGCTAAATTAAGAAATGCACTGTCGCTACAGGATGCAGAAACGTTAGTTCACGCCTTAATCACGTCCAGGTTAGATTACTGTAACACTCTGCTTTCTGGTTGTTCCAGCCAAAACCTTAACAAGCTTCAGTTAGTCCAGAACGCTGCAGCCAGAGTTCTCAGCAAAACCAGGAAATTCGACCACATTAGCCCAATTTTGTGTACCTTACATTGGTTGCCAGTTAAATTCTGCATTGAGTACAAAACTCTTCTACTGACATATAAAGCTTTGAATGGCCTTGATCCTCAGTACCTCAGTGACCTTATTTCCTATTATCAACCGACATGCCCACTTAGATCACAAGGTGCGGGCTCATTATTAGTGCCAAGAATAAATAGAGTTACGTCAGGGGGAAGAGCCTTTTCATACAAAGCCCCCCAGCTTTGGAATAGCCTACCAGTCTGTGTCCGGGACTCAGACACAGCCTCTATCTTTAAGTCTAGGCTAAAAACGTACCTGTTTAGTCGAGCCTTTGGTTAATTTGTTTTTCTAACTATGTCCCTCTCATCCCCCTCCCCCCTACCCCCCCTTTCCCCCTCCCCCTCTCTTTCCCTGAGCTGAGCGGCTGCCTGTCCTAAGAGGGTCTGATGTGACTGATGTGGCCGGTGGACTGCACAGTGGTGTTAAACTGTATCTACTTATACTGTTTTGTGTCTGTGCTGTTATCCGGTGTCGACCAGAGGAGGATGGGTTCCCCTTTTGAGTTTTGTTCCTCTCAAGGTTTCTTCCTCCTGTTGAGGGAGTTGGTAGTTGGTATGGTATGGTGTAGTGGGTAACACCTCTGCCTTCTACACTGTAGACTGGGGTTCAAACCCCACCTTGGTAAACACCCTACACTATACCAATAAGAGTCCTTGGGCAAGACTCCTAACACTACCTTCGCCTACCTGTGTAAAAAAAAAAAAAATGATCACAATGTAAGTCGCTCTGGATAAGACCAAATGCCATAAATGTAAATGAGTTTTTCCTTGCCACTGTCGCCAAGGCTTGCTCACTGGGGGCGTGGACCTGGATTCTTTGTAAAGCTGCTTTGTGACAACATCTGTTGTAAAAGGTGCTATATAAATAAATTTGACTTGACTTGTTACCCACATCCTCTAATCAACATGAACCTGCAGTAGTAGTCGTTATGTAACAGTACTTAATGTAGAAAGCTTTACTTCATTACCAGTTTTGTGGGTTTGAAGCAAGTTCATTGTAGACATTGTAGTGACAAAGGCATCTGCATCATCTTTTCTCAAGTATAGGAGGTTTATGAGAGGGTGAGTACGTATTACAGCTGGTGGAGGAAATTGCTGGCTGTTGTTGCTGGGCAGCACCAGTTTTGGCCATATCTGTATTGTGTTACCTTCGTGAACCAATCATGTCTCACTGTCTTGGCTCATGCAGTTTAAAGAGCCCGAAGGCCAGGTGGCAGGGTGTATCATAGTGCTACATGAGTACAATTTTTCCTTTATAATTACTTTTCCTTTATAATAATAATTACTTTAAGAAAACAGTCAACAAATAACAACAAGCAACAGTATGATATTTTTTTTTGCCTTACCAAGATGTATTATAAGTACAGTACTCTATGTTTTCTCGGTTTTTTTTGTTTGTAGTTGGATACATTATTGAATACTTTTAGCACAGCTCACAACTGTTTGTGTTGACACCCAATGAAAAAAATGCTATACAACTCAATTTGAGTATATTTTGTAAATGTTTATATTAGCATAACACACAAGAGAAGCTGTAAAATACTAAACCTTGTCTGTTGCCAGTACTATACAAAAATTACCATTTAAATGCTGTAGTTCTGAATGACACAAAGTCTAAACGTTAATGGAAAAGACAGGCCTGTAATGTACCAGGTTTTGAGAGTGAACCACCCCCCCCCCACATACACACACACACACACACACACACACACACACACACACCTGAGTGTGTCCAGTGTGTAGTGAGGATCATCCAGTAGATCAGACAGCAGCTTCACTCCAGATTATCCTGGGTGATTATAGGACAATTCCAGTTCTCTCAGGTGGGAAGGGTTTAATTTCAGAGCTGAAGCCAGAGAACCACAGCATTTGTCTGTAATCATACAACCAGACAATCTGCAGAAAGGAAGGAGAAAGAGGAACAGATGGCATTTACACAGCAAGAGAATTTTCAATTCAGCAACTATATCCCGTTCTGAAAGGCCTATATTTTTCAAGGTGTGCAGAGCAGACAAAATGCTTATTAAGCATCCGTCCCATTTTTTACCTTCATCTTACTCTAAAAACAGGCATTAGCTTACTATTGAACTGTTCAAATACTGTGAACAAATAGCTTACTTTGTGAAGAAGGCTTTTTCTGCTGGTTTGTTAGTTTGTTGTTCATGAGGCCTTCATTCATTAGTAGCACTAAAAAACCTGCTTTGATCTGAGAGATCAAGAGGGACAGTAAGAATGAAGGAGGTACTTATGGCCAAGAACAACAAAGGGCATTGAGAGGTTTAAAGGAGCATACAGTTTTTAATGACTTGAGCTGATCTAATAGCTGATTTGTCAACATTGAGAGTGAAGTTGGAGAAGTTCAAAACTAAAGCTTTAGGGCCTTCTAACAGAACATATGCACTAACAGACTGTAATGAAACTGTAGGTGATTTAGTGCTAAATCTGAGCAACATTAACATAGCAGTGATCAAGTTTTCGAGTGATCTGACCTACAGGTGAAATAAGTTGTATAAAAAGGACAGAATTTTGGGGCACTCCCTAAGCAATCAAGAGCAAACCCAGGAATGCCTATAGATGAAAGTCTAGATGAAAGCCATGCCATGGTTTACTGTGTTGGAAGCTTTCACTTTCTGTAGGCGCTAAAAATGTTTAAATGTAGCTTATCCTCAATTGGCTGCCAGGTCATCAGATAAGTGATCACATCATTAATCAGTGAAGCCTTACTAGTATAGGAAGATATCTTCAGTAGGATCGTTTTAGCAAGATTGATGGTTGAAATTCTGGAGGAGGCAGTGGTACATGCATTCAGTTTTCAGAAAAAGCAAAGACCACAGTTAATCATGTGTGCATTCTAGAAGTGTCCAGATAATGGGGATACAGGCCTCCAAGACTAAGTGAGCAGCAAGAGAGTGTGATGGCCAGCAAATGTATTTTAGTTGATGCACAAAGCCAATTACATGTCATAAATTAGAAACAAAACTCCAATTGGGCAGGTGTATTTAAGATTTTTGGTTCATTTACTAAATACATTACCCACTTCAAAGAAAGAAAACTTGAACCAAAGCAGACAATTCAAATAAAAAAAAAATACAGATGAGCAAACATAATCCAGGGCTAAACAACACAATTTTATTGACACAAATCCAACTGGCATATGACCACAATCACCACAACGTAGTACCACATTAGAATTCAACCATTCCAACGCCAAACAGCACAAATTACAAACCCATGATGAACACAGAGAAGCAGTTAGGCTAGACAACCCAGCAAATCTGCCAACAACAACTTGGGAGGGTGGAAACTCACTGTGGATGCAGTTCACATAGGTACAGGAGGGACAGGGCTTGGGGTGGTTGGCTAAAACTATTGCAACTGGTTGTTCAATTAACAAAAAAAATCTGTGAGCCAGTAGTCCAAAAGATCCAAAAAACTGGGAAATCCAAACAGACCAGAGATAGACAGAAAAACAAGACATAAAACAGAATTTGTTAAAATAGAATGTGATACAACTGATAAAAGTTTCACTTTTATTATCATCTAACTAACTTTTCACAAACTGGCTTCTTTAAGTTGAGAGGTATGGGTTGAACAAGACTCTTTTGTAATGCTGACTGAGGTAACAGGCCATTAAGTGTTTCTCTGTTTCTCTGTTTTTCCTGTGCAGCATGCAGGGGGTGTGAGGTCTTGTCCAAGATGGCTAACAGCTTGTTGAGAGTCCTTTGTTCTGCCACAACCTCCAAAGAGTCCAGCTTGACTCCCACAACAGAGCCAGCCGTCCTAATAAGTTTGTTTATTTTGTTCAGAGCACTTTCTGCTGCTGCCCCAGGACACAACAGCCTAGAATAAAGTACTTGCTACAACAGACTGGTAGAATGTCCATAGGAGCTTCATGCACACACCAAAAGACCTCAGCCTCCTCAGGAAAGATAGACAGCTTTGGCCTGTCTTGTACACTGCAAGAGTGTTACAGCTCCAGTCCAGCTTGTTGTCCAAGTGCACACCCAGATATCTGTAGGTTCCCACCACCTCCACATCAACTCCATCAATGGTGACTGGTGACAAGTCAGGCTTGGAAGTCCAGCACCATCTCCTTAGTCTTACTGATGTTTAGCTGCAGCTGGTTCAGCTTATACCTGTCAACAAAGTCCTTCACCAGCTTCCTGTATTCCTCCTCCTGTCCATTCCTCATGCACCCCACAATTCCCATGTCACCTGAGATTTATGGGCAAAGGACATGACTTTGTGTTGTACCTGAAATCAGAGGCATGCAGGTTGAACACATTTTATTCAGCGATTGTTATTATTGAGAACAGCCTAACTTGTTCTCACTGAGTAACTAAGGGCAGCCGTGGGCTAGATTAGGCAGTTGTGGGCTGGAGATTAGGGAACCAGCCCTGTGACCAGAAGGTTGCCGGTTTGATCCCCTCGGCTGACAGTATGTGACTGAAGTGCCTTTGAGCAGGGCACCTAGCTCCCAACTGCTCCCTGGGCACTGTGGATAGGTTTGCCCACTATTCTGGGCAGGTGTGCTCATCGCCACCTAGTGTGTGTGCATTCACTGCATGGATGGGTTAAATGCGGAGGTGAAACTTCCCCATTGTGGGACTAAAAAGGGTCACTTAACTCACCATTGCACAGCTCAGATGTAAGTTTCAGTCATGGCCCTTTTCATCTCACTCAGCACAGCAGAGCTGATCATGGAAACGAAATGATGGCTCTTCTAGTTTTCAGAAAATCAAACTTGTAGTAAGCTGAAAAAAAACTACACTTCTGTTTGACAGCTTGGACAAAGCAAAAAAACAATGCATTTAAATCGATCAAGCCCCTTACCTGATAAACTAAGCTTTCCTTTCTAACTCAGGACAGAAGCCCAAATCATTTTTTTATTTCATTTGAAATACATTAAATCATGAGTGTACCTTAAAATTTAAATTACGGAAGCTCTTCCCAAACTCTGAGCAGTGATGTTGTTTTCTCAGGAGTGAATGCACTGGTGATTTTTGAGGGCACCACTTTCTCTAAAACTCTGTCCACACTCTGAGCAGAGATATGGTTTCTCTCCTGTGTGAATGCGCTGGTGTCTTTGGAGACTACTGTGTTGAGTAAAGCTCTGTCCACAGTCTGAGCAGTGATACGGTTTTTTTCCTGTGTGAATTAGCTGGTGTGTTCGGAGATTACTCTGTTGAATAAAACTCTTCCCACACTCACAGCAGTGATACGGTTTTTCTCCTGTGTGAATGCGCTGGTGTGTTTGGAGATTAGTTAGTAAAGTAAAACTCTTCCCACAGACTGAGCAGTGATAAGGTTTCGCTCCTGTGTGAATGTGCTGGTGTTTTTGGAGACTACCAAGTGAAGTAAAACTCTTCCCACAGACTGAGCAGTGATACGGTTTCTCTCCTGTGTGAATGCGCTTGTGTCTTTGGAGACTACTGTGTTGAGTAAAGCTCAGTCCACAGTCTGAGCAGTAATACGGTTTCTCTCCTGTGTGAATTAGCTGGTGTGTTCGGAGATTACTCTGTTGAGTAAAACTCTTTCCACACTCACAGCAGTAGTACGGTTTCTCTCCTTTGTGAATACGCTGGTGTATCTGGAGATGACTCTGTGAAATAAAACTCTTCCCACATTCTGAGCAGTGATACGGTTTCTCTCCTGTGTGAATATGTTGGTGTATTTTTAGACTACTCTGTGTAGTATAACTCTTTCCACAGTCTGAGCAGTGATACGGTTTTTCTCCTGTGTGAATATGTTGGTGTATTTGGAGACTACTCTGTGTTGGAAAACTCTGTTCACACTCTGAGCAGTGATACGGTTTCTCTCCTGTGTGAATGCGCTGGTGGTTTTTGAGGTTACCACTTTCTCTAAAGCTCAGTCCACATTCTGAGCAGTGATATGGTTTCTCTCCTGTGTGAATGCGCTGGTGTCTTTGGAGACCACTCCGTGTAGTAAAACTCTTTCCACACTCTGAGCAGTGATACGGTTTCTCTCCTGTGTGAATGCGCTGGTGTGTTTGGAGATGACACTGTTTAGTAAAACTCTTTCCACACTCTGAGCAGTAGTGAGTTTTTTTGCCTGCACTTTTTTGTGTTGGTCTGCAAGGTGTGTTCATGTTTTCTGAGTACTTCCAGACACCATATTCTCACATCCAGTCTTTTCCTTATTTCAGCAGGTTCATGCTTTGTTTTTGAAGGGTAATTTGAAAACTAGTTGGAAAGTTGTTGTTTAGAGCAGGAGACTTGCAGCAGGAGATAATTCTGAAAAAGAAAAATGGAGGAGAAAATAAAACACTTGTAGATTAGGTGTTATAGAAGATAACTGAAAAATTACAACATCCTATGTTTTTATAAAGAACTTAAAACTCACTTAGGTAAGAGCAGAATATACAAACACTCAAAAGCACAAATGTGCGAACAATTCTGCAGTTTAAGAACACGTCATGAATCTGACAGACTTTTTCTTAGGACCTTTAAAAAGAAACTTGGGAAGATCTTGAATGAGGACCACTGATGTACTGAGGCAACAGGGGGCCACCTATGTCAACAGCATACCCACATAGCCAGAACTTATTTAACTCAAATCATATTGGCATTTTAAAACATGCAATAGATCATGTTCTTATTGAACAATGAACATGTACAGTTTCCCGTACACATGAGAAAGCAAAGATACTGTACTGTGATCAAGGTTGACCAAAATTCCTATAAGAGTACATGAACACAGACCATGTGAGAAAAACAGACACACAGACTGTCAAGAACTGAGAGTCATTATAGTTTGTGTGGTAACTATATCATCGTGAATCATGTCAGAAACTTTTCTAGAACCATGGTGAACCTGTTGGCCCCACAAAATGTACTTTCTACAAGAAACCACAGCCATAGACATTTTTAAGTCGAATCAGATTATGCATCTCTTCATTGTAGATTGCTACTCCAGATATGCGTACTTGACTTCTCTGGGTGCATACAGTTCAAAACGTTTTACTTAAGGCACCACATTACCCACAAGCTAACAGAGAGGCAAGTAGAGTGACACAAACTGGGATTTTTTAGATAGATATATAGATATATAGCAAGATGACCAGGACAGCACAGTGAAGAGTAGTAACAGCAAAGAAATCATGAAGCCAGTTTTAAAATATCAATTGTCTTCATTCAGTGCCAACATTAAGGGAAATAGTATGAAAAATTTGAGAAAATCACACTTGAACTGTACTGACCTTGATCAAAAGGGCCAGTTTTCAGAGAAATCTATATTAGTGGGCAGAGCACAGGAGGCATATGCAGTGGTAGATAACAAAAGGTCTAAGTTTGCACTGATCAAAGCAGTCAAAGATGCCTAATACAAATACAGGGATACAGTAATTCTCCTCAAATGAAATGTTTCTCCATTTGGGAGGTGACTCCAGAACTTTACTATCCACAAATTTTGCAGCAAATATTGCAGCTAATCACAAACCAACTGAATAACTTTTAATCAAGATAAAAAAGCCTTTCCTCCTGTAGGTCCAGCAAGTGTGGCCATATTAATAAAACATACTTAAATCTCATTCTAATTTAGTTTTTGAGTTCTCATTCCAAGTTTATTAATTTTAGTCTATTCTTAAATATACACACTCAACTTTTCAAGTGAGACTGATCATTTCTGAATAAAAAAGTTGTAAAAATGGGTGTTTGTGAACAAGCTTTCCAACACCGCCCATCTTGAAGTGATTAGCATATAAGGGTATGATCACCTGTTCAACAGGAAGCATACTAAAATTATTAATTCATTTATTTATTAAAAATAATACCAAATAATACTAAAAGAGCTGAGAAAGAGGATGGCATTAAACCAGCCTGATCTTGAAAGGTGGCTCTCTACAGGGCTGGGACTACCAGGTTTTTAAGAATGTATGAGCCAGATTTTCAGTTTAATGAATAGCAAACTAATTTATCTACAGATAGATTGGCTAGGGTAGAGGCTGAGTTGTGAAAGCAGAGATCTCTCCAGGTTGCAGGAGACAGATTTAGCAGTTGAAGACTCTCTTTCCTTTGAAAACAAATGACAATAAACATTCAAGCAGACTGTTGTGTTAACTGTGTGAAGAGTACTCAGTACCAAAAATGCTTCTTAGCAACTGTACAAAAAAATGTAGCTGGTTCAGTAGGAATATCCAAGTGTAGAAGCTTCTAATTCTGCTGATTTTATTATCAGGAACAGAGCACTGAACTTGAAGCAGTACTTAAAGAATATAGGCAGACGCGTTAGAAATAAAGATAAACGCTGAACTGCACTGACATTTATGTTGATGTCATAACAGGACTCAGCTACTGATAGGGAGGTTACAGCATTTGAGGTTTTAACATTTCAGGAACTTAAAGCATTGTTGTTCAATTATCAGTTTAGTTAAGTAAGCTTCAGGGAGACTTGCATCTCAAAAAACGATACACATTTACAACAAATAACCCTGGTTCTCCATTGACTTAGAGACACTATGCAAAGCCAAGAAAGACAGCAGTGGAGCACTGGCACCAGATGAAAGGGCTAAATGTGCAGTCAACAGCAAATAGGGATAAACTGTGACAGATCAAATAAGAGTTCCTTTATCTGGAGGAGATTCAAGACTAATTCTAACTACCATCCTAAGCCTTAAATGTTCCAAAACAGCTGAATATCTTCTGCTTAAGAACTGAGAAACAAAGAATTTCTGCCTCCCTCCTGCTATGCTACCGTCAGCCTATGGCACCCTGTCTGCAGACTGTTCACACCTCATCTCTGCCAGTTCTCACCTCTAAAGGACCTACGACCCCCCCACTCTCTCTTATCATTATCACTGAACATCAGGTCAGACAAAAGATTGGCAATATGGCTGGCCCTGATGATATCTTACCTTGAAACCACAAAGCTATGGCCATCCTTGCTAAAAAAAAGTTCAATAAATAAAAGTGGGTTACCATGACCCTCTATAACTCAGAACTGGTGGTCCTCAGAGGTGCATGATCTCTCCTCCTCTACTTTCTCTAAACCAATATAATTCTAGTGAAAATGAAATTTGGAGAACTAGTTTGGTCTCATTTTCAAATTAATAATGAGCCCACATACTAGGAGGAAGTAAGACACCTGGGATCAAACACCCCATTTCCATCTGGCCGTTAACATATTAGGATACAATCCAGAAACTAAGCATATGAAGTGACCAGTGTAAATGGGGTCAAATCTGACAATTTTGAACACGACAGGCTATTCAGAAAGAAGCTAAATACACAGCTTCAGTCAGCAGACCGTTTTTACAAATTCCTAGAGATGATCATTCAGTAGAACCTCAAATGGGACAGGTACACCTTGACAGCTATGAACAAGGTTAGGCAGTGACTGCATTTTTTCATGATGGCTAAGATCAAAACGGAACGCCTAAAACGCTGCTGGTTCTGTTTTAAACAGACATTACTTAAAAAAAAAATAAAAAGTGCATCAAGGATAAACTAAAGCAAATTATGCAATGTGCAGAAAAAGGGGACTGGCAACTGGGTCTCCTCCCTAAAAAAACAGTATTCATCTAGGATGTGGAAGAGAGTGTGGCCAATCACACTCCCTCACACATCAATGAATCTAGTTTCGTCAGAAAAGGTATAAATTTAAGTTAGTCTATAGTTCAGGATGTGTATCACCCTGTGAAAATGATAAATAAAACTGGGTTGCACCTGAAAGTGCAGCTTATTAAACAATCTCTGGATGCAAGCTATGGTCTCACTAAACTGGAGCTGTGGATGTAAGCTGTGGTCTCACCAAACTGAAGCTGTGGATGTAAGCTATGGTCTCACTGAACTGGAGTCATGTAACTATTGAAAATTAAACCAGCTTAAACTTCTTATAAGGAGATGTAAATATTTAGTGAAGACTAACTTAACATAAAAGTGGTGCAGTAGTTTGTGTAGTGCAACCTCTTAGCTTTAGTAACACAAAGTAAACCTGAACTTAGAAAACACTTACTTACTACCCTCAAGACGACTTAACCCCCCCCCCCAAACACACACACACACACACACACACACACACACCCTAACTTCAAAAGGGAGCACCCACCCTCACTAAAGCAGGGCCCCCATACAAATTTAACAGCAATCCCCTAAACTGAACAGCACACTCATACCAACCAAAACCCAATCCCTAACTAAACCAGCAGCCCCCACACAAACCTACACACATTGGGTTCAATGTAATCACTCAAAAAGTAAAATGAGCCTAAAAAAAAAAGTATTAGCAATAAGGTGAATATGCAAAAAACTATCAGTATAGACACTTAAGTTTCTCTCTATTTCTGTAAGCGTGAGTTATAAACAGTGTAAACAGAGTGAAAAAGAGATAAACAGCTCTTTACCTTCAGCAGATCAGCTCCTGTTTCTCTCTATTTCTGTAAGAGTGAGTTATAAACAGAGGGAAAAAGAGATAAACAGCTCTTTATCTTCAGCAGATCAGCTCCTTTTTCCCTCTAAAACCGCTCTTCTTCTTCTCCACTTTATTGTCTTTGGTGAACAACCGTTTGAGAACTAGCGCCCCCCCAGTTGACGTCATCTCTGTATCTGGGGCGATGTTTTTCTAATCCCACCCGTATTCCTCCAAAACCCGCCTCCTGCGCGATGATTGGCTAGAAGTTCATAAGAGCAGCCGACCATTTATTTGAATTAACACAAATGAGCAATAAAATGAAAGAATAAGAATTAACGGAACACATTCAATTATCATACGGATTATAATATAAACAACTGCAGCAAACTTGGTCAGAATTGATGTCAAAATTAATGCAGCAGAAGATCAGACATTGATGGAGGACAGTTCAAATAACTAATAAAAGAAAAAGAAAATAATATATATTGTACATTTTTTTAAAAAACACCAACCAGGAAATATTTAGATTTTTTAGTATTGATTTAAAAAGTTCTGAAAGCATTTAATACATTTCTGTATTTCCTGCTAGAAAATAATCAACTGAATTGACAGAGGCTTTTAAATGCCATTTATACATCTCCCTGAAATTTGGTAACAGGGTTGCAAAAAGGCTGTACATTTCAAAAAAGCTCAGATAGTCTCTGATTTAACAGCCTGAGGTGGATATTAACATTTCTTGAAGGTTAAGCAGGTTAAGCACTTACTTTGATGAATACTTTGTCATAAAATGCCAAAGAAAAAGTACATTTCAAAGAGCTTTTAAGTCTAAAGTGAACTTTGTTCACGGGAAATGCCAAGTTCAACTGAATTAAATTTCCTAATTGATTAAATCTTTTCCTTCTCTCAGTACTTACCTTTACTCAGTTTCTATGTAAATAGCTTGAATGTGAATGTTTCTTTTCCTATTGAGTACATAAATCATGGCATGCAACTCCAAACACCACCAAGAGATCTTCGGCTACAAAGTGAGAAAAACCTCCTTCTGAATGACCGCCGAACACTTGAACAATTTCAGACTTAAAGACATAAAGGACAAACTTCAGCTTTCTCTGCCAGCCCCATCCCCACAAAAACAAAAATTATTGGACCAAATGACTACAGGCCAGTAGTCTTGTCCTCTGTAGTCATGAAGGTCTTTGAACATGTGGTCCCAGCTCTACTGGAAGACCGGTCTGTCAATGGCATGGTCAGCTTGGCCCTGCACTTCATGCTGCAGCATCTCGACAGTCCTGCAACATTTGCTAGAGTTCTGTTTGTGAACTGATTAAACTGATAGTATGCTGAGAATTGCTTCTGAGTAGGCTCCACTTACATTTTATTGTTGACCTTAAGATTCAGAGCTAAAAAGTGTGAGTTATAATAACTGATAGTTAAACTACTTTGATTTATATAAAAAAATTATGCGTAATCATTTACCTCATTATTGTAAGTTGACTGACCTTCACATTTTTTGCAAGTTGTGTTTTGAGTAAAAAAACAATGTTGATTTTCTTTACCAAAACATAAACAATAAATTAAATTAAAGGCTATCCTAATCTAATATGAATATTTTACATGGGTGGTCACATGAGAACAATAATGTGTGTCTAAAAGAAGTAAGGGAAATGTTAAAATACAGATTCTTCATGAAAAGATTATCAACAGAAAGATATATGTATTTACAATGAACCTGATAGTAAAATAACAATAATTAATAATTTAACAGTTTATCATTCAGTAACTATGGGGACTCCAGTGCAAACTGCCTGAGCTATTCTTAATGTGTAATAAAACGTTGTAAATGTTCTTAAGGTGCTTCTCTGCACAATGTCATCAAAGAACCACTTTGGTTTAATAGACATATAAGAATTACTTTTGTCCATGAAATGTATGCAGGTAAAGACCCTTTTTAAAGTTTAATGAGCCTCCACATAATGTAAATGATCAGAAGAACTCCTACACCTCTGTACACCTTAAAACATCCGTTTTCACCCACAGATCTCTTTATTAAACACAGTTCTTCAGAAAACCAAATGTGCTTCTTCAATGGCATCATTCCTTTATGGAACTTTTTAATTATAGTGTATTGGTCAGCAGTAACATGTTTTCAGTTTGAAAAGAGACATTTACGTTGATGCAAGAACAAAATCAGCGAAACTTAGTCAGAGGTAATAAGGCTGTGGATTGTGATGATATTTTCATTTTAGAAAGGAATTGTAATATTTTTATGGACACATTTGTACTTTGTGGTTTCATGTTTAGAAGCCAAGAGTTTGGGGTTTCCTGATTTGGGTTTGAACAGCACATTTTACATAAACCTCCCCAGTGGATGTTTGTCTTGCCAATTAAATAAGGCCATTCCTTTGGGTGGTGGTTATCAACTATTGTTTATTTTCGTGGCCATGCTTGGACCTTGCTGCAAAGGTTGGGGAAATAATTATAGACATTTAATGGTAAGTGACTTTACTCCATGGTGTGTAAACAGCTCTTAAGAATGCTATCATTATTAATGTTGGTTTGTGTAACAGATCCTGCCTTTGGTCCTCTAAATGTTTCTTCCCCTCAAAGGTAGCCATGTGTCTTTGTTTCCATGTGCTTTTGTTCTGTGTTTCCTCCTTGCTCCTGCCCCCTTGTTATCGGCTGCACCTGTTTGTGCTCCACCCCTCATTAGTCCCAGATGTTTCTCATTTCCCCTCAGTGTACTTATACCTGTGTTTGTTGTCAGTCTTGAATTGTGGATGTTACCTTGTCTTGTTTCCTTTCATCTTGTAGTTTGGTTTTGTTTTTGTCATGGTCTGATTTCATGGCTCTGAAGTGGAAGTCTGAAACTTTGTATGGCAGGGCTGTAATACTCATCCATTCCCTGTAAGTGCTGGATAACCACATGGATGTAATTGGACTACTTGGTACTGCATTTTAAGGATCCACATACACATGTATTCCAGTCAGGGTAACAAGCAAAACATGTTTATTTATAAAGCACATTTACAAATTTATCAGCACCCTTAGTGAGGAAAGTCAAAGATTTACCAATTATCACTGGATGAAAGGCAAAATTGAAAAATCAATGCAAAAAAACATGATTGATTGGTCCTTGGGATAAGTGTGTATAACATTTAACCTCAATACATGTCAATCAAACAGGACAACTAATGCCCAATTATATTTGTAACATTTACAATATTATTAAGTGAGGAGGACAATAACAAACAAAACAAAAAAAATTCTAAAGGATCAAAGATGACAGTGCTAGCCTTCAATCCCCCAGAGAGTTAATGTTTCCCTTAACAATGAATACACTGTTGGATTAATCTCCTGGTACAATAACATTGTAAAGAAAACATAGTAACAGGAGAAAGAATATCAAAGTACCAAATACAAATGCTTAAGAAAAAAAAATAAATTTGAATAACTTCGTCATCAATGTGATAGAAAATGGATATCATTTTTACTTAAGTACATTAATAGTGCTATAAACTAAAGTCTAATTGTATGTATTATTACTGATGTAAAATCTACCATGAGACACACAGTAGTGTGTTTCTGGTGTTTTAATTTTTAGGATTCAGGAGGTTATTCTATTACCCTGTAATCATAGACCCCAATCCCGGCATAGAGAGTCTCAGTGAATGTGGTGTAGAGTGTGTGTAGGTGGAACAGTAGGGGAGATACTGTAGAAGGACAGAGTGCTGGACTCCCAGTCCAGATACACTCCTACTCTTTTAGAGGGTGAAGGAGGGATAGGTAGGTAGGTTCTCTTTTCATTGTGCCAGAAAGAGTATCTGTTATCAGTGTGTCTGCTTTCAAAGTACTGGAGACTCCAGAACTGATTATTGTAGGCAAAACCACACTCAAATATGCCTCCTTTCCTCCTGATTCCTCTGTATGATACTGATATATCAGCCCTCTGACTGATCCACTGAACCTCCTAGTAACAGACTCTCCACACTCAGAACCTGAGGCATGCCATCAAATCTGTCTGGATGATCTGGATACGATTGATCCTTAAACGCACGCTCCACCTTTCTGTTCCCCTCAGACAGAGAGAGACACCTGTTCACTGTGTTTGGATCCAGAGTGAGATCAACAGCATCTGTACACACACACAAACACATACAGATTAAAGGAGCTATAGTGTGTGTGTTACATTTCTTCAGTCCTGGTTTCAGCCTGATCTCCCCTCTATGATCCACCCTGAAGAACACATACACACACACACACTAATAATATGCAGCAGTAATAAGTTAGTAAACCCTAGCACACACACATTCATTATGGAACCTGACATTTTGAAATCATGTAATCTTGTGTTATGCATGTAATTATAATGATTTAAGGGCAGTTAGATGTAGCTGGTGCCTAATATTATTAGTGATATACTGTGTCTAAATCCTGGTGTTTTGTATGTCATATTATGAATTGCCTATTTTATGAATATAGGACTCATAACAAATGTAACCCACATATTAGACAGCAATTTCAACAAGTAAACATAAAATTAATTTGGTACCACTTAATTTTACAGAACATTACCAGTATGTAATAGGTAAACATGTGCTCCACATAATGATGTTGACTGTGTATCACTATCATACAGAATTGTTAGCAGTCAGGCCTGGAGTTAGAAGTCACAGAACACAGGGACCTTCACCAAGAGCTGTTCTAAAGTACAGCATAGAACATTACATTTATGACATTTGGCATCCACTCTTATCCAGAGCAACTTACGATATGAACATTTTTTACAGTGGTAGTTGAAGGTAGCATTAGGAAATCGGTAAGGGTGGAAACATAAGACATTCATGATATCTACATACAGTATCTCACAAAAGTGAGTACACCCCTCACATTTCAGCAAATATTTTATTATATCTTTTCATGGAACAACACTATAGAAATGAAACTTGGATATAACTTAGTCAGTGTACAGCTTGTATAGCAGTATAGATTTACTGTCCTCTGAAAATAACTCAACACACAGTCATTAATGTCTAAATAGCTGGCAACACAAGTGAGTACACCACACAGTGAACATGTCCAAATTGTGCCCAACTCTGTCCCTCTCCCTGGTGTCACGTGACTCGTTAGAGTTACAAGGTTCCAGGTGTGAATGGGGAGCAGGGCTGTTAAATTTGGTGTTTTGGGTACAATTTGCTCATACTGGCCACTGGATATTCAACATGGCACCTCATGGCAAAGAACTCTCTGAGGATGTGAGAAATAAAATTGTTGCTCTCCACAAAGACGGCCTAGGCTATAAGAAGATTGCTAGCTGAAACTGAGCTATAGCACAGTGGCCAAGGTCATACTGCGGTTTTCCAGGACAGGTTCCACTCAGAACAGGCCTTGCCAGGGTCGACCAAAGAAGTTGAATCCATGTGTTCAGCGTCATATCCAGAAGTTGGCTTCAAAAAATAGACATGAGTGCTGCCAGCATTGCTGCAGAGGTTGAAGAAGATGGAGGTCAGCCTGTCAGTGCTCAGACCATACACCTTACAATGCATTAACTCAGTCTGCATGGCCGTTGCCCCAGAAAAAAGCCTCTTCTGAAGCTGACGAACAAGAAAGCCCGCAAACAGTTTGCTGAAGACAAGCAGTCCAAGAAAGTAGATTACTGGAACCTTGTCCTGTGGTCTGACGAGACCAAGATAAACTTTTTTGGCTCAGATGGTGTCCAGCATGTGTGCAGACACCCTGGTGAGGAGTACCAAGACAACTGTCTCTCGCCTACAGTCAAGCATGGTGGTGGTAGCATCATGGTCTGGAGCTCCATGAGTGCTGCCGGCGCTGGGGAGTTGCGGTTCATTGAGGGAAACGTGAATTCCAACATGAACTGTGACATTCTGAAGCAGAGCATGATCACCTTCCTTTGGAAACTGCGCCGCATGGCAGTTTTCCAACACGATAACGACCCCAAACACACCTCCAAGATGACAACTGCTTTGCTGAAGGTAAAGGTGATGGACAAGGAACCAAATTCTACCAGCAGGCATGGTTGATGGTCACCTTTAAATGGGTCTAAATGAAGCTCTGCTAAAGCTTGAGTAGACTTATAAATCAATGTCCCTAATCCCGGGCATTACTGTGCTCTTTTAAAGTAATGATTAAATTAATAATCTTCTCAGTAGTGGATATGGTATAAATTTACTATCAGTGTTGTACTGGACCCCTGCTCAGGGGATTATGGGAGCAGCAGCTGACTGAAACAGGTGGTAAAAAAAAGTTACAAATTTTAAAAAAGGAATTTTCATCGAATGGATTCACAGAATAACGACTTACGAAAACTGACAATAAATAACAGCAAGGAACAGTTTTTTGCCTTCCCAAGATGTATTCTAAATACAGTACTCTGTTTTCTATGTTCTTTTTATATTTGTAATTGGATACATTATTAGGAGAGTGCACAACTGTTTGTGATGACACCCAATGGAAAAAAAGCTATACAACTCAATTTGAATATATTTTGTAAATGTTTGTATTAGCATAGCAAACAAGAGAACCAGTAAAATACTAAACCTTATGTGGCCAGTACTTTACAAAAATGACCATTTAAAGGCTGTAGTTCTGAATGACACAAAGTCTAAACGTTACTGTTAAAGACAGGCCTGTAGTGTACCAGGTTTTGAGAGTGACACCCCCCCCTCAACTTCACTAGTGTAGTAGCCTACACTAGTCACTTAATGAACAGATCTGACCACACAATATGGAGTTTTGTGAGTTTGAGTCATAAGTCCTGATAAATAACATGTTCTTGCTTATTATTATTGTGGACTGTCATTTCATTTATTTTGTGATTGGATTATGTTAGATCTGATAATGTAATCTGTGAGTGCTGTTACCTTTTGGAAGCATGATCATTCTATAATGGCAATTAATGTGTTCTTATTCCTTTCTTAAGATAGATCACTTCATTAATCCCAGAGGGAAATTCTTCTGTTGCGGCAGTACAAAGCACAGTTAAGACCAAAACAAGGGCAAAATGAACAGAAGCCTTAGAGTAATTAGAGATACATACATAAAATAAAATAAACATATACTAAGAACAATAAAAATAATGTACAGTACAAAAATAATAAGTAAATTACATAAATACTATGCAGTTGACAGTGCAGTGGTGCATGTCCCCTCCAGAGAATGAAAAAGTGACTGTACTGTAAATGATAACGATGTTAACAGTTGTGCAATATGACATTTATGGATACATAAATATTGAAATTGCATTATTCTCAGACCCCATGGTGTATCAAAAACAATAAATAAACAGTAAACAGAAAATGTATGAATTTAAAGAGACACTAAAAAAACACTAAACACATAGTACAAATAAACGCATTCTTAAAAAACAGAATAATACAAAAATAATATAAATATAAGAAGGTCCCGAAATTAACACTAAAGTGCCATACAGCACATACAGATTAAGATCTGTGGGTATAAATAGTGCAATTATAAACAGTAGTGCAATTAGAATGAGCACACAGAACCAGCTCCAGGACCCCAACCAGTCTGGCTTCATACCAGCACACTCAACAGAAACTGCTCTTATAGCAGTGACAGAGAAGCTCCAGTCAGCAAGATCAGCCAGTCTGTCATCTGTCCTGATTCTTCTTGACCTTTAAGCAGCTTTTGACACGGTCAACCACACAATCCTTCTGGATGTCCTCACCAACCTTGGAATCACTGGCTCTGCGTGGAAATGGATCAAGTCCTATCTGGAGGATCGCTCTTATCAGGTAACATGGAGAGGGTCCACATCCTCTCCATGCAGGCCCTCCACTGGTGTCCCACAAGGCTCGGTGCTAGGTCCCCTTCTTTTTTCTCTTTACACTAGCTGTCTTGGCAATGTAATATCATCTCATGGCTTCTCTTATCACTGTTATGCTGATGACACTCAACTAATGCTTTCTTTCTCACTCTCTGACACCCAGGTTTCCAGTCGGATCTCATCATGTCTGTCTGACATCTCTTCATGGATGGCAGCTCACCACCTGAAGCTCAATCCTAGCAAGACTGAGCTGCTATTCATCCCTGCAACTACAGGTCCTCATCATGATCTTGCCATCTCATTCGAGAACTCTCTGATTGTTCCATCTGTAGAGGCAAGAAGTCTTGGTGTGGTTCTGGATGGCCAGTTATCGTTCTCGACTCACATTGCGAACCTTACTCGGTCATGCAGATTTCTGCTGTTCAACATCCAGAGGATCCGACCCTTTCTCTCGAGAGAGGCCACCCAGGTGCTAGTGCAGTCTCTTGTCATCTCAAGGCTTGACTACTGCAACTCGCTCTTGGCTGGTCTTACAATGCAGGCCTCTGCAACTCATCCAGAATGCAGCAGCACGACTCATCTTCAATCTCCCAAAGTTCAGCCACGTCACCCCACTGCTGCGCTCCCTTCACTGGCTTCCTGTAGCTGCACGCATCAGATTTAAAACCCTTATGCTTGCCTACAAAGCCAAAAATGGACCAGCCCCTCCCTACTCGATGGCAATGGTCAAATCTCGAACTGTACCACGAGCCCTTCGAGCTTCGAGTACAGCTCGGCTTGACCCGCTATCCTTCAAGGCGTGCGGAAGGCAAGCATCAAGACTGTTCTCTGTGCTGGCACCCAGGTGGTGGAACGAACTCCCACTGGCTGTCCGAACAGCAGAGTCTCTCGCTGTCTTCAAACGCAGACTGAAGACAGATCTCTTTATACGGCACTTAAATGAGCACTGAATTAAGTATTGATTGTAATGTATTGTATAACACTTATGTATTGTATTGTATTGCACTGCTATGTGTTTAACTCTGTTCCTTTTTCACTAGGTGTCAATGACTTTCTGATTCTAGCAGTATCTGAGCTTAGGACTGGCTTTCTCTCTAACCTATTGGTAACTAGCGAAGATACTTTATCTGGATAGACAAAGCACTTTTTGTAAGTCACTCTGGATAAGAACGTCTGCTAAATGATGTAAATGTAAGCTTATGGAGCAGTTAAAGTGATGAGTGCATAGTCGGGAGAGAGAGAAGCCGCAGCATGTGCACGCACCGCCGCCTTGTTAGTACAAGATGGTGTGATGTGTTGCTCAGAACAGCAACGAGCTTATTAACTGACCTCCTTTCAAAGACCACCTCAAAACCATCCAGTGAGCATCCCAAGACAGCACCAGACTTCTTGATCAGTTTATTCAGCCTTTTTGCATCACCTCCTCTGATGCTTCCTCCCCAGCAGACTGCTGCAAAGAAGACAGCACCCACAACAAGACTGGTAGAAGATCGCCAACATCTTTGTGCACACATTAAATGACCTGAGCCATCTCAGAAAGTAGAGACTGCTTATATCCTTTCTGTACACAGCCTCTGCGTCGCCCCCCCAGCCCAGTTTGTAGTTAAGCAGGGCACCTAGATATTTGTAGGTGTCTACAAGCTCAAGGTTCTGACCCATGATGGTAACAAGACTGATTGTGGTTCTCTTTCTCCTAAAGTCCACCACCATCTCCTTGGTCTTGGTCACATTGAGGATCAGGTGGCTCCTTGTACACCACTCCACAATAATTTCCACCAGGTTTCTATATTCTTCTTCCTGTCCATCTCTAATGCACCCAACCACCACAGAGTCATCAGAAAATTTCTGAATGTGGCAGAGGTCCGACCTGTATTGGAAGTCCGTCGTGTACAGGGTGAAGAGGAAGGGGTGCTCCAATGCTGCTGACCAGATGATCTGACAGGCAGGTTCACAACCGCACATACTGGGGTCCTCCAGACAGGTAGTCTAAAACCCATGCAATCATGGACTTGTCCACCTGCATTTTCTCCATCTTCTCCCCCAGCATGAGAGGTTGGATGGTATTAAATGCACTTGAGAAGTCTAAGAAAGTAATTCTCACTATGGTGTTATTCTGGAATGTGCTTTCTGCAGTAGATACATAACAGTGTTGTCCACACAAACCTGCTGTTGATGAGCAAACTGCAGGGGGTCCAGAAAAGAGCTGACCTGAGGTGTGAGATGTGACAGCACTAGTCTCTCCAAGACTTTAAAGACACAACCCATTACAGATTTACTGTGCTTTATTTTTTGTTTTGTTAGTTTCTTTTTCTCCTGTTTGCTTTATTTAGTAGTTCAGTCTTTTTTGGTATGTTTTATAGCTTTTTTATCATTGTGCTATTATTGGCTGTACTTACTGCTCTACTGTTTGTTTCCTATTAGCAGAGTCTCTGTGAATCATGTTCAAAAGCAAGTCTTTATGGCCCGAATGCCCCCCCTGTCTGTTGCCTGTTAGGACTGCAATAGTAGTGGCTATAGATATACTGATAATGACTCTAAACTGTTGTGGGTTTTGGGCTTTCTGTTCTTTGTGGTTGCCTCATGGAGGTGGTCAGTGTAGCACACCTGAACTCTCTATAGAAAAGAGTGGCTCTTTATTTTTGTGCACATCTAAAAATATTACAGGCAAAGATACATTAAAGAAGAGCATTCAATTAAAAGTATGTACACTTCAGCATTTATATACATTATTAATTATGATAAATAACATGCTTGACTTAACACTAAGGCAGTACACAACAACAGAAATCAAATTATTAGACATTTTTCCATCTGAAAGAAATTTGATATCAAATAAAGTCAAGAAATTATCTTATTCTATTAGAATTCCTGCTACACAAACATAGTTAATAATGCACTAAATTTAATAATAAAGCAATTGTTAAAAAGACAGAAATAATATATAATGTATAATGTGGTGGCCATTTCTAATAAACACAACAGCAGTGTCACAGAGTCTCTGATGAATCATCACAGTATTATGTTGATTTAAAATTATGGCTGGGGAGAAGCTTCTTGTAAGAACCCAGAGATCTCCAACTGCAGCCAAAATTACATGAGGTTATACAGTCCCGAAAAGGGGAGTTTGTACATTTCATTCATCAACAGAGAACAAAGCAGTTACAAAACACTGGTAACACTGTAATATGAATAAACAAGAGAACATTAACGCAAAGGCATAATACATTCGCTGAGGAAACAAAGGTAAAACCAAGACCTGGTATGTAAAAAGTGGCTGATTTTGTTACAGCCAGGCACAATCTTTGCATACACACATGAGAGAACAGAGGAAGTTCACTCTGATCTTATAAGTAATATATAACATTATAGCATACAGAGATCATAAATATACAAGTGGTATTACTAGAGTCATATGTGAAACTACTGCTTCCATAACAGTAAGATAAAGTGAAATAAGGTAGTATGACATTCATATAAAAAGTCAAAAAAATTATTAAATTCCTTAAATGACCAGCAGAATGATGTCTTCACACAATGGAAAATACTAACAAAGTGTATCGATTGTAGATGTGAGAAGTCCTTCACCAGCTTCCTGTATTCCTCATGCACCCCACAATGGCCGTGTCAAACGAGATTTTTTGCACGGCACTGTGTTGTACCTGAAGTCAGAGGTGTACAGGTTGAACAGGAATGGGGCTAATTCAGTCCAAATGTGGTGCCCCAACACTGCACACAGCTTTGTCTGAGACACAGCCCTGCAGTCACATAAACTGAGATCATCCAGTGAGACAGTCAATTATCCATGAGATGATGGATTCATCCACCTGCATCAGTTGTGGCTTCTCCCCTAACAGCACAGGCTGTATGGTCTTGAATGCACTGGTGAAATTGAAGAACATGGTCCTCACAGTGCTGCCTGATGTGTCCAGATGAGAGTATGTTCTGTCCAGCAGGTAGATAACTGCATCATCCACTCCAGTGCCATCTTGATACGCAATGCCATGCTGATATCTGGCAATCAACTGTGAGTTGTATTATTGAAAACTGGAAACATTTAGGGACTATAGCAAGCACCGAGTGTGTCGGCGAGTGTTGAGGCGCATAATACCTAAAAGTTAACAACGCTCTGCTAACTCAATAGCTGCACAGTTCCAAACCTCCTCTGGCATTAAAATCAGCACAAAAACTGGGCACCAGGAGCTTCATGGCATGGGTTTTAATGTCCAAATAGCTAATGTCCCTAGTGTGTGTGTATTCACTAGTGTGTATGTGGTGTTTCACTGCATGGATGGGTTAATGCAGAGGTGAAATTTCCCCGTTGTGGGATTAATAAGGGTCACTTAACTCACCATTGCACATCTCAGATGCAAGTTTCAGTCATGGCCCTTTTCATCTCACTCAGCACAGCAGAACTGGTCGTGGAAATGACCATGGAAATGAAATATTGGCTGTTCTGGTTCTCAGAAGATGAAACTTGTAGCAAGCTGGAAAAAAAAACTTTTGACTGCTTGGGAGAAAACACAAACAAAAAAAACACAAACAAAAAAAATATGCATTTAAATCAATCAAGGCCCTTGCCTGATAAAGTAAGATTTCACTTCTAACTCAGGACAGAAGCCCAAAATTTAAATGACTGAAGCTCTTCCCAAACTCTGCGCAGTGATGTTCTCTCAGGAGTGAATGCACTGGTGATTTTTGAGGGAACCACTTTGTCTAAAACTCTGTCCACACTCTGAGCAGTGATACGGTTTCTCTCCTGTGTGAATGCGCTGGTGTCTTTGGAGACTACTGTGTTGAGTAAAGCTCTGTTCACACTCTGAGCAGTGATATGGTTTCTCTCCTGTGTGAATGAGCTGGTGTGTTCGGAGATTACTCTGCTGAATAAAACTCTTTCCACACTCACAGCAGTAATACGGTTTCTCTCCTGTGTGAATGCGCTGGTGTGTTCGGAGATTAGTCTGTGTAGTAAAACTCTTCCCACAGTCAGTGCAGTGATAAGGTTTCTGTCCAGTGTGAATGAGCTGGTGTGTTTGGAGACTACTCTGTGTAGTAAAACTCTTTCCACACTCTGAACAGTGATACGGTTTCTCTCCTGTGTGAATGCGCTGGTGTTTTTTGAGGTTACCACTTTCTGTAAAACTCTGTCCACACTCTGAGCAGTGATACGGTTTCTCTCCTGTGTGAATGCGCTGGTGTGTTTGGAGATGACTCTGTGTAGTAAAACTCTTTCCACACTCTGAACAGTGATATGGTTTCTCTCCTGTGTGAATGCGCTGGTGTTTTTTGAGGTTACCACTTTCTGTAAAACTCTGTCCACACTCTGAGCAGTGATACGGTTTCTCTCCTGTGTGAATGCACTGGTGTGTTTGGAGATGACTCTGTGTAGTAAAACTCTTTTCACACTCTGAGCAGTGATATGGTTTCTCTCCAGTGTGAATGCGCTGGTGTCTTTTGAGGTTACCACTTTCTGTAAAACTCTGTCCACACTCTGAGCAGTGATACGGTTTCTCTCCTGTGTGAATGCGCTGGTGTCTCTGGAGACTACTGTGTTGAATAAAACTCTTTCCACACTCTGAGCAGTAGTGAGTTGTTTTGCCTGCAATTTTTTTATTTGATCTGCAAGGTGTGTTCATATTTTCTGAGTACTGGAACTTCCGGACAGTCTTTGCTTATTTCAGCAGTTTCGTGCTTTGTTTTTGAAGGGTAATTTGAAAACTAGTTGGAAAGTTGTTGTTTGGAGCAGGAGACTTGCAGCAGGAGATTATTCTGAAAAAGAAAAAGGAGAGGAAAATAAAACACTGGTAGATTAAGTATTAAAGAAGATAACTGAAAAATTTACAAAATCCTATGTTTTTATAAAGAACTTTAAACTCACTTAGGTAAGAGCAGAATCTACACATATCTATTCTTTAGGGGCACCTGTGTCAACAACATTCCCACATAGCCAGAACTTATTTAACTCATATTGACATTTTAAAACATGCCATACATAATGTTCTTATTGAACATTGAACATGTACAGTTTCCCGTACACACAAGAAGACACCATGCAAGAAAAGACCATGCGAGAAAAACAGACTGTGAAGAACGGAGAGTTATTATAGTTTGTGTGGTAACTATATCATTGTGAATCATGTCAGAAACTTTTCTAGAACCATGGTGAACCTGTTGGCCCCACAAAATGTACTTTCTACTTGAAACCACAGCCACAGACATTTTTAAGTCGAATCAGAGTATGTATCTCTTCATTACAGACTGCAAATCCAGATATGCGCACTTGACTTCTCTGGGTGCATACAGCTCAAAACATATTACTTAAGGCACCACATTACCCACAAGCTAACAGAGAGGCAAGTAGAGTGACACAAACTGGGATTTTTATTTTTTAGGTAGATATAGCGAAATGGCCAGGACGGCACAGTGAAGAGTAGTAACAGCAAAGCAATTATGAAACCAGTTTTAAAATATCAATTGTCTTCATTCAGTGCCAACATTAAGGGAAATAGTATGAAAAATTTGAGAAAATCACACTTGAACTGTACTGACCTTGATCAAAAGGGTCAGTTTTCAGAGAAATCTACATTAGTGGGCAGATTACAGAAGGCGTATTCAGTGGTAGATAACAAAAGGTCTAAGTTTGCACTGATCAAAGCAGTCAAAGATGCCTAATACAAATACAGAGATACAGTAATTCTCCTCACATGAAATTTTCCTCCATTTGGGAGGTGACTCCAGACCTTTACTATCCACAAATTTTGCAGCAAATATTGCAGCTAATCCCAAACCAGCTGAATAACATTTCATCAAGATAAAAAAGCCTTTCCTCCCACAGGTCCAGCAAGTGTGGCTATATTTATAAAAACATACTTGAATCTCATTCTAATTTAGTTTTTGAGTTCTCATTCCAAATTTATAAATATTAGTGCACGCTTAAATATACACACTCAACTTTTCACGTGAGACTGATCATTTGTAAATAATAAAAGGTCATAAAATTGGGTGTTTGTGAACAAGCTTTCCAACACTGTCCATCTTTTGTGATTAGCATATGAATGTTTCCAGCAAAGAACACTCAAATGAAAAGAATGTAGCAAATCTGAATAAGGGGATGTTCACCTGTTCAACAGTAAGCATACTAAAAGTAGTAATTCGTTTATTTATTGAAAATAATACCAAATAATACTAAAAGAGCTGAGAAGGAGGATGGCCTCAGGATCATGTATTAAACCAGCTTGATCTTAAAAGCTGGTTCTCAAGAACACACTAACTTATTTACTTATTCTTAATACATGAAAAGATGCCTGAATGCCTCATATCAAAGGTGTATTCACAGATCACACGGCAGAGGGGCACATGGTGCATATGATACAGCTCTGTGTTATGGTCTCAATTTATTTCATGTTTTTGATCCCAACTTGATTTTAATGATCCAAAAAGAATACAGACCTACATCATTGGACAAAAAGTGCTATTTACCAGATGAGAAAAGTGAAATTTAGTTTTTTAGAAACTTACATCAGTAAAATTCAACATTGTTGACATGTTGGTTGAAACCATTTAACCTTTTGTGAGAGCTCACTGCTGCGCACTGTCTCCCTTCAGCAGAACCACATCAACCATTAGTAGAACTGGTTTTAGTGATGTAGGTAAATCTAGCAGATGGGTGAAGGTAGTTGGGTCCCCTCAGTAGTTTGTACTGCTCTCGTGTCTAACTGATCCTGCCAAAAATGATCTGAATATTACAGCACTGTTTAAATTCTTGAGTGATGCCCTGATGTTTCTGATAACTTGTTATTGATGTGAGATTTCTGTTATGAAATGTAGGTAACAGCTGTAATGCCTACAATTTTTTTTGTAGCTGACCCTGACTGAGTTGCAGAGAGTTTGAGCAAAAAAACTGATCACCCCTTACTAGCAAGCTTAGCTGAGAGGTTGGCAGCTGAAATGTTAAGAGGAGCCATTTTTCAACAAAAATCAAACCACCTTGGGAGCCACAACATTTATATCCATTTTACCATCTTGGCTGTAAAGAAGTCTCAGTATGTGCTAATGTGCTAAAAATATAAAATGAAAACTAAAAGACTTACTTTACTCTGCTTTAACCTTCAGGTCAGCTGTAGCTGTTTTTCTCGCACCTCAGTCAGGAAACTTTTCTGCGAGTTTCTTGTAAAATGTCTTTCAACATTAGAATTTTTACGAGTCTAAAGTCGCTTCTCATTCACCAGCTTCTTGTCGAATTGTCCCGTTCCACCTTAAATGAGAGATTGTACTGCTGTGCCGTTTAAGGTAGAACAGGAGAATTCGAACGAGAAGCCGGAGAATGAGAAGCTGAATTCAGCTTCACGAGTTGTTGCAGATTAAACATAGGAGGAAACCAGCTGAGCACTTATAAATGCCAAGAAGTCCATTCATCTCCAAATTATTGATGTTTGTCTTAAATCTCTCTCTTTGCCTTTTTGTTATCTGCATTGCTGTGTGTCCAGCAGTCTGCATGTCAGTCTTCAGCTTTAAAGTTGGTGAATTAGCAGTTATGCATTAACTCCAGCATTCAACAGTGTTTATTGTGAAAACTGCGTTAAAACTGTGTGTTATAATGATTTAAGAGCAAAGGAGTATTGTGTTATTTTACCTAAAAATGTAGTTCTTCTGTGGAGCTGCAGCAGCTCTGCAGCAGGAGAGATTATTCAGGCCTGATTCTCACCCCAAACATAACCAGAGTCACTGATGAGGATTTTGAAGCTAAAGTGTTACTGAAGTAAACAAAGGAGTCTGAACGTCATGTCTGTACATATCTTGTTTAAATTCTAGCGGTTTTATTTCAACAGTTGACAATGCTTTGCACAAAATTGTTTGGTTTGTATCTAGTTATTTTTTTTGTTAGGAAAAACCTGAAATGATTGACTTTGCCTTTACTTAGTCTAAGTTTTTGTCGGATATCACACATTTTGTTGTTGGTTACACTTAAACTTTTTGCTGATCTTTTTGTATATTTGCAGCTTTTTAATTGTGTGTTTCTTTCTTGCTCATGATTACATACAGTGTCTTGTTCACACCATCAGTTGGGCTTTTTTGGTGTGTCAGGTGGAGATTCACAAACATTCTTGCGATCATACTTTGAAAGTAGCTAAAAAGTAGTGCACTGCTTTTCAAAAAGAAGCTAAAAAGTAGCCACTTTTTCCAGAAAAGTAGCTGAATTGTAGCTGGCTACAAATGTTGGCAAAGTAACTACAAAATAGCTAACTACTAATTTTTCAGTAGCTAACCCAACACTGACCACTGATGTTAAACTGCAATTGATGTTAATTAAAGTAGCCAGGCAGCTAAGTAGCACATAAAATATATGAGACAGATTTTCAGTTTAATAAATAGCAAACTAATTTATCTATAGATAGATTGGTTAGGGTAGAGGCTGAGTTGTGAAAGCAGAGATCTCTCCAGGTTGCAGGAGACAGATTTAGTAGTTGAAGGCTCTTTTCTTCTTTTTGTTTGAAAACAAATGACAAACATCCAAGCAGACTGTTGTGTTAACTGTGTGAAGAGAACTCAGTACGGAAAATGCTTCTTAGCAACTGTACAAAAACTGTAGCTGGTTCAGTAGGAATATCCAAGTGTAGAAGCTTCTAATTCTGCTGATTATATTATCAGGAACAGAGCACTGAACTTAAAGCAGTGCTTAAAGCATATAGGCAGATGCGTTAGAAATAAAGATAAACCCTGAACTGCACTGACATTTATGTTGATGTCATAACAGGCTACTGATAGGGGGGTTACAGCATTTGAGGTTTTAACATTTCAAGAACTTAAAGAATTATTGTTCTATTATCAGTTTAGTTAAGTAAACTTCTTCAAGGAGACTTGCATCTCAAAGAACTATATATATTTACAACAAATAACCCTGGTTCTCCACTGACTTGGAGACACTATGCAGAGCCAAGAAAAACAGCAGTGGAACACTGACACCAAATGAAAGGGCTGAATGTGGAGTCAAATATGGATAAACTGTGACAGTTCAAATAACAGTTCTTTTATCTGGAGGAGATTCAAGACCATTACTAACTACCAGCCAAAGCCTTAAATGTTCCAAAACAGCTGAATATCTTTTGCTTAAGAACTGAGAAACAAAGATTTTCTGTCTCCCTCCTGCTGAGCTACCGTCAGTCTACGAAACCATGTCTGCAGACTCTTCACACCTCATCTCTGCCCGTTCTCACCTCTAAAGGACCCACGAACCCCCTCCTGACCTCTCCTATCATTATCACTGAACATCAGGTCAGACAAAAGATTGGAAACATGGCTGGCCCTGATGATGTCTCACCTGCAAACCACAAAGCTATGGTCATCCTTGCTGGAAAAAAGTTCAATAAATAAACATGGGTTACCATGACCCTCTATGCCTCAGAACTGGTGGTCCTCAGAGGTGCATGATCTCTCCATATGTACTTTATCTAAACCAATATAATTCTAGTCAAAATGAAATTTGTGAAACTAATTTAGTCTCATTTTCAAATTAATAATGAGCCAACGTACTAGGAGGAAGTAAGGCACCTGGGATCAAACACCCGTTTCCACCTGGTCACTAAAATATTAGGATACAATCCAGATACTAGTCACATGAAGTGACCAGGTGTAAATGGGGTCAAATCTGACAATTTTGAACACAGAAATAACCTTGCAGATGACAGTTACTTCAGAAAGAAGCCCAACCTATTAAAAATACACAGCTTCAGTTATGAAAAAGGCCCGGCAGTACCTGAATTTTTTGTGATGGCTAAGATAAAACTGGAATGCCTCAAACACTGCTGGTTCAGTTTTAAACAGACATTACTAAAAAAAAATAAATAAAAAGCTCATTGAGCATAAACTAAAGCAAATTATGCAATGTGCAGAAAAAGGTGACTGGCTACAGGGTCTCCTCCCTAAAAAAGACATTATTCATCAAGGATGTGGAAGAGAGTGTGGCAAATCATAGTCTCCCTCACACATCAGTCAATCTAGTTCCATCAGAAAAGGTGAATTTAAGTTAGTCTATAGTCCATGAGGTGCAGCACCCTGTGAAAACAATAAATCAAACTGGGTTGCACCTGAAATTGCAGCTTATTCCAGAGTGGATGTAAGCTATGGTCTCACTGAACTGTATGACTTTTGAAAGTTAAATCAGCTTAACCTTCTTACAAGGAGATAAATATAGAAATATTTACTGAAGATTAATTTAACATAACAGTGGTGCGTTAGTTTATATGGTGCAACCTGTTTATTTTAGTAACACAAAGAAAACCTGAACTTAGAAAACACTGACTTAATACCCTCAAGACGACTTAACCAGAACCCCCCCACACACACCCTAACTTCAAAAGGGAGCACCCACCCTCACTTAAGCTAGGGCCCCCATACAAATTTAACAGAAACCCCCTAAACTGAACAGCACACTCATACCAACCAACACCCGATCCCTAACTAAACCAGCAGCCCCCCACACAAACCTACACACATTGAGTTCAATGTAATCACTGAAAAAAGTAAAATGAGCCTAAAAGAAAAGTAACAGCAATAAGGTGAATATGCAAAAAAAATTATCAGTATAGACACTGAAGTTTCTCTCTATTTCTGTAAGAGTGAGTTATAAACAGTGTAAAGAGTGAAAAAGAGA
Organism: Colossoma macropomum; assembly: GCF_904425465.1. NCBI lineage: Eukaryota > Metazoa > Chordata > Actinopteri > Characiformes > Serrasalmidae > Colossoma > Colossoma macropomum. The sequence goes on from NW_023494805.1 coordinate 278,833, forward strand.
TAAACAGCTCTTTACCTTCAGCAGATCAGCTCCTGTTTCTCTCTATTTCTGTAAGAGTGAGTTATAAACAGTGTAAACAGAGTGAAAAAGAGATAAACAGCTCTTCACCTTCAGCAGATCAGCTCCTTTTTCCCTCTAAAACTGCGAAGCTCTTCTTCTTCTCCACTTTATTGTCTTTGGTGAACCACCGTTTGAGAACTAGCGCCCCCAATTGACGTCATCTCTGTATCTGGGGGGCGATGTTTTTCTAATCCCACCCGTATTCCTCCAAAACCCGCCTCCTGCGCGATGATTGACTAGAAGTTCATAAGAGCAGCCGCCCATTTATTTACTGCCGCAGTTTTGAATTTACACAAATGAGCAATAAAATACAGGAATAAGAATAACGGAAAACATTCATTTATTATACGGATTGCAATATAAACAACTGCAGCAAATTTGGTCAGAATTGATTTTCTATACATAAAACATATAAAACATATATCTGCCCAGCGATGGACTGGCGACCTGTCCAGGGTGTATCCTGCCTTCTGCCCGATGACAGCTGGGATAGGCTCCAGCACCTCCAGCCCCGCGACCCAGAAGGATAAGCTATATATATATAAGCTAGATATATATATATATATGAAATGTACATTTTTTTAAATTAAGAAAAAAAATAAAAACAACACTAACAATAAAGAAAAATATTAGATATTAGAATAGATTTGTAGTATTGATTTGAAATGTTCTGAAAGCATTTAATACATTTCTGTATTTCTTGCTAGAAAATAATCAACTGAATTGAAAGAGGCTTTCAAATGCCATTTATACATCTCCCTGAAATTTGGGGGTTGCAAAAAGGCTGTACATTTCAAAAAAGCTCAGATAGTCTCTGATTTAACAGCCTGAGGTTGATATTAACATTTCTTGAAGGTTAAACAGGTTAAGCACTTACTTTGATGAATACTTTGTCATAAAACGCCAAAGAAAAGTCTAAGTCTTTTAAGTCTAAAGTGAACTTTATTCATGGGAAATGCCAAGTTCAATTGTATTAAATTTCCTAATTGATTAAATCTTTTCCTTCCCTCAGTACATACCTTTACTCAGTTTCTATGTAAATAGCTTGAATGTGAATGTTTCTTTTCCTGTTTAGTACATAAATCATGGAATGCAACTCCAAACACCTCCAAGAGATCTTCGGCTACAAAGTGAGAAAAACCTCCTTCTGAATGACCGCCGAACACTTGAACAATTTCAGACTTAAAGACATAAAGGACAAACTTCAGCTTTATCTGCCAGCCCAATCCCCACCTCCCCCACCCTGGCGCTCTCACCTCTACCCTCTACTCATGTCTCTTTTAACAAACACATTAACAGGCTTTTCACAAATAGAAGGTGAGAAAAGCCCTGGGACCTGACTTAGTCTCTCCATCCACCCTAAAGCACTGCTGGGACCACCTAGCACTGATTTTCAACATCTTCAATAAATCACTGGAATGCTGTTCTGCTCTCACATACAAAGCTAACAGGTCTGTTAATGGCATGGTCAGTTTGGCCCTGCACTTCATGCTGCAGCATCTTGACAGTCCTGCACCCTTTGCTAGAGTTCTGTTTGTGGACTGATTAAACTGATAGCAAGCTGAGAATTGCGTCTGAGTAGGCTCCACTTACATTTTATTGTTGACCTTAAGATTCAGAGCTAAAAAGTGTGAGTTATAATAACTGATAGTTAAACTACTTTGAGTTATATAAAAAATTATTAATTATAAATAAAATTTAAATTAAAATTTTATAAATAAAATTAATTTATCTCATTATTCACATTTTTCACATAAAATCACATTTTTTGCAAGTTTTGTTTTGAATAAAAAAACAATGTTGATTTTCTTTACCAAAACATAAACAATAAATTAAATTAAAGGCTATCCTAATCTAATATGAATATTTTACATGGGTGGTCACATGAGAACAATAATGTGTGTCTAAAAGAAGTAAGGGAAATGTTAAAATACAGATTCTTCATGAAAAGATTATCAACCGTAAAATATATGTATTTAGAATGAACCTGATAGCAAAATAACAAATAATAATTAATAATTTAACCACTTTAAATCCCAGGCTCATTACATACTATGGTTTATTATTCATTTACTATGGGGAAATATTCAGTGCAAACCACCTGAGCTATTCTTAATGTGTAATAAAACTTTGCATCACAGAAGAAATCGGTGTGAAGATAACCAAGATGAAAAAAGGTGTGTTGCTACCAATATCATATAATGGAAAGGAGGCTAGGTTCTTAAGGTGCTTCTCTGCACAATGTCATCAAAGAACCACTTTAGTTTAATAGATGTATAAGAATAACTTTTATTCATAAAGCACATTTACAAATTTATCAGCACTCTTAGTGAGGAAAGTCAAAGAGTTACCAATTATCACTGGATGAATGGCAAAATTGAAAAATGAATGCAAAGAAAAAAAAACCTTAATTGATTGGTTCTTGGGATAACAGTGTGTATAACATTTAACCTCAATGTGTGTCAATCAAAGAGGACAACTAATGCACGATTATATTTGTAACATCTCCAATACCATAAGCGAGGAAGATATTAACTAAAAATAAAAAAAAAACTCTAAATGATCATTGTGATGACAGTGCTGGCATTTAACGCCCCAGAGTAAATACTGTTTTCCTTAACAATGTATAAACTGTTGGATTAATCTCCTGGTACAATAACATTGTAAAGAAAACATAAAGTTCAAAATACAAAAGCTTAAGAAAAAAAAATTGAAGAAGTTGAAAGTTTCAACTGTCAAAGCACTTTGTGTTCAAAGGGGTAAAACCAGGTCAGAGTCTCACTGAAAATCACATAGTTTTTCAAAAGTGGAAAAATATTTTTCAGTTAAATGACATAGTAGTCCATATTAATATCATGTAAAGCATGTATGTTTTATGAAAGTTAATTTAAACATTAATGAACATGTTAGGTTTGTGTAGGATGTTATGAATATGTTATGTAAACACCCTTCAGATAAAACAGTGCTGAAATATTTTACTATATTTAGAATGGTGAAACTAAATAAGAATGGCTACCAGGTGTCAGTAGAATAACTTTCAGTCAACAATGTGATAGAAAAGGGATATCATTTGTACCTAATAAGTATATTACTAGTGCTGTAAACTAAAGCCTAATTTTATGTATTAATACTGTCAAAATCTACCATGACACACACAGTAGTGTGTTTCTGGTGTTTTAATTTTTCCTGCAGGATTCAGGAGGTTATTATATCTCACACAACCACACAGGGTAATCATAAATCCCAATCCCGGCATAGAGAGGCTCAGTGAATGTGATGTAGAGTGTGTGTAGGTGGAACAGTATGTGTGTGTGTCAGGGGAGATACTGTAGAAGGACAGAGTGCCGGACTCCCAGTCCAGATACACTCCTACTCTTTTAGAGGGTGAAGGAGGGATAGGTAGGTAGGTTCTCTTTTCATTGTGCCAGAACGAGTATCTGTTATCAGTGTGTCTGCTTTCAAAGTACTGGAGACTCCAGAACTGATTATTGTAGGCAAAACCACACTCAAATATGCCTCCTTTCCTCCTGATTCCTCTGTATGATACTGATATATCAGCCCTCTGACTGATCCACTGAACCTCCTAGTAACAGACTCTCCACACTCAGAACCTGAGGCATGCCATCAAATCTGTCTGGATGATCTGGATACGATTGATCCTTAAACGCACGCTCCACCTTTCTGTTTCCCTCAGACAGAGAGAGACACCTGTTCACTGTGTTTGGATCCAGAGTGAGATCAACAGCATCTGTACACACACACAAACACATACAGATTAAAGGAGCTACATTACATTTCTTCAGTCCTGGTTTCAGCCTGATCTCCCCTCTATGATCCACCCTGAAGAACACATACACACACACACACTAATAATATGCAGCAGTAATAAGTCAGTAAACCCTAGCACACACACATTCATTATGGAACCTGACATTTTGAAATCATGTAATCTTGTGTTATGCATGTAATTATAATGATTTAAGGGCAGTTAGATGTAGCTGGTGCCTAATATTATTAGTGTTAGTGTTAATTAATATTATACTGTGTCTAAATCCTGGTGTTTTGTATGTCATATTATGAATTGCCTATTTTATGAATATAGGACTCATAACAAATGTAACCCACATATTGGACAGCAATCTCAACAATTAAACATAAAATGAATTTGGTACCACTTAATTTTACAGAACATTACCAGTATGTAATAGGTAAACATGTGCTCCACATAATGATGTTGACTGTGTATCACTATCATACAGAATTGTTAGCAGTCAGGCCTGGAGTTAGAAGTCACAGAACACAGGGACCTTCACCAAGAGCTGTTCTAAAATACAGCATAGAACATTACATTTATGACATTGGGCATCCACTCTTATCCAGAGCAACTTACGATATGAAAATTTTTTACAGTGGTAGTTGAAGGTAGCATTAGGAAATCGGTAAGGGTGGAAACATAAGACATTCATGATATCTACATACAGTATCTCACAAAAGTGAGTACACCCCTCACATTTCAGCAAATATTTTATTATATCTTTTCATGGAACAACACTATAGAAATGAAACTTGGATATAACTTAGTCAGTGTACAGCTTGTATAGCAGTATAGATTTACTGTCCTCTGAAAATAACTCAACACACAGCCATTAATGTCTAAATAGCTGGCAACACAAGTGAGTACACCACACAGTGAACATGTCCAAATTGTGCCCAACTCTGTCCCTCTCCCTGCATTCGGTCTGCGTTGCCGTTGCCCCAGAAAGAAGCCTCTTCCGAAGCTGACGAACAAGAAAGCCTGCAAACAGTTTGCTGAAGACAAGCAGTCCAAGAAAGTAGATTACTGGAACCTTGTCCTGTGGTCTGACGAGACCAAGATAAACTTTTTTGGCTCAGATGATGTCCAGCATGTGTGCCGACGCCCTGGTGAGGAGTACCAAGACAACTGTCTCTTGCCTACGGTCAAGCATGGTTTTAGTAGCATCATGGTCTGGAGCTGCATGAGTGCTGCCGGCGCTGGGGAGTTGCGGTTCATTGAGGGAAACGTGAATTCCAACATGTACTGTGACATTCTGAAGCAGAGCATGATCCCCTTCCTTTGGAAACTGCGCCGCATGGCAGTTTTCCAACACGATAATGACCCCAAACACACCTCCAAGATGACAACTGCTTTGCTGAAGGTAAAGGTGATGGACAAGGAACCAAATTCTACCAGCAGGCATGGTTAATGGTCACCTTTAAATGGGTCTAAATGAAGCTCTGCTAAAGCTTGAGTAGACTTATAAATCAATGTCCCTAATCCCGGGCATTACTGTGCTCTTTTAAAGTAATGATTAAATTAATAATCTTCTCAGTAGTGGATATGGTATAAGTGATAAATTTACTATCAGTGTTGTACTGGACCCCTGCTCAGGGGATTACGGGAGCAGCAGCAGACTGAAACAGGTGGTGAAAAAAAAGTTACAAATTTTAAAAAAGGAATTTTCATCGAATGGATTCACAGAATAACGACTTTAAGAAAACTGACAATAAATAACAGCAAGGAACAGTATAACAGTTTTTTTTGCCTTCCCAAGATGTATTCTAAATACAGTACTCTGTTTTCTATGTTCTTTTTATATTTGTAATTGGATACATTATTAGGAGAGTGCACAACTGTTTGTGATGACACCCAATGGAAAAAATGCTATACAACTCAATTTGAATATATTTTGTAAATGTTTGTATTAGCATAGCAAACAAGAGAGCCAGTAAAATACTAAACCTTGTGTGGCCAGTACTTTACAAAAATGACCATTTAAAGGCTGTAGTTCTGAATGACACAAAGTCTAAACGTTAATGTTAAAGACAGGCCTGTACTGTACCAGGTTTTGAGAGTGACACTCAACTTCACTAGTGTAGCAGCCTACACTAGTCACTTAATGAAGGGATCTGACCACACAATATGGAGATATATAATAGCTTCATGAAGTTTGAGTCATAAGTCCTGATAAATAACATGTTCTTGCTTATTATTATTGTGGACTGTCATTTCATTTATTTTGTGATTGGATTTTGCATGTTGGATCTGATGATGTAATCTGTGAGTGCTGTTACATTTTGGAAGCATGATTCCATAATGGCAATTAATGTGTTCTTATTCCCCTCTTAACATAGATCACTTCATTAATCCCAGACGGAGATTCTTCTGTTGCGGCAGTACAAAGCACAGTTAAGACCAAAACAAGGGCAAAATGAACAGGAGCCTTAGAGTATTTAGAGAAACATACATAGAATAAAACAAACATATACTAAGAACAATAAAAATAATGTACAGTACAAAAATAATAAGTAAATTACATAAATACTATGCGGTTGACAGTGCAGTGGTGCATGTCCCCTCCAGAGAATGAAAAAGTGACTATGTACTGTAAATGATAACGATGTTAACGGTTGTGCAATATGTCATTTATTGATGCATAAAAAAGTGACAGTGCAATGTGCAATGTTTGTGGACAAATAAATAAAGTGGCCGTGCAATATGGAATATGCAAAAATGTATAATCAAAGTGGGAGTGCCTAGAAATATGAGTGGAGAGATGTAGTGTCCGGTGGGTGCCCAGTGAGCCTGTCCTGTCAGTGGCTCAGTAGACAGTAATGTCCCAGCACAGTGACGATTGTTGTACAGAGCGATTGCACATTACCTTACATTATACATTATTTACTACAGCAGAGCAGAGTCTGTTGCTGAAGGTGCTCCACTCTCTGACCCGTAGGTCATAGAAGTGGTGTCAAGTCAAGTCAAGTCAGCTTTATTGTCAATACTACAATATGTACAGGTCATGGAGTATTGAAATTGCATTATTCTCAGACCCCATGGTGTATCAAAACCAATAAATGGACAGTAAACAGGAAATGTGTGAATTTAAAGAGACACAAAAAAAACACTAAACACATAGTAAAAATAAACGCATTCTAAAAAATAGAATAATACAAAAATAATATCAATATAAGAAGGTCTCGAAATTAACACCTAAGTGCCATACAGCACATACAGATTAAGATCTGTGGGTATAAATAGTGCAATTATAAACAGTAGTGCAATTAGAATGAGCTTATGGAGCAGTTAAAGTGATGAGTGCATAGTCGGGAGCGAGAGAAGCCGCAGCATGTGCACGCGCCGCCGCCTTGTTAGTACAAGATGGTGTGATGTGTTGTTCAGAATAGCAGCGAGCTTATTAACTGACCTCCTTTCAAAGACCACCTCAAAACCATCCAGTGAGCATCCCAAGACAGCACCAGACTTCTTGATCAGTTTATTCAGCCTTTTTGCATCACCTCCTCTGATGCTTCCTCCCCAGCAGACTGCTGCAAAGAAGACAGCACCCACAAAGACTGGCAGAAGATCGCTTAATGACTCTAAGCTGTTGTGGGTTTTGGGCTTTCTGTTCTTTGTGGTTGCTTCATGGAGGTGGTCAGTGTAGCACACCCGAACTCTCTATAGAGAAGAGTGGCTCTTTATTTTTGTACACAGCTAAAGATATTACAGGCAAAGACACATTAAAGAAGAGCATTCAATTAAAATTATGTACACTTTAGCGTTTATATACACTATTATTATTAATTATGATAAATAATATACTTGACTTAACACTAAGGCAGTACACAATAACAGAAATCAAATTATTATAGACATATTTTTTCCATCTGAAAGAAATTTGATATCTCAAATAAAGTCAAGAAATTACCTTATTCTATTAGAATTCCTGCTACACAGACAGAGTTAATAATGCACTCAATTTAATAATAAAGCAATTGTTAAAAAGACAGAAATAATATATAATGTATAATGTGGTGGCCATCTCTAATAAACACAACAGCAGTGTCACAGAGTCTCTGATGAATCATCACAGTATTATGTTCATTTAAAATCATGGCTGGGGAGAAGCTTCTTGCAAGAACCCAGAGATCTCCAACTGCAGCCAAAATTACATGAGGTTATACAGTCCCGAAAAGGGGAGTTGGTACATTTCATTCATCAATAGAGAACAAAGCAGTTACAAAACACTGGATGCACATAACTGTAATATGAATAAACAAGAGAACATTAACACAAAGGCATAATACATTCGCTGAGGAAACAAAAGGTAAAACCAATGACTGGTATGTAAAAAGTGGCTGATTTTGTTACAGCCAGGCACATTCCTTGCACAGAAAACAAGAGAGAACAGAGGAAGTGGGGCTAATTCAGTCCAACTGTGGTGCCCCAACACTGCACACAGCTTTGTCTGAGACACAGCCCTGCAGCCACATAAACTGAGATCATCCAGTGAGACAGTTAATTATCCATGAGATGATGGATTCATCCACCTGCATCAGTTGTGGCTTCTCCCCTAACAGCACAGGCTGTATGGTCTTGAATGCACTGGTGAAATTGAAGAACATGGTCCTCACAGTGCTGCCTGATGTGTCCAGATGAGAGTATGTTCTGTCCAGCAGGTAGATAACTGCATCATCCACTCCAATGGCATCTTGATATGCAATGCCATGCTGATATTTGGCAATAAATTGAGTTGTATTATTGAAAAGTGGAAGCCTTTAGGGACCATAGCAAGCGCCGAGTGTGATGGCGAGTGTTGAGGCGCATAATGCCTAAAAGTTACCAACGCTCTGCTAACTAAATAGCTGCACAGTTCCAAACCTCCTGATAGAATCCAAACCCCAACGAACCAGGGAACTAGGTCTGTTGTCTGAACAAATAAAGTTTATTCGTTTTGCGCACAGGTTCCAGACAGCCAGCCAGCCCGTAAGACAATGGACTGTCACAGTTTTATAGCTGGACTGATGCCAAGATTAGACCCAGCTTATACAGGACAAGTGACAGGTGTGACACACATGACCATATAAGGAGAAACACAACAATAGGCAGCCTAAAATACAACTTCAGCACATTCACACACAACACAGCACATTTCACAACAATAAATTCCTTCACTCCTCTGGCATTAAAATCAGCACAAAAAACTGGGCACCAGGAGCTTCATGGCATGGGTCTTAATGTCCAAATAGCTTCATGCAAGCCTTAAATCACCAAGTACAAATCGGTGTGGAAGAATTTGACTGGCACACACAAAGCCCTGACCTTAACCCCATCAAACACCTCCGGGATGAACTAGAAAGGAGATTGCAAGCCATGCCCTCTCCTCCAACATCAGTGTCTTACTGCAGATATGCTCCTCTGGATAGATGGGCAAAAATTCTCTCAGACACACTGCAACATCTTGTAGAAAGCTTCTCAAAAGATTGCAAGCTGCTATAGCTGCAAAGGTGGGACCAACTCCATATTAATGCCTATAGATTTATAATTGGATGTCATCAAAGCTCCTGTAGATGTAATGTGCATGTGTCCCAATACTTTTGTCCAGATAGTGTATATTTTTATAATGTTATGCATTAATACATACATAGTCAGACAGGTGAACCCCGATAACCTCTGCCACAACTGAAGCCTGACCATACCAACACATTTAGCCTCAACAGTGAAAAATGCTGAATAACTTGTGTTGTCTTCTTTTATTCAGTGATTGTTATTTAGTGAGAACAGCCTAACTTGTTCTCACTGAATAACTAAGGGCAGCCATGGGCTAGATTTGGCAGTCATGGGCTGGAGGTTAGGGAACCAGCCCTGTGACCAGAAGGTCACCTGTTTGATCCCCTCGGCTGAAAGTATGTGACTGAAGTGCCTTTGAGCAGGGCACCTAACTTCCAACTGCTCCCCGGTCGCTGTGGATAGGTTTGCCCACTATTCTGGGCAAATGTGCTCACTGCCCCTAGTGTGTGTGTATGTGGTGTTTCACTGCATGGATGGGTTAATGCAGAGGTGAAAGTTCCCCGTTGGGGGATTAATAAGGGTTACTTAACTCACCATTGCACATCTCAGATGTTTCAGTCATGGCCCTTTTCATCTCACTCAGCACAGCAGAACTGGTCGTGGAAATGAAATATTGGCTGTTCTGGTTCTCAGAAGACGAAACTTGTAGTAAGCTGAAAAAAAACAAAACAAAAAAAACCAAAAAAAAACCAAAAAAAAACCTACTGTTCCATTTGACTGCTTGGGGGAAAAAAAAAAAAAAAAAACTATGCATTTAAATCAATCAAGGCCCTTGCCTGATAAAGTAAGATTTCACTTCTAACTCAGGACAGAAGCCCAAATCAATTTTTTTTATTTCATTTGAAATACATTAAATAATGCGTGTACCTTAAAATTTAAATGACTGAAGCTCTTCCCAAACTCTGAGCAGTGATGTTGTTCTCTCAGGAATGAATGCACTGGTGATTTTTGAGGGAACCACTTTGTCTAAAACTCTGTCCACACTCTGAGCAGTGATACGGTTTCTCTCCTGTGTGAATGCGCTGGTGTCTTTGGAGACTACTGTGTTGAGTAAAGCTCAGTCCACAGTCTGAGCAGTGATACGGTTTCTCTCCTGTGTGAATGAGCTGGTGTGTTCGGAGATTACTCTGTTGAATAAAACTCTTTCCACACTCACAACAGTAATACGGTTTCTCTCCTGTGTGAATGCGCTGGTGTGTTCGGAGATTAGTCTGCGTAGTAAAACTCTTCCCACAGTCAGAGCAGTGATAAGGTTTCTGTCCAGTGTGAATGAGCTGGTGTGTTCGGAGACTACTGTGTGTAGTAAAACTATTTCCGCACTCTGAGCAGTGATACGGTTTCTCTCCTGTGTGAATGCGCTGGTGTATCTGGAGATGACTCTGTGTAGTAAAATGCTTTCCACACTCGGAGCAGTGATATGGTTTCTCTCCTGTGTGAATGCGCTGGTGTTTTTTGAGGTTACCACTTTCTGTAAAACTCTGTCCACACTCTGAGCAGTGATACGGTTTCTCTCCTGTGTGAATGCACTGATGTGTTTGGAGATGACTCTGTGTAGTAAAACTCTTTCCACACTCTGAACAGTGATATGGTTTCTCTCCTGTGTGAATGCGCTGGTGTCTTTTGAGGTTACCACTTTCTGTAAAACTCTGTCCACACTCTGAGCAGTGATACGGTTTCTCTCCTGTGTGAATGCGCTGGTGTCTTTGGAGACTACTGTGTTGAATAAAACTCTTTCCACACTCTGAGCAGTAGTGAGTTTTTTTGCCTGCAATCTTTTGTGTTAGTCTGCAAGGTGTGTTCATATTTTCTGAGTACTGGAACTTCCTGGCAGTCTTTCCTTATTTCAGCAGTTTCATGCTTTGTTTTTGAAGGGAAATTTGAAAACTAGTTGGAAAGTTGTTGTTTGGAGCAGGAGACTTGCAGTAGGAGATTATTCTGAAAAAAAGAAAAAGGGAGAGGAAAATAAAACACCGGTAGATTAAGTATTAAAGAAGATAACTGAAAAAATATAAAATTTTATGTTTTTATGAAGAACTTAAAACTCACTTAGGTAAGAGCAGAATCTACTCACACTCAAGAGCACAAATGTGCGAACAATTCTGCAGTTTAAGAACACGTCATGAATCTGACATACTTTTTCTTAGAACCTTTTTCAAAAACACGTAAGAAGAAACTTGAGAAGATGGTGAATGAGGACCACTGATTTATTGAGGCAACAGATCAGAGATTAGAACCTAATTAAAGTTATTTTATGTCCAATTATTTAGGTATTCTTTGGGGGGGACTTGTGTCAACAATATTCCCACATAGCCAGAACTTATTTAACTCAATCATATTGATGTTTTAAAACATGCAATACATAATGTTCTTATTGAACAATGAACATGTACAGTTTCCCGTACACATGAGAAAGCAAAGATGTACTTTACTGTGATCAAGGATGAGCAAAATTCCAATAAGAGTACATGAACACAGACCATGTGAGAAAAACAGACTGTCAAGAACTGAGAGTCATTATAGTTTGTGTGGAAACTATATATTATGGTGAATCATGTCAGAAACTTTTCTAGAACCATGGTGAACCTGTTGGCCCCACAAAATGTACTTTCTACTAGAAACCACAGCCACAGACATTTTTAAGTTGAATCAGAGTATGTATCTCTTCATTGTAGACTGCTACTCCAGATATGCACACTTGACTTCTCTGGGTGCATACAGTTCAAAACATATTACTTAAGGCACCACAATACCCACAAGCTAACAGAGAGGCAAGCAGAGTGACACAAACTGGGATTTTTCTTTTTTAGGTAGATATATAGCAAGATGGCCAGGACGGCACAGTGAAGAGTAGTAACAGCAAAGCAATTATGAAACCAGTTTTAAAATATCAATTGTTTTCATTCAGTGCCAACATTAAGGGAAATAGTATGATAAAATTGAGAAAATCACACTTGAACTGTACTGACCTTGATCAAAAGGGCCAGTTTTCAGAGAAATCTATATTAGTGGGCAGAGCACAGAAGGCGTATTCAATGGTAGATAAAAAAGGTCTAAGTTTGCACTGATCAAAGCAGTCAAAGATGCCTAATACAAATACAGAGATACAGTAATTCTTCTCACATGAAATGTTCCTCCATTTGGGAGGTGACTCCAGACCTTTACTATCCACAAATTTTGCAGCAAATATTGCAGCTAATCCCAAACCAGCTGAATAACATTTTATCAAGATAAAAAAGCCTTTCCTCCCACAGATCCAGCAAGTGGGGCTATATTTATAAAACATACTTAAATCTCATTCTAATTTAGTTTTTGAGTTCTCATTCCAAGTTTATTAATTTTAGTCTATTCTTAAATATACACACTCAACTTTTCAAGTGAGACTGATCATTTGTAAATAAAAAAAGGTCTTAAAAATGGGTGTTGGTGAACAAGCTTTCCAACACCGCCCATCTTTTGTGATTAGCATATGAATGTTTCCAGTAAAGAACACTCACATGAAAAGAATGTAGCAAATCTGAATAAGGGGATGTTCACCTGTTCAACAGTAAGCATACTAAAAGTAGTAATTCATTTATTTATTGAAAATTATACCAAATAATACTAAAAGAGCTGAGAAGGAGGATGGCCTCAGGATCATGTATTAAACCAGCCTGATCTTGAAAGGCGGTTCTCTATAGTGCTGGGACTGCCAGGTTCTCAAGAACACACTAACTTATTTACTTGTTCTTAATACATGAAAGGATGCCTGAATGCCTCATATCTAAGATAAAGGTGTATTCACAGATCACACGGCAGAGGGGCACATGGTGCATCTGATACAGCTCTGTGTTATGGTCTCAATTTATTTCATGTTTTGTGGTCAAGTTTTTGATCCCAACTTGATTTTAATGATCCAAAAAGAATACAGACCTACATCACTGGACAAAGTGCTATTTACTAGATGAGAAAAGTGAAATTTAGTTTTTTAGAAACTTACATCAGTAAAATTCAACATTGTTGACATGTTGGTTGAGACCATTTAACCTTTTTTGAGAGCTCCCTGCTGCACACTGTCACCCTTCAGCAGAACCACAGTTGCAGAGTTGCAGAGAGTTTGAGCAAAAAAACTGATCACCCCTTACTAGCAAGCTTAGCTGAGAGGTTGGCAGCTGAAATGTTAAGAGGAGCCATTTTTCAACAAAAATCAAACCCCCTTGGGAGCCACAACATTTATATCCATTTTACCATCTTGGCTGTAAAGAAGTCTCAGTATGTGCTAATGTGCTAAAAATATAAAATGAAAACTAAAAGACTTACTTTACTCTGCTTTAACCTTCAGGTCAGCTGTAGCTGTTTTTCCTCGCACCTCAGTCAGGAAACTTTTCTGCGAGTTTCTTGTAAAATGTCTTTCAACATTAGAATTTTTACGAGTCTAAAGTCGCTTCTCATTCACCAGCTTCTTGTTCGTATTGTCCCGTTCCACCTTAAATGAGAGATTGTACTGCTGTGCCATTTAAGGTAGAACAGGAGAATTCGAACGAGAAGCCGGAGAATGAGAAGCTGACTTCAGCTTCATGAGTTGTTGCAGATTAAACATAGGAGGAAACCAGCTGAGCACTTATAAATGCAAATAAGTCCATTCATCTCCAAATTATTGATGTTTGTCTTAAATCTCTCTCTTTGCCTTTTGTTATCTGCATTGCTATTTGTCCAGCAGTCTGCATGTCAGTCTTCAGCGTTAAAGGTTGGTGAATTAGCAGTTATGCATTAACTCCAGCGTTTAACACCATTTATTGTGGAAACTGTGTTATAATGATTTAAGAGCAAAGGAGTATTGTGTTATTTTACCTAAAAATGTAGTTCTTCTGTGGAGCTGCAGCAGCTCTGCAGCAGTGGAGAGATTATTCAGGCCTGATTCTCACCCCAAACAGAGCCAGAGTCACTGATGAGGATTTTGAGGCTAAAGTGTTACTGAGTTAAGTGTTGTGAAGAGAACTCAGTACTGAAAATGCTTCTTAGCAACTGTACAAAAACTGTAGCTGGTTCAGTAGGAATATTCAAGTGTAGAAGCTTCTAATTCTGCTGATTATATTATCAGGAACAGAGCACTGAACTTAAAGCAGTGCTTAAAGAATATAGGCAAACGCGTTAGAAATAAAGATAAACCCTGAACTGCATTGACATTTATGTTGATGTCAAAACAGGACTCTACTGATGGGGTTACAGCATTTGAGGTTTTAACATTTCAAGAACTTAAAGAATTATTGTTCTATTATCAGTTTAGTTAAGTAAACTTCTTCAAGGAGACTTACATCTCAAAGAACTATAGACATTTACAACAAATAACCCTGGTTCTCCATTGACTTGGAGACACTATGCAAAGCCAAGAAAAACAGCAGTGGAACACTGACACCAAAAGAAAGGGCTGAATGTGGAGTCAACAGCAAATATGGATAAACTGTGACAGTTCAAATAACAGTTCTTTTATCTGAAGGAGATTCAAGACCATTACTAACTACCAGCCAAAGTCTTAAAATGTTCCAAAACAGCTGAATATCTTTTGCTTAAGAACTGGGAAACAAAGATTTTCTGTCTCCCTCCTGCCGAGCTACAGTCAGTCTACGACACCATGTCTGCAGACTCTTCACACCACATCTCTGCCCGTTCTCACCTCTAAAGGACCTACGACCCCCCTCCTGATCTCTCCTATCATTATCACTGAACATCAGGTCAGACAAAAGATTGGAAACATGGCTGGCCCTGATGATGTCTCAGCTGCAAACCACAAAGCTATGGCCATCCTTGCTGGAAAAAAGTTCAATAAATAAACGTGGGTTACCATGACCCTCTATGCCTCAGAACTGGTGGTCCTCAGAGGTGCATGTTCCTCCTTATGTCCTTTATATAAACCAATACAATTCTAGTCAAAATGAAATTTGGAGAACTAATTTAGTCTCATTTTCAAATTAATAATGAGCCCACATACTAGGAGGAAGTAAGGCACCTAGGATCAAACACCCTGTTTTCTACCTGGTCACTAAAATATTAGGATACAATCCAGATACTAGTCACATGAAGTGACCAGGTGTAAATGGGGTCAAATCTGACAACTCTGAACACAGAAATAACCTTGCAGATGACAGTTACTTCAGAAAGAAGCCCAACCTATTAAAAATACACAGCTTCAGTTATGAAAAAGGCCCGGCAGTACCTGAATTTTTTGTGATGGCTAAGATAAAACTGGAATGCCTCAAACACTGCTGGTTCAGTTTTAAACAGACATTACTAAAAAAAATAAATAAAAAGCTCATTGAGCATAAACTAAAGCAAATCATGCAATGTCCAGAAAAAGGTGACTGGCTACAGGGTCTCCTCCCTAAAAAAGAAAAAAGACATTATTCATCAAGGATGTGGAAGAGAGTGTGGCAAATCATAGTCTCCCTCACACATCAGTCAATCTACTTCCATCAGAAAAGGCGAATTTAAGTTAGTCTATAGTCCATGAGGTGCATCACCCTGTGAAAACAATAAATCAAACTGGGTTGCACCTGAAATTGCAGCTTATTAAACAATGGTTTCTGTCAAATGAAACCTTTCCAGAGTGGATGTAAGCTATGGTCTCACTGAACTGGAACTGTGGATGTAAGCTATGGTCTCACTGAACTGGAGCCATGGATGTAAGCTATGGTCTCATTGTTCTGGAGCTGTGGATGTAAGCTATGGTCTCACTCAACTGGAACTGTGGATGTAAGCTATGGTCTCACTGAACTGGAGCTGTGGATGTAAGCTATGGTCTCATTGTTCTGGAGCTGTGGATGTAAGCTATGGTCTCACTGAACTGGAGCTGTGGATGTAAGCTATGGTCTCATTGTTCTGGAGCTGTGGATGTAAGTTATGGTCTCACTGAACTGGAGCTGTGGATGTAAGCTATGGTCTCATTGTTCTGGAGCTGTGGATGTAAGCTATGGTCTCACTGAACTGGAGTTGTGGATGTAAACTATGGTCTCACTGAACTGGAGCCATGGATGTAAGCTATGGTCTCATTGTTCTGGAGCTGTGGATGTAAGCTATGGTCTCACTCAACTGGAACTGTGGATGTAAGCTATGGTCTCACTGAACTGGAGCTGTGGATGTAAGCTATGGTCTCATTGTTCTGGAGCTGTGGATGTAAGCTATGGTCTCACTGAACTGGAGCTGTGGATGTAAGCTATGGTCTCATTGTTCTGGAGCTGTGGATGTAAGTTATGGTCTCACTGAACTGGAGCTGTGGATGTAAGCTATGGTCTCATTGTTCTGGAGCTGTGGATGTAAGCTATGGTCTCACTGAACTGGAGTTGTGGATGTAAACTATGGTCTCACTGAACTGGAGCTGTGGATGTAAGCTATGGTCTCACTGAACTGGAGTTGTGGATGTAAACTATGGTCTCACTGAACTGGAGTTGTGTAACTTTTGAAAGTTAAATCAGCTTAAACTTCTTACAAGATGTAAATATTTAATGAAGACTAATTTAACATAAAAGTGGTGCAGTAGTTTATGTGGTGTAACCCGTTTGTTTTAGTAACACAAAGTAAACCTAAACTTAGAAATCACAATACCCCCTCAAGACGACTTAACCAGAACCCCCCCCCCACACACACACACCCTAACTTCAAAAGGGAGCACCCACCCTCACTTAAGCAGGGTCCCCATACAAATTTAACAGCAACCCCCTAAACTGAACAGCACACTTATACCAACCAACACCCGATCCCTAACTAAACCAGCAGCCCCCACACAAACCTACGCACATTGAGTTCAATATAATCACTTAAAAAGTAAAATGAGTCTAAAAGAAAAGTAACAGCAATAAGGTGAATATGCAAAAAATGATCAGTATAGACACTGAAGTTTCTCTCTATTTCTGTAAGAGTGAGTTATAAACAGTGTAAAGAGTGAAAAAGAGATAAACAGCTCTTTACCTTCAGAAGATCAGCTCCTGTTTCTCTCTATTTCTGTAAGAGTGAGTTATAAACAGTGTAAACAGAGTGAAAAAGAGATAAACAGCTCTTTACCTTCAGCAGATCAGCTCCTTTTTCCCTCTAAAACCGCGGAGCTCTTCTTCTTCTCCACTTTATTGTCTTTGGTGAACCACCGTTTCAGAATCAGCGCCCCCAATTGACGTCATCTCTGTATCTGGGGGCGATGTTTTTCTATTCCCACCCGTATTCCTCCAAAACTCGCCTCCTGCGCGATGATTGGCTAGAAGTTCATAAGTGCAGCCGCCCATTTATTTGAATTAACACAAATGAGCAATAAAATAAAGGAATAAGAATAACGGAACACACACACACACACACACACACACACACACACATATATATATATATATATATATATATATATATATATATATATATATATATATATATAAATATAATGTACATGTTTTAAATAAAAAAAAACAAAAACAACACTAAGAACAAAGAAATTAGGTCTTAGAATAGATTTTTAGTATTGATTTGAAAAGTTCTGAAAGCATTTAATACATTTCTGTATTTCTTGCTAGAAAATAATCAACTGAATTGAAAGAGGCTTTCAAATTCCATTTATACATCTCCCTGAAATTTGGTAACAGGGTTGCAAAAAGGCTGTACATTTCAAAAAAGCTCAGATAGTCTCTGATTTAACAGCCTGAGGTTGATATTAACATTTCTTGAAGGTTAAACAGGTTAAGCACTTACTTTGATGAATACTTTGTCATAAAATGCCAAAGAAAAAGTACATTTCAAAGAGCTTTGAAGTCTAAAGTGAACTTTATTCATGGGAAATGCCAAGTTCAATTGTATTAAATTTCCTAAATGATTAAATCTTTTCCTTCCCTCAGTACATATATTTACTCAGTTTCTATGTAAATAGCTTGAATGTGAATGTTTCTTTTCCTATTTAGTACATAAATCATGGAATGCAACTCCAAACACCTCCAAGAGATCTTCAGCTACAAAGTGAGAAAAACCTCCTTCTGAATGACCGCCGAACGCTTGAACAATTTCAGACTTAAAGACATAAAGGACAAACTTCAGCTTTATCTGCCAGCCCAATCCCCACCTCCCCCACCCTGGCGCTCTCACCTCTACCCTCTACTCATGTCTCTGTCAACAAACACATTAACTGGCTTTTCACAAACAGAAGCTGAGAAAAGCCCTGGGACCTGACTTAGTCTCTCCATCCACCCTAAAGCACTGCTGGGACCACCTAGCACTGATTTTCAACATCTTCAGTAAATCACTGGAATGCTGTTCTGCTCTCACATACAAAGCTAACAGGTCTGTTAATGGCATGGTCAGTTTGGCCCTGCACTTCATGCTGCAGCATCTCGACAGTCCTGCAACCTTTGCTAGAGTTCTGTTTGTGGACTGATTAAACTGAAAAAAATAAATAAATAAATAGCATGCTGAGAATTGCTTCTGAGTAGGCTCCACTTACATTTTATTGTTGACCTTAAGATTCAGAGCTAAAAAGTGTGAGTTATAATAACTGATAGTTAAACTACTTTGAGTTGTATAAAAAATTATGCATAATCATTTACCTCATTATTGTAAGTTGACTGACCTTCACATTTTTTGCCCTTTTGCCCACTTATTGACCTTCACAAGTTTTGTTTTGCGTAAAAAACAATGTTTATTTTCTTTTACATGGGTGGTCACATGAGAACAATAATGTGTCTCTAAAAGAAGTAAGGGAAATGTTACAATACAGATTCTTCATGAAAAGATTATCAACAGTAAAATATATGTATTTACAATGAACCTGATAGTAAAATAACAAATAATAATTAATAATTTAACCACTTTAAATCCCAGGCTCATTACATACTAAGGTTTATTCAGTAACTATGGGGACTTCAGTGCAAAGCGCCTGAGCTATTCTTAATGTGTAATAAAACTTTGCATCACAGAAGAAATTGGTGTGAAGATAACCAAGATGAAAAAGGCATGTTGCTATCAATATCATACAATGGAAAGGAGGCTAGGTTCTTAAGGTGCTTCTCTGCACAACATCATAAAAGAACCACTTTGGTTTAATAGATGTATAAGAATTACTTTTATTTATAAAGCACATTTACAAATTTATCAGCACCCTTAGTGAGGAAAGTCAAAGAGTTACCAATTATCACTGGATAAATGGCAAAATTGAAAAATGAATGCCAAAAAAACATATGTGGCATGCGCCCGCCCCCCGGGACATCCAGCGGCGACGAACCTCGGCCAAGACGGCAGGGAGAGAGCCGCGAGTGGGGAGGGGGCGGAGCGCAAAACCCGAGCTTCTCCGAATAACCCGAGTGACGCGAGTGACGGCGGGAGAAGGAGGAAGACACCTCACGTTCGACCCGCGCGGCTGAGCTGCCAGCTGGGGGCGGTGACAAGGAGGCGGAGAAGCGAGCTCTCGTTCCCTCTCGGCTCAGGTGCTCAGGTGAGCGCCTTTTAAAAGAGCTGAGAGGGAACCGAGAGAGAGAGAGAGAGAGAGAGAGAGTGAGAGAGAGAGAAAGAGAGAGAGAGGGAGAGAGAGAGGGACGAGCAGCAGCAGCAAGAGACTGAGGAGCTGAAAGGCTTGAAGACTGAAAAGTCTAGCTAGTGGAAGCCACTGAAAAGTGGCCAGCAGAGCTTTGATTATTTGGGTTGTTTGGAGTTTGTTTATTTTGTGTTAATAAATATGGCTGCTGCAGCACTGAACCCTGCCTCCAGCGTCCTCCTTGAGCCCGGGGTAGCACATGCCATGCTACAGTAACATAATTGATTGGTCCTTGGGATAACAGTGTGTATAACATTTAACCTCAATGTGTGTCAATCAAAGAGGACAACTAATGCACGATTATATTTGTAACATCTCCAATACCATAAGTAAGGAAGATAATGACTAAAAATAAAAAAAACCTCTAAATTATCATTGTGATGACAGTGCTAGAATTTAATGCCCCACAGTAAATACTGTTTTCCTTAACAATGTATAAACTGGATTAATCTCCTGGTACAATAACATTGTAAAGAAAACATAAAGTACAAAATACAAAAGGTTAAGAAAAAAAATAATTAAAAAGAAGTTTCAACTGTCAAAGTACTGTGTTCAAAGGGGTAAAACCAGGTCAGAGTCTCACTGGAAATCATATAGTTTTTCAAAATAAAATAAAAAGTGGAAAAATATTTCTCAGTTAAATGACATAGTTTTCAATATTAATATCATGTAAAGCATGTATGCTTTATGAATGTTCATGAACATACTATGTTTATGTAGGATGTTATGAATATGTTATGTAAGAATATGTCAGATAAAATGGTACTGAAATATTTTAATATATTTAGAATGGTGAAACTAAATAAGCACTGGCTACCAGGTGTCAGTAGAATAACTTTCAGTCATCAATGTGATGGAAAAGGGATATCATTTGTACCTAACAAGTATATTACTAGTGCTATAAACTAAAGCCTAACTGTATGTATTAATACTGTCAAAATCTACCATGACACACACAGTAGTGTGTTTCTGGTGTTTTAATTTTTCCTGCAGGATTCAGGAGGTTATTCTATCTCACACAACCACACAGGGTAATCATAAATCCCAATCCCATAGAGCGGCTCAGTGAATGTGGTGTAGAGTGTGTGTAGGTGGAACATTGTGTGCGTGTCAGGTGAGATGGAGTAGAAGGACAGAGTGCCGGACTCCCAGTCCAGATACACTCCTACTCTTTTAGAGGGTGAAGGAGGGACAGGTAGGTAGGTTCTCTTTTCATTGTGCCAGAAGGAGTATCTCTTATCAGTGTATCTGCTTACAAAGTGCTGGAGACTCCAGGACTGATTATTGTAGGCAAAACCACACTCAAATATGCCTCCTTTCCTCCTGATTCCTCTGTATAATACTGATATATCAGCCCTCTGACTGCTCCACTGAAGCTCCCAGTAACAGCGTCCAGTCAGACTCTCCACACTTAGAACCTGAGGCATGCCATCAAATCTGTCTGGATGGTCTGGATACGAATGATCCTTAAACACACGCTCCACCTTTCTGTTCCCCTCAGACAGAGAGAGACACCTGTTCACTGTGTTTGGATGCAGAGTGAGATCAACAGCATCTGTACATGCACACACACACAGTTACACACACACACACACAGATTAAAGGAGATATATTTTGTTTGTGTGTGTGTGTGTGTGTGTGTGTGTGTGTGTGTGTGTGTGAGTGTGTGTGTATCTTACATTTCTTCAGTCCTGGTTTCATCCTGATCTCCCCTCCATGATCCACCCTGAAGAACACACACACACACACACACACACACACACACACACACACACAGATACACTTGTAACTCAGTAATAATAAGCAGCAGTAATAAGTCAGTAAACCCTAGCACACACACATCATTATGGAACCTGACATTATGAAATCATATAATCTTGCGTTATGCACGTAATTATAATGATTTAAGGGCAGTTAGATGTAGCTTATGTCTGAAATTATTAATGATATACTGTGTCTAAATCCTGGTGTTATGTCATATTATGAATCGCCTATTTTACGAATATAGCACTCATAACAAGTGTAACATATAACATATTGGACAGCAATCTCAACAAGTAAACATAAAATTAATTTGGTACCACTTCATTTTACAGAACGTTACCAGTATGTAATAGGTAAACGTGTGCTCCACATAATGATGTTGTCTGTGTATCACTATCATACAGGATTGTTAGCAGTCAGGCCTGGAGTTAGAAGTCTGCCACAGAACAGAGACCTTCACCAAGAGCTGTTCTAAAATACAGCATAGAACATTACATTTATGACATTGGGCATCCACTCTTATCCAGAGCAACTTACGATATGATCATTTTTTACAGAGGTAGTTGAAGGTAGCATTAGAAGTCTTATAGGAGGTTTAGTGATATAGCGGTTGAGGTGTATTTAGAAGAATAGTTTTATAAAAGAAGGCAAAAACACACTTAAACTTCCAGTATAAGTTGAGGTCTGAAGTTCCATGTGGTCTGTTTTTGCAGGGGTTTGGAATGGAAAAGTTAAGGGGGGCCCTCTGTTCCAGAGGCCCCAGATGGAGTAGGTCTCTCTCTCTCTTAGTTCCAAATAGATGAGATCATTTTAAACAGGACCATATGTTCTGTCTCCTTTATCAACAACAAGCAGCCTATATAAACCATTGGCTATAGTGGTCTGGAGGGGACATTTTAGAATTGGCACAGATCCTCTCTCAGGTACTTTATAGTGCTGGATATGATACTGTTTTACTTTGTAATAAACATCTTATACAAGTAATGCGGTGTCAGCGGAGTCTCCTTCATCATCTTCACTTCATCGCTACTTAATAAACAACACGGTATAGGGTAGGGTGCTTGCCCAGGTCAGGAACTGAAGCCCAGTCTGCAGCATGGAGGACAGAGGTGTTGCCCACATCCTCTAATCAACATGAACCTGCAGTAGTAGTCATTATTTAACAGTACTTAATGTAGAAAGCTTTACTTTATTACCAGTTTTGTGGGTGGGAAGCAAGTTCATTGTAGACATTGTAGTAACAAAGGCATCTGCATCGTCCTTTCTCAAGTATAGGAGGTTTATGAGAGGGTGAGTACGTATTACAGCTGGTGGAGGAATTTGCTGGCTGTTGCTGCTGGGCTGCACCAGTTTTGGCCCTATCTGTATGGTGTTACCTTCGTGAACCAATCATGTCTCGTCGTCTTGGCTCATGCAGTTTAAAGAGCCCAAGGGCCAGGTGGCAGGGTGTAACATAGTGCTACATGAGTACCAGTAGGGGAGGTCAGCACCAACCACACACCTTGCACAACTGGTGCCCTCCCCCCACCCCACACACAAACAGCCACACCCTAACACAGAATAATACATGTATCACATCGTACCTTTTAACTAACAGACAACAACATAAACAGTACCTTTTTCACTGGGGTGTGCACCTGCCATGAGCCTCTTCCCTGCATGCCAGCTCCTGATTGGCTGCACACCCCATGGCCATCGCCACAATATTTAACTAACGCTTTCATCACAGTAAAATAATGCACAGATTAATACATAACACATCAGGAAATAATTAAGTGTATATCTTAATAAAGAACCGAGTTAGATATGGAAAACCATTAATAAAGGCAAACATGAACTAGTAATATATTTCTAACTCTGTTGACACCATGATTTAATATATTAATTTTGATACTGTCTATAATACATAATGTCTGACTGGAGATGATGTAGGTTAGCACAAATTCCAATATGCTGCAGGAAATTGGTAAGGGTGGAAACATAAGGCATTCATGACATCTACATAAAGTATTTCACAAAAGTGAGTACACCCCTCACATTTCTGCAAATATTTTGTTATATCTTTTCATGGGACAACACTATAGAAATGAAACTTGGATATAACAAAGTAGTCAGTGTACAGCTTGTATAGCAGTATAGATTTACTGTCCTCTGAAAATAACTCAACGTACAGCCATTAATGTCTAAGTAGCTGGCAACACAAGTGAGTACACCTCACAGTGAACATGTCCAAATTGTGCCGAATTGTGTCGCTGTCCCTCCCTGGTGTCATGTGACTTGTTAGAGTTACAAGGTTCCAGGTGTGAATGGGGAGCAGGGCTGTTAAATTTGGTGTTTTGGGTACAATTCTCTCATACTGGCCACTGGATAGTCAACATGGCACCTCATGGCAAAGGACTCTCTGAGGATGTGAAAAATAGAATTTTTGCTCTCCACAAAGATGGCCTAGGCTATAAGAAGATTGCTAACATCCTGAAACTGAGTTATAGCACGGTGGCCAAGGTCATACAGCGGTTTTCCAGGATAGGTTCCACTCGGAACAGGCCTCGCCAGGGTTGACCAAAGAAGTTGAATCCACGTGTTCAGCATCACATCCAGAAGTTGGCTTCAAAAAATAGACACATGAGTACTGCCAGCATTGCTGCAGAGGTTGAAGGAGTGGGAGGTCAGCCTGTCAGTGCTCAGACCATACGCCGCACAATGCATCAACTCAGTCTGCATGGCCGTTGTCCCAGAAGGAAGCCTCTTCTGAAGTTCATGCACAAGAAAGCCCACAAACAGTTTGCTGAAGACAAGCAGTCGAAGAACATGGATTACTAGAACCATGTCCTGTGGCCTGATGAGACCAAGATAAACTTTTTTGGCTCAGATGGTGTCCAGCATGTGTGGTGGTGCACTGGTGAGGAGTACCAAGACAACTGTCTCTTTCCTACGGTCAAGCATGGTGGTGGTAGTATCATGGTCTGGAGCTGCATGAGTGCTGCCGGCACTGAGGAGCTGTGGTTTATTGGGGGAAACATGAATTCCAACATGTACTGTGACTTTCTGAAGCAGAGCATGATCCTCTCCCTTCGAAAACTGCACCTCATGGCAGTTTTCCAACATGATAACAACCCCAAACACACCTCCAAGATGACAACTGCTTTGCTGAAGGTAATGGTGATGGACTGGCCAAGTATGTCTTCCGACCTAAACCCAATTGAGCACCTGTGGGGCATCCACAAGCAGAAGGAGGAGGAGCGCAAGCTGTCTAACATCCACCAGCTCCGTGATGTCATCATGGAGGAGTGGAAGAGGATTTGAGTAGCAACCTGTGCAGCTCTGGTGAATTCCATGCCCAAGAGCATTAAGGCAGTGCTAGATAATAATGGTGGTCACACAAAATATTGACACTTTGAGCACAATTTGGACATTAATGGCTGTGTGTTATTTTCAGAGGACAGTAAATCTATACTGCTATACAAGCTGTACACTGACTACTTTAAGTTATGTCTAAGTGCCATTTATATAGGTTGTCCCATGAAAAGATACAATAAAATATTTGCAGAAATGTGAGGGGTGTACTCACTTTAGTGAGATACTGTAAACACTTCATAACATGTTCATAAATGTTTAAATCAACATTGATAAAGTATACAGTTTTATATTGTATCAAAATGGATTATTATGTAATTTTGCTGACAAACCTTTTTTTCAAAATAAAAGCCTTCTTTTTTTATTAGAAAAACAATATTTTAGTGGAACGCCTCATTTTGGGACAGGCAAAACAATCTGTGTAGTTTTAACTCTGAGTTATGCAAAGCTAGACAGCTACATTTCTCCAAGATTATTAGCAGAAACATTAAAAATATCCCCACTCTATTTGTCATGGCTAATAGGATCACAAACCTGCCAAAACAGATCTCGCCAGAACTAGTTTCCACACAGAAATGTAATGAATTTACTTGCTTTTTAGTGAAAAAAATCCAATTAGACTGACCATCAAGAACACAATCAAATAATGAAGCCATGCACTACACTGCTTAGTTGACTATATTGGTGTTGTATTAGAAAAACTGCGGTATTTTTTGAATCCCTTTTAATCGACTTTTTACAATCGTGAACCAGCCTTTAATGAAGAGCAAACTAAATTTATGCTGTTTTCCAGAGTCTCTAAAATGATTTTAACACTTTTAAAGGTGCCATAGAATAGAACATTGTAGTTGAACAGAGACAGTTTGATACATTAAACTGACATATGATGAACCTCAAACATCTTTCTCTCCTCCTACTAATGAAAATCCTGCATTTGCAATTAAAAAAAAAAATCTAAATTGTTACATAACAGTCTTGACTAATTTATATTCATGCCTCCAACGTTTACATACATCCAGCTCATGTTCTACTCCAGTGAAACAACAATGATGCAACACCAATGAAAATGGGCAGAAATGTACCCTTCCAGGCTGTGGAGGCAATGTTGGCACTTGCTGTTCCCGAGGAACCAAATTCTACCAGCAGGCACGGTTGATGGTCACCTTTAAATGGGGCTAAATGAAGTTCTGATAAAGCCTGAGTAGACTGATAAATCAATGTGATCAGTTATTAATCTCTGTGTAACTGAGCTCTGCTAAAGCCTGAGTAGACTGATAAATCAATGTGAACAGTAATTAATTTCAGTGTTTATGAGCTCTGCTAAAGCCTGAGTAGACTGATAAATCAATGTGATGATCAGTTACTAATCCCGGGCATTACTGTGCTCTTTTAAAGCAATAATTAAATTAATAATCTTCTCAGTAGTGGATATGTTCGTAAGTGATAAATTTACTATCAGTGTTGTACTGGACCCCTGCTCAGGGCATTATGGGAGCAGCAGCAGACTGAAACAGGTGGTGAAAAAAAAATTACGAATTTTAAAAATTTTAAAAAAGGAATTTTCATGGAATGTTTTAACAGAATAATTACTTTAAGAAAACTGTCAACAAATAACAGCAAGGAACAGTATGATAGTTTTTTTGCCTTACCAAGATGTATTCTAAATACTTTACTCTATGTTTTCTATGTTCTATTTATATTTGTAACTGAATACATTAATGAATACTTTTAGGGCAGTGCACAACTGTTTTTTGTTGACACCCAATGGAAAAAATGCTATACAACTCAATTTGAATATATTTTGTAAATGTTTGTATTGGCATAGCACACAAGAGAAGCTGTAAAATACTAAACCTCGTAAGTGTGTGGCCAGTACTGTACAAAAATGACCATTTAAAGGCTGTAGTTCTGAATGACACAAAATCTAAACATTATTGGTACAGACAGGCCTGTAATGTACCAGGTTTTGAGAGTGACCCCCCCCCCAAACCTGAGTGTGTCCAGTGCGTAGTGTGGATCGTCCAGTAGATCAGACAGCATCTTCACTCCAGATTCTCCTAGGTGATTATAGGACAGTTCCAGTTCTCTCAGGTGGGAAGGGTTTAATTTCAGAGCTGAAGCCAGAGAACAACAGCCTTTGTCTTTAACCGTACAACCAGACAATCTGCAGAAAGGATGGAGAAAGAGGAACAGATGGCATTTACACAGAGACACAGCTGCAGTACAGAACAAACACAGCAAGCTTCAAATTCTGTGAAATCAGCACTACGATGTCAAAAATCAGAGCAAAAAATACAACAAGGAAATTAATGTAGTCATTAATGTTCTTAGTCAATTATGATTGGCATTCAGCTAATTGCATGTATTTAGTTTGCATGTAGTTTAGTAGTAATTGTTAACTACTATAGGTATTCCTGCAAATTAATCTTAGGACTTTTAAAGATGTCATGGCAAGAAATTCAAAAGAATTTTCAATTCAGCAACTATATCCTGTTCTGAAAGGCCTATCTTTGTCAAGGTGTGCAGAGCACACAAAATGCTTACTACATTCACAAGCTAGCATTTATGATAAATTAAAATGTTTTCATCTGACTTAGAAAAACAATGCATAATTGGGTAATTGTAAGTTAAAAAATCAGGCTTTTTAGTATTGAGGACAGCTTTGAATCTAATACATCTTCGCTTAACTAATAACAGTGAGATGCTGAACTCTTTGGAAACATGGAAAGTCTATAAAGAAAATAAATACAAGATCTGTAAATAAACTACATCCATTTTGATCTCAAACATTACAAGCATTTCAAGCAAATGAGGGAAAGTATGATGAAGGGTGACAAAGCAAAACCATCATAATGTCTTGATAAGGCACAATGTGCAAAAACAATTGCACAAGTTTCTGAAAAGTACTGGAGAGATGGAACACCATTCTTCCAAAAGATGTTCTCCAATTGGTGTTTTGATAAAGCGCATGTTCTAACATGCCAGTCCAAAACCTCCCTCAGATGTTCAAACAGGTTGAGATCTAGTGACTGTGAAGGCCATAGCATATGATCTACATCATGCATCATTACAGTCAATGTTATTCAAATGTTATGGAAAATAATAAATTACATTATGATGTATAGACAATACAAACATCTGTTTTATGTTACTGGAGTGAACTGAGAGATATGAGATAATTTTCAAACCATGTGAACAAGTATATCATAAATGCCATTAATGCTATTATTATCACAGACAGTTCACCTAAGTGTCTCCACTTTACAATGTGAATCCTTCAGTCCAGCAGAAAGCAGGACCACTCCTGAATCCTGCAGGTTGTTGTTACTGAGGTCCAGTTCTTTCAGTGTCAAGAGTTGGCTGATTGTAGAGCAGAGCAAAATGTTTCACAGGAATCCTCAGTGAGATTACAGCTAGCTAATCTGCAAAAGAATAAACACAGCACATAGAACTGGGGGAAAGCAGATCAAGTGTCAGATTTGAGAGTTTTTCTTTAATTATTTGATCTTTGGGTTATAAATAAAACTCATTAGGCATCACAACGTTTGCAGTGCATTTTTTCATAAATTCGGTATATTTACTATGTACTACTTAGTATAGCAGCACTTACACAGTTAATCATAATTATGTAATATTTAGATGTAGTAAGTACTTGGTGCATACCTTGCTATGTAGTTAATATAACATCAGTTACTAATGTAAGAAACTTCAGTAACACTTTCTTTGAAGGGTGTCTACATAACACATTCATATCACCTTACATAAACACTTCATAACATGTTCATGAATGCTTAAATCAACATTCATAAACTATACATGTTTTACATGATATTAATATGGACTACTACGTCATTTTACCGAAAGATGTTTTTCAAAATAAAAGTCCTCATTTTATTTATTATTTTCAGTGAAACTCCTCTTTTCTGGACTGTCAGCGTAAAATGACCTGGCTTTATCCCTTTGGACAGAAAGTGTTTTGACACTTTTTGCCTAGACTTTCAACTTTTTATTTTGTATTTTGCAATATGCTATTCTTTCTGCTTTTTACGCTAATTATTCATATATAAAATGTACTGTTCATTCAACACTCTATACATAATTGTGAAAATGTTACTTAAACTAAGTTTAACTTTCTTGGGGTAAATGTTAACACTGTTATCCCAGTTACTGTGGAGGTTTTATTTTTAGTGATGTTCTTCCTCACGGTTTTGGAGAAGGCACAAGTATAACTGTGCATTGATTATCCTGTGTAACTGAGGTTAAATGTGACAAGCACTGTTATCACAATGATGATTCCTTTTTTGGCATTACTTCAAAGTACAATCGAGTGGTGGCTCTTTGACTTTCCTCACTCAGGGTGCTGATAATTTGTAAGAAATGTCCTTTATAAATTTACCTTGCTTTGCCTTCACCATAAAAGTGATGGACGTCACGTTATCCTCACTGCATGTTACATGAATGGATGGATCCTGAATGGAATGGATAAGTATTATGGCCCTGTCCCACCACCACACAAAGTTTGAGACTTTAAGTTGATTGACTGTTCATAGCATATTTATGAGTAATTCACTGTCCATATAGTAAAGTGACATGCAAGACAACATTCATACATGATTCATAGCATTTTAAGGAGCTGTTAATATACCATATAGTAAAGTGACATGCAAGACAACATTCATAAGTGATTCATAGCATTTTAAGGAGCTGTTAATATACCATATAGTAAAGTGACATGCAAAGCAACATTCATAAGTGATTCATAGCATTTTTAAGAGATATTTACAGACCATGTGTATAAATAGTGATAGTGATTTACAATATCTACAATTATTTTCTTTACCTTTGCAGCAAGACCCAATGACTGTGAAAAGGAGTCAATAAACACCACAAGTAGGAAGGTCCTTTTCTTTTTATTGGCAAGACCACTGTTCAGAACAGGCACTTAAACATGCTGCTCAAACTCAAATCAGGAAACTACAAACTCTTCTAAACATGGAACTGCAAAATACAGATGTGTTCAATAAAATCTTCAACTCTTTTCTAAAACAAAAAATAAAAGACACCACCTCATGTGGCCATTACTTAAGGGGCACTGCCTTCACTTTGCTCCTTTTCTTCTTAGACTGAAATTATTCTAAATTCTCTGAAAAACCAAACAAAAATATAAAGAAAATAAACAAAATGGCACAAGTCACTGCAAGAGTCTGAAGATATCATGATACTGGCACTGCTGCTGGTTGTCTGTCCTCTTCTGGCTATAAAAAGATCAAACATGAGCAGTCAGACGTGTGGAACTCTACACGTACAGGATAAGCCTATTTATACTGGAAGCGCATAAACGTTATGTTAGTGGGCTAGATAGACTGCCATAGCAGTGGTATGATATATAACTAGCAGTATAGCAGTTAAATTAGCTAGCTGATCAGTAACTGTTGCCAAGAAGTTTTGCTAACTAGCTAGCAGGCCAACGCTACCTTACATTAGCTATTAAAATGCATCAAGCTAACATTCATGTTAATCTCACCTAGTTAGCTAACTAACTAAGTTGCATGATTCAGTTAAGCCCCAAAGATTAATAGACCTTATACGGCTCTTGTTAACAACATTCTTTTTTTCAAACTTAAATAACTGATACTGATTTAACTTAGCTTACTGTTTGTAACGGTGCCAGTCGAGTTGAAGTAGTTAGTGGGCCTTAACGAGCATTACTTATGACGCACAGCAGTGCGATGCAGAGTGATACGTTAAGCTAGTCCCAAATGCAAGGTGCACGTTTGGCTAGTGACGTGGTCTATACCAGGGGTCAGCGAAGTGTCAACAAAAATCATTTTACTATCCTGGCTGTAATATGTCTCAGTATGTGCTAATGTGCTAGTATAGGCTAAAAGTATAGAAACCAAAGACTTTGCTGCTCTGCTTTAACCTTTAGCTCAGCTATAGCCACATGTCTCGCATCTCCACCATGAAACTTTGCCGAAAGGTAAAATAATTTTGTAAAAAAGTGAAATAATTCTTGTAAAATGTCTCTCAAAGTTCGTTTTTTACGAGGCTGAAATCAGCTTCTCGTTCGCCAGCTTGTTTTTCGAATTTACCCATTCCACCTTAAATGCTGCAGCAGTTACATTCTGACACCTCAGGCGCCATTTAAGGTGGAACGGGTAGATTCGAAAAACAAGCTGGCGAACGAGAAGCTGATTTCAGCCTCGCGACTTTTCAGTATTTGATAGTTTCTCGTTACAGATTAAATATATCGGGAAACCAACTGGAGTGAATGAATTCATATAAGTCCATTCGTATCCAAATTGCCGATGTTTGTCTTAATTTTTCCCTTCGCTTTTTTGTTAGCTAACTTACTAGCTAGCTGGGCAAGACTGTTGACTGTCCTGCTGTGAACAGAAGTCTGCACGCCTGCAGAGTTAAAGGGTAAATTAGCAGATAGAGGCTATATTAACTCCAGTGTTTTAGACCATTTATAATTGAAACTGTGTTGAACGATCAGCAGAGCTTTATTTTACTGTAAAGGAGGATTATTTTATGTTTGCCTATTTTGCAGTTCCATGTTCAGAAGAGTTTGTAGGTTCCTGATTTGATTTTGAGCAGCATGTTTAAGTGCCTGTTCTCAACATTGGTCTTGCCAATAAAAAAAAAGGACTCCTTTTCACAGTCATTGGGTCTTGCTGCAAAGGTAAGGAAAATAATTGTAGATATTTAATTGTAAATCACTATCACTATTTATACACATGGTCTGTAAATATCTCTTAAAAATGCTATGAATCACTTATGAATGTTGTCTTGCATGTCACTTTACTATATGGTATATTAACAGCTCCTTAAAATGCTATGAATCACTTATGAATGTTGCTTTGCATGTCACTTTACTATATGGTATATTAACAGCTCCTTAAAATGCTATGAATCACGTATGAATGTTGTCTTGCATGTCACTTTACTATATGGACAGTGAATTACTCATAAATATGCTATGAACAGTCAATCAACTTAAAGTCTCAAACTTTGTGTGGTGGTGGGACAGGGCCCATAATACTTATCCATTCCATTCAAGATCCATCCATTCATGTAACATGCACTTTAGTGAGGATAACGTGACTTCCATCACTTTTATGGTGAAGGCAAAGCAAGGTAAATTTATAAAGGACATTTCTTACAAATTATCAGCACCCTGAGTGAGGAAAGTCAAAGAGCCACCACTTGATTGTGCTTTGAAGTAATGCCAAAAAAGGAATCATTGCTTGTGATAACAGTGCTTGTCACATTTAACCTCAGTTACACAGGATAATCAATGCACAGTTATACTTGTGCCTTCTCCAAAACCATAAGTGAGGAAGAACATCACTAAAAATAAAACCTCCACAGTAATTGGGATAACAGTGTTAGCATTTACCCCAAGAAAGTTAAACTTAGTTTAAGTAACATTTTCACAATTATGTATAGAGTGTTGAATGAACAGTACATTTTATATATGAATAATTAGCGTAAAAAGCAGAAAGAATAGCATATTGCAAAATACAAATGCTTGAGAAAAAATAAAAAGTTGAAAGTCTAGGCAAAAAGTGTCAAAACACTTTCTGTCCAAAGGGATAAAGCCAGGTCATTTTATGCTGACAGTCCAGAAAAGAGGAGTTTCACTGAAAATAATAAATAAAATGAGGACTTTTATTTTGAAAAACATCTTTCGGTAAAATGACATAGTAGTCCATATTAATATCATGTAAAACATGTATAGTTTATGAATGTTGATTTAAGCATTCATAAACATGTTATGAAGTGTTTATGTAAGGTGATATGAATGTGTTATGTAGACACCCTTCAAAGAAAGTGTTACCGAAACTTCTATAAGGTATATTTCACATTGTAATGATATAAGTTACAAGGTAATGGCAAGTACTATCAAACTGCTTCAGAAAATACACACCTACGTGATAGAGAAGTACAGGCTACAGGTACATGAGACAAAGGTGTAAAAAATGCATGATACCACTGACCCAGTGTGTTTTTTTTCCAGTATAGTAATTCATTCCATATAAATTGGTACATTACGGAAACAGGACTATAAAATACAGTGTAACTTTCTACATATTATTTACACAGCAACTATTTCTTTTCTTGTATTTATGGCTTGCAGAGCATAACTATACATAGTATTCATAACCATACAGTGTTCCTAATCATACATATAGTTATAAATCAGATGTAGGTAACAAACAATGGTAAACATTAAGTGTGTACTGTAGTGTAAAATATAGATAAATGAAGCAAAAAAAACACAGAAGATCAAGGCAAAAATGGAACTGTATTGCACAAGTTAACCAGTGAAACAAATTTTCAAAACAGGAAATATCTACATAATATACTGTTTCTAAATCTAAAGTTTCTAAATCCAAAAAGCAGAGAGCAAAGTTCAATAAAGAGTCAAACACAAAGTTCAGAACAAGATCTAATGAGCAGAACTACAGCCTCCATCTGTCCTGTGGTGATGACATCATATGCAATGATGAGACATGCAAAAAACCCAAAAGATGTGGACTGGAGTACTGGACTGAATTGTATCAGGCTGTTCGCAGTAATTAAGCTTAACAGCCAATTCAGAGCACTCCAGGATTGTGCTCCACATCTTCCAGGTTTCCCTAGGTCTCATCGCTGTGCAGAATTGTAGTAGCAGGTAGTTTTTCATTTAATTCTTATGTACATACAGAGTATGTACCAGAAAATTACTGATAAATAGTACATATTTACCTATTAAATACTAGTAACTTACTGTACCATAAAATAAAAGTGCTACCAAAATTTCTTTTAACCAACATCTATAAGCATGTTTTTTTTAAGCTGATACTTCTAATGCATTGGAAAGGGCAGTGGTCACTAAAACAAAGATTGAAAACATCAGAGGCAGTATTTTTTTTTCACTTCTATTGGATAAGTTTAGGTCTATCAAGTTTGACCTAGTAATTTCTTTTCCATTTGGTCTATTCAACTCAGTATTGATGGAACGAACTCCCACTGGCTGTCCGAACAGCAGACTCTCTTGTGGTCTTCAAACGCAGACTGAAGACACATCTCTTTCTACAGCATTTAAGTGAGCACTAAGTTAAGTATTTATTGTAATGTATTGTATTGCATTTATTGAAATGTATTGCCCTGTGCTATGTTAACTCTGTTTCTTTTCTCTAGGTATCAACATGGCCTTTTGTTTCTGGCAGTATCTGAGCTGAGTACTAGCTTTAGTAATGAATTACATTTACTTTTGTTACTGTACTTGAGTGCAATTCCCCCATAATGGTACTTTTTGGAGTAAAATTAAATCATAGTACTTCTACCCTTATTTGAGTTAATTTTTTTGAAATACTTTTACTTTGCTACTTTAATTTTCAATGTTTAACATCACAGAATAAAAATAAATGATGAGTGTATCCGCTCAGGGCAGCACGGTGGCGCAGTGGGTAGCGCTGTTGCCTCACAGCGAGAATGGCCTGGGTTCGATTCCCGGCCGGGCGACCAGGGTCATTTCTGTGTGGTCATTTCTGTGTGGAGTTTGCCTGTTCTCCCCATGTCTTCCTTGGACCGGTTTCCTCCGGTCCAAAAACATGCAGTTGAGCTAATTGGACACGCTAAATTGCCCCTAGGTGTGAATGTGTATGTCTGTCTGCCCTGTGATGGACTGGCGACCTGTCCAGGGTGTATCCTGCCTTCTGCCCAATGACAGCTGGGATAGGCTCCAGCACCCCACCACGACCCAGAAGGATAAGCGGTTTAGATGATGTATGTATCAGCTCAAAAACCGATGAGAAGAAAATGCAGTTAAATTTATCAAAACAGAGCACAAACAGTGAATGTACTGCGAAAGTGTTTGTTAGAAAGGTTAAATATTGGTTTGTGTTTTTTTTTCCTTTTTTTTCCCTTGATTTGTGTATTTGCGATTTGGATGTATTATAGTGTTATTTGGTGTTATTTTTTCTACTATCTCCCTGACAACTCTCTACTAAATGATTAGCCAATTGAGTTGGACCTTGCATTAATAATGGACAAATCAACAGAGTGAAGAGGTGTTCGAAGGTGGGGACTTTTATTTTAACAGGGGACTCCAGCAGGTGTGAAGTGAGCAATTTTTGGGGAGTGGTTCCCTGGTAGCACAGTGCAGCGAGGAAGAAGAAAGCAGAAAACAGAAAGCAGAAAGTGGAAGGCTACAAGGATTGCCGTGTGGAGAGCATGCAAACAATGTTGAGAGCTGCCACACGGTACTGCGAGGGTCTCAAAGGCACTAGCACACGGTGAGAACAGCTACGGTGGTGAGTGTGACACAAAGGACCAAGCCACACACCACTAGCGAGTTGCTGCAGTCTCCACCTTGCAGTTATGATCACTAACTGGACACTCATGAGTATATGCAGCCTTTTCTGATTCTCTGCATGTAGTGGTGTGTATTTTGCAGTGAAGAAAAGACGTTGGACCATTTTCCATTAACTAAGCCACCGCTATTGCGAAGTTAACTATGTTTAGTTCATGAGAGCTTTTTTTTTTTACTTTTCTAGTACTGCTCTGTTAAGTTATAGGTTGTGGCTAATTCCACAGTTACAGAATTAGTTACTGCCAGCCCCTTCCCTTGTCTTTTGATTGCTCCTTGGACTTTCAAGCTGCCTTTTTATTACCTTTTTTATTTCTTGTTCCTGACACAAGATGGGTAATTCCAGTAATGTAGCCGTCACCTCAGGAATATTTTCAGACTGTGATTGTGAATATTCAAAAATTAAATTGAGTACTCAAGTAGTTTTACAATAAACTACTTATTTACTTTTATATAAGTAACTTCCTGTATTGATACTTGTACTCAAATAAATTATGATTACAGTAACAGTACTTTTACATAAGCAAGGATTTTCAGTAATATTTCCACCCCTGATTCTATATAAATTGTATTAATTAAGAGCTAGATCATTATTTTAAGTTATACAACAATATTTGGATCGGATGGGGAAATTAGAGATTTCAATTTATCTGGTTTACCATTCTGAAGTAGACTCCTAATGTTTAGGTGAAGTATGCCTAGACCCTTTTTGCTCTTAAAGTTGAGAGGATCTTTTATAGAGCTGACAGTATGTTTAGACTTTCGGGGGGGAGCAGAGACAGCTCAATGAGAATAAGGTTGTCTGGGTTCCTAACAAAGTTACAATTTTTGGATTGCAAAGCATTTTGCCTTTTTATATTTGTCATGCTAATCATAGGCTGACTACTGATAATTACAGAAATATTTGAGCAGGCATTGCTGGGAGTCGTTTGGAGTACAGCATACACTATCTCACAAAAGTGAGTACACTCCTCACATTTCTGCAAATATTTTGTTATATCTTTTCATGGGACAACACTATAGAAATGAAACTTGGATATAACAAAGTAGTCAGTGTACAGCTTGTATAGCAGTATAGATTTACTGTCCTCTGAAAATAACTCAACGTACAGCCATTAATGTCTAAATAGCTGGCAACACAAGTGAGTACACCTCACAGTGAACATGTCCAAATTGTGCCGAATTGTGTCGCTGTCCCTCCCTGGTGTCATGTGACTTGTTAGAGTTACAAGGTTCCAGGTGTGAATGGGGAGCAGGGCTGTTAAATTTGGTGTTTTGGGTACAATTTGCTCATACTGGCCACTGGATATTCAACATGGCACCTCATGGCAAAGAACTCTCTGAGGATGTGAAAAATAGAATTGTTGCTCTCCACAAAGATGGCCTAGGCTATAAGAAGATTGCTAACACCCTGAAACTGAGCTATAGCACAGTGGCCAAGGTCATACAGTGGTTTTCCAGGATAGGTTCCACTCGGAACAGGCCTCACCAGGATCGACCAAAGAAGTTGAGTCCACGTGTTCAGCGTGGACTCAGCGTTCACGTGTTCAACCTCAGCGTCAACATCCAGAGGTTGGCTTCAAAAAAATAGACGCATGAGTACTGCCAGCATTGCTGCAGAGGTTGAAGAAGAGGGAGGTCAGCCTGTCAGTGCTCAGCCCATATGCCGCACAATGCATCAACCCAATCTGCATGGCCGTTGTCCCAGAAGAAAGCCTCTTCTGAAGCTGATGCACAAGAAAGCCCGCAAACAGTTTGCTGAAGACAAGCAGTCGAAGAACATGGATTACTAGAACCATGTCCTGTGGCCTGACGAGACCAAGATAAACTTGTTTGGCTCAGATGGTGTCCAGCATGTGTGCTGGCGCTCTGGTGAGGAGTACCAAGACAACTGTCTCTTCCCTATGGTCAAGCATGGTGGTGGTAGCATCATGGTCTGGAGCTGCATGAGTGCTGCCGGCACTGGGGAGCTGTGGTTCACTGGGGGAAACGTGAATTCCAACATGAACTGTGACATTCTGAAGCAGAGCATGATCCCCTCCCTTTGGAAAATGCGCCGCATGGCAGTTTTTCAACACAATAACGACCCCAATCACACCTCCAAGATGACAACTGCCTTGCTGAAAGTAAAGGTGATGGACTGGCCAAGTATGTCTCCCGACCTAAACCCAATTGAGCACCTGTGGGGCATCCTCAAGTGGAAGGAGGAGGAGCGCAAGGTGTCTAACATCCACCAGCTCCGTGATGTCATCATGGAGGAGTGGAAGAGGATTCCAGGAGCAACCTCTGCAGCTCTGGTGAATTCCATGCCCAAGAGGGTTAAGGCAGTGCTAACAGTAAATCTATACTGCTATACAAGCTGTACAGTGACTGCTCTAAGTTGTATCCAAGTTTCATTTCTATAGTGTTGTCCCGTGAAAAAATAAAATATTTGCAGAAATGTTAGGGGTGTACTCATTTTTGTGAGATACTGTACATTGTAGCTTATTATTTGTGAACCAAGTCTGTTGGGGTGGATCCTATCAGTGAGAGACCGTTCTAGAAAAGATTAAAATTGTCAATAAAAGTCATAATAATGGAGTGTTTTCAAGCCATTCATATAAACTTCAAATGCGGCTGAACCATCCTGCACCTTTTCCCAGGGAAGGGACTGGATCAAATATAGAAACCCATTCACCAAGTCTTTTCTGGATGACAAACATATGAATTCTCTTTTAAGCAATTCTGAACTTTGACCTCTAGTGTTGTCAAAACTAATGTGTATTACAATATTACTAACATAACAATACTTATCTAACAGGCTAGGGAGCATCTACATAAAATCATGGACCTTAATGCCTGAGAAGTAGTGGGTGACAGATGAGTGATCATTAATGTTCCTGATAATGATCACCTACTACCAGGGTGGTTCGACAGGAACCTGTGATTTGGAGGTAAAAGATTCATGAGAGGTTGTACAGTTATTATGCAAATTGCTAACACCGAAACAACTCTCCCCTTTAAGGCAAAGTGGGACAGAAGAGATGGAATCGTAATGTGAGAGGCTTGGGGGAGTGGGGGGTTGCGCTGATAGCATGGACTTTAAATACAACCCCAGCTCCAAAAAAACTTGGGACGCTGTGTAAAATGTAAGTAAATGTAAATAAAACAAGAATGTAATGAAGAATATAATGACTACTGATTACACTCACTTGTTCCTTGTTGTATGTACCAGTTAGTATATAAGCCTGGGTTTTAGCTTAATCATGTTGCAAAGTATTGCATTTGTTCACAGAGCATTACCAAGCCTTTTATTTGTCTGTCAATTATTGTATTCAATCAATATTTAAATGTAGATATTATAATAATATGGATTTAACACTTACAGAGCTTTTCTGCAGATAGCCACAGCTGGGATCAGTCTCCTATAACCCTTCACTGAGGTGTTGTATTTCTTCAGGTCCAACTCGTCCAGAACCTCCTCTGAGTTCAGAAGCATATAGGCTAGTGCTGAACACTCTCCAGTAAAAAGTACCTTTTCTGAGCGTTTCTCTGATTTTAGATACTCCAGAAGATCTCTGGAGAGAGACTGGTCATTCATTTCAGACAGACAGAGGAACAGATTGATGGATCTCTCAGTTGAGATTTGATATTCTTCATCCCTTGTGAGTAAACTCTTGATGTGCTCTCTGGTTCTCTCTGAGTTGCTCTGTGTCAGTAGACCCTGTAAGAGTCTCTGATTGAACTCCAGTGAGATGCCTAGCAGGAAACGGAGGAAAAGATCCAGGTTTCCATTATTTTTCTTTACAGCTTTATCCATTGCTCCCATCAGCAGCATATCCAGTGAAACAGTTTCAGACTGCTCTCTGTACCATGGGATAAAAATCTGTAATGTCTTCACGTTCTTGCTCTCATAGCAGCGAAACACATAGACAGCAGCCAGGAACTCCTGAAAGCTCAGATGAAAAAAGCAGTACATCGTCCTCTGGAAAAACACACATTCCTCCCTCCCTCCTTTCTACAGCTTATAATGCTAGTGTTAGTACTGAAAATAAGACGACTACTAGCACTTATAGTGTAAATAAGGCAAGTGCTGATATAAAAGCTTATTCTATAAATATAAATGCTCATAGGTTTCTCCCAATAGAGACTGTGTCTGTTCCCCGAATAAAACAAAGCATCAAAAAGCCTCGAAGTGTTTGCTCTAATAACTTGATTAATATCAGACCAGTTGTACCACTCTGCCATGACCGCACCTTTGGTCTAAAACTAGGACTGCTTAACATAAGATCTCTCACACCTAAAGCCGTCATTGTTAATGAAATTATTACTGATCACGACTTTGATGCTCTGTGTCTAACAGAGACGTGGATTAGACCTGAAGAGTACTTGGCTTTAAATGAAGCCATGCCAACAGGCTATAGCTATGTACATAGTCCTCGCTTATACGGTTGGGGTGGAGGCATAGCAACCATTTACACCAACATTTTAGGACTAACCCAGAAAGCAGACCGTAATTTTTCTTCCTTTGAAATTCAGTTTCTCAACGTTAGCAGTCGAGGAACAAATGAGAGCTCATTTTCACTTATCATAATCTACAGGCCACCGGGGCCTTACTCTGAGTTTTTACAGGAATTTACTGACCTGTTATCTAGTTTAATAACAATCTCGAATAAAGTAATAATTGTTGGAGATTTTAATATCCACATAGACAAACCACAGGATCCGCTAAGTAAGGCATTCATATCTATTTTAGACTGTTTTGGCTTCACTCAAAATATTATGGGGCCTACTCATTACTGTAACCACACTCTAGACTTAATATTGACCTTAGGTATAGACATTAAGCATTTGGCCATCCTTCCTCAGACCACAGCAGTGTCAGACCACTACTAAATCTCATATGAAATCAATTTTAGTCGTAATATATGTCCATCCACACGCTATAGTGTTAAACGTACTATAACATCGTCTACACCCAATAGCTTTATTGAAAACCTTTCAGATCTTTCGTCCTTAATTAGTTGTCCGTCTGAACCCAATGAATTAGATATGCTGACTAAATGTTTGGAAGACACTTTTCGCTCCACTTTAGATAATGTGGCTCCATTAAAAAGTAAAAGAATAAGGCAGAAAAGGCTCGCTCCATGGTACAATGACCATACTCGAGCTATGAAACAGACTGTTAGGCGATTAGAGCGTAAATGGCGTCAGACTAAACTTGAGGTTTTCCATTCTGCCTGGAAGGAGAGTCTTATAGACTATAGAAAAGCACTAAAGTCAGCACGTTCAGCCTATCTCTCGTCATTGATTGGAAATAACAAGAATAATCCTAGGCTACTATTCAGTACTATCTCTAAATTAACTAATAATCAAGCAGCTACTGAAGCCCAGATACCATCAGCCTACAGCAGCATTGACTTCATGAACTTCTTCAATAATAAAATTGAATTGATTAGGCACAAAATTCAAAATGCGCAGCATTGCAGTGCAGTGTCCTATAAACCTAATCTAGATCTAGAGTGCAGTATAACCACTACAGAGACGCTGGAGTCTTTTACTTTACTCCAACAAACAGAGCTCGTCCAAATTATTTCATCTACAAAAACAACAACTTGTATACTAGATCCTATTCCTACAGGTTTACTTAAAGATGTTTTGCCAGAAATAACTAAGCCCTTTCTAATTATAATAAACTCTTCTCTCAGCCTCGGGTATGTTCCAAAATCTCTTAAATTAGGTGTAATTAAACCCTTAATAAAGAAACCTAGTCTTGACCCCTCTGAGCTATCAAACTATAGACCTATTTCAAATCTTCCCTTTTTATCAAAAATTTTAGAGAAAGCCGTGGCAAAACAATTATGTTCCCATCTGCATAGGAGTAATATATATGAAAAATTTCAGTCTGGCTTCAGGCCTCACCATAGTACCGAAACAGCGTTAGTGAATATTGTAAATGATCTTTTATTATCCGCTGACAAAGGAAACATATCCTTACTGGTTTTACTCGATCTTAGTGCAGCATTTGACACAATAGACCATTCCATTCTATTAGACAGGCTTGAGAAACTAGTAGGAGTGACAGGTAAAGCTCTTTCATGGTTCAAATCTTACCTTTGTGATCGCTTTGAGTTTGTTAATGTAAATGGTGAACGATCAGCTCTCACAAGAGTAAAGTATGGTGTTCCACAGGGCTCTGTCTTAGGACCCATGTTATTTACCTTATATATGCTACCACTAGGTACCATCATTAGAAAACATGGCATCAGTTTCCACTGCTATGCCGATGATACACAATTATATATTTCAGCTAAACCAGAGGACAAAACTGAACTTAATAAGATAGAGGACTGTGTCAAAGACATTAAAGACTGGATGTCAAGCAACTTCCTTTTACTAAATTCAGACAAAACCGAAGTCCTTCTTCTTGGTCCAAAAGCTGCTAGGGATAATCTGCCTACGTCTACTCTTAATCTCGATAGTTTCTCAATTGCACCAGGCACATCTGTAAAAAGCCTTGGTGTCACGATTGATCCCAGTCTGGCCTTCGATGAGCATATTACCAATATTACCAGAATAGCTTTCCTCCACCTGCGTAACATCGCTAAATTAAGAAATGCACTGTCGCTACAGGATGCAGAAACGCTAGTTCACGCCTTCATCTCGTCCAGGTTAGATTACTGTAACGCTCTGCTTTCTGGTTGTTCCAGCCAAAACCTTAACAAGCTTCAGTTAGTCCAGAACGCTGCAGCCAGAGTTCTCACCAAAACCAGGAAATTCGACCACATTAGCCCAATTTTGTGTACCTTACATTGGTTGCCAGTTAAATTCCGCATTGAGTACAAAATTCTTCTACTGACATATAAAGCACTGAATGGCCTTGCTCCTCAGTACCTCAGTGACCTTATTTCCTATTATCAACCGACACGCCCACTTAGATCACAAGATGCGGGCTCATTATTAGTACCCAGAATAAATAAAGTTACGTCAGGGGGAAGAGCCTTTTCATACAAAGCCCCCCAGCTTTGGAATAGCCTACCAGTCTGTGTTCGGGACTCAGACACAGCCTCTATCTTTAAGTCTAGGCTAAAAACGTACCTGTTTAGTCGAGCCTTTGGTTAATTTGTTTTTCTAACTATGTCCCTCTCATCCCCCCTCCCCTCTACCCCCCCTTCCCCCTCCCCCTCTCTTTCCCTGAGCTGAGCGGCTGCCTGTCCTAAGAGGGTCTGACCTGAGATGCGGCCGGTGCACTGCACGGTGGTGTTAAACTGTATCCACTATACTGTTTTGTGTCTGTCCTCTTATCCGGTGTCGACCAGAGGAGGATGGGTTCCCCTTTTGAGTCTGGTTCCTCTCAAGGTTTCTTCCTCCTTTTGAGGGAGTTTTTCCTTGCCACTGTCGCCAAGGCTTGCTCACTGGGGGCGTGGACCCGGATTCTTTGTAAAGCTGCTTTGTGACAACATCTGTTGTAAATGGCGCTATATAAATAAATTTGACTTGACTTGACTTGACTCCCTAAAGATCTCAGTGAAAATCCATGAATACACTGAGGCCTCAGTGACATCAATGCCACTTTCACTCAGGTCCTCTTCATAGAATATCACATTGCCATCCATCAGCTGTTTAAAAGCCAGCTCAGCCAATTTCAGAAGAATATCTCTGTTGGATTCCAGCAGTTTCTTTGTATCTTTCTGATGAGTTTTATAATATTTTTTGCTCTTTGTTTCCATCTGAATGATTAGAAAGTGTGTGTACATTTGTGTTAAGGATTTGAATTTTTCTACTGCAATGTGATTTTTCATGATTTGCTGAAGACCAATGTATGTGATCCAACAGAAGACTGGTATGTAGCACATGATGTAGAGAGTCCTTGACTGTTTGATGTGTGAGATGATTCTGTTAGCTTGATCCTGATCCCTGATTCTTTTCCTGAAGTAATCCTCCTTCTGCTGGTCTGTGACAAATCCTTGTACTTCAGTCACGAGGTGGATTTGGTCTAATGGGATCTGATCTGCAGCTGCAGGCCTGGAGGTGATCCAGACGAGAGCAGATGGAAACAGTGCTCCTGTGATGAGGCTTCTTACCAGCACATTAACACTTGCCTTCTTTGTTACTGCTGATATTTCCTTCTGGTCAAAATTCAGTGGACTTCTAAGTTCATCCAGTCCATCAAAGATGAAAACACACCTATATTTACCTTTTAAAAAAATGCAGTTTCTTTTAGAAGTTGTTGTTCAGGGTAGAAGTAAAGAAGTAGTTCAGGAAGGCTATATTCTTCATCTTTTAGAAGATTCAGCTGTCGGAAGGGAATAATAAAAACAAAATCTATGTCTGCATTGGATTTTCTTTCAGCCCAATCTAAAGCAAACTTCTGAACAGAGACTGTTTTCCCAATTCCCGCTATTCCCAGTGTCAGCACTTTTTTAATGTTTTGGTTTCCACTGAAAACTTCACTGAACTTTCCAGTCCTCCACTATGTAGAGCTCTGTGTAAATGTCATGGAGAGGATTGTGCTTCCCTTTCGCTGCTGTCCCCTCATAGAATGTTGCATATCGATCTTTGATTTTTAATTTGAGCTTCAGACTTTCTGTCTGTCTCTGTGCATCTGTAGAATAGAAATAACTCTCAAATTATCAGTAAACATACAAAAAGAATTGTTATACACAAACACAAAACCTGCCTTTAAACATTAGGCTCACTCTAGGCCCATGAAATGTGGGCATGTTATCTTTTAGAGCTTAAATGTATAATTAGTGTATTAATAATAGTTATGGATGTAACTGTGGACAATGAGAACAATGAACGTTGTGCAATATTTTAAAATATGTATATATTTTCTCTATGTGTATGTTTTATGTCCATCTGTGTTGTCTAGTAGTGTGTTTGTTTTATGCTATATTTATGTTATACTTTGCACATCGAAGTTGGAGAAATGCAGTCTCCTTCAGATGTGCACTCCTTGATGTATAGTCTGAATAAAGTTCACTTTGGCTTGACTTGACTTTGACCTTGACTTTGATATGTAAGTGGTGGATGACTGCCGGGGCAGTTCTTACCTAGTGGATGTCATTCTGCATATGCAGCATCAACCAAGAACAGAATACCAAATGTATCACCATGTGACCTCTGCACATGATGTCATTGGGGTTATAATACACTATGACTCACTGGAGACTTACTTGTACTGCTTGGAGAGCAGGGAGCCTCACTTGGTCTCTGAAAAGCATTTGAGCAGCTAGTATGTTTTGCACTCCTTTGCTGTAGCTGAGATATAGCCCCTCAGTGCTCCTTGGGTCGGACTGGTCAGAGT
Source organism: Colossoma macropomum (assembly GCF_904425465.1). NCBI lineage: Eukaryota > Metazoa > Chordata > Actinopteri > Characiformes > Serrasalmidae > Colossoma > Colossoma macropomum. The sequence continues at coordinate 323,555 of NW_023494805.1, forward strand.
ACACTGCCAGGCTGATGGACGGTTTAATAAAAGCCAGACTGAGGATTTCTGGCAGAAAGGCTGGGTTCAGCCTTAAAGTCTCAAATGAGTCATCCAGGCCCCACTGAAGGGTTTGAAGGGCCCTTGAAGAGCAGCTTGCTTTAACTGTTCAACAGAAGCCAGATCAATTGGGGTGGTGTTACCTGCAGCCAGGCAGCTAAACAGAGTGGCAACATAGACTCTCAAGGTAGAGGGAGACCTCCCTTCCTCCAGCAATTCCTTTAGGAATGAGAGCACTGACTCCACTGAAATTGTAAGTGGGTCTGTTAGGTTCTTCGAGCAGCAATTCAAGAACACGTACCACTTGACTTTGTACAGGGTGCGAGCAAATAGAGCCCTCACCATCAGAGACATGTTCCTGACTCCAGGAGAGCATGATGATAGCCCTGAGGTGGTCACAGCCACAGCTGGAAGAACTCCAGACACCTGTCCCAAATCTTCTTGGTCACTTCTTGGTGGAGTCTTTAGCAGCCCAGATTCAGGGAGTGCCACGAGAGAGCATCCACTGTCAGGTTGGATGCACTGGACACGTGTGTAGCTCTTAGGAAAATTAGCTACAGGAAATTGGGGTGTGTCCACATCCTTAGGTCCTGCGCTAGGCTCAACAGTGATCGAGAACTGGTGCCACTGTAGTGATTCACATTGAAAATGGCAGCTTTATTGTCTAAGTGCACTAGCACATGTCTGCCTTGGAGGTTTGGAAGGGAATGTTCCACGATGAGTTTTACTGCACGCAGCTCAAGGTGGTTGATATGTTGTCAGGTGACCTCTGTTAACCACTCCAACTGCACTCCATCTTATGGTAGATGTTTCCATTGTTACTACCTCTCTGCATGCTAGCTGCTGACTCATTGATGTTCAGGACATGAGGAACTGTAAGGACCACCATGGGGCCTTCAGGCACTCATGCAGCACAAGAACACACATGTGCCTGTGGACGGATGGAGTTACAGACAGCCACTCATAGAGGGTGATGAGATATGACACTTAGGTAAAAAATGTCGCCTGGTTGCATAGTCTGTCCAATGACGAGAGAAGAAAGAAGAATCTCTTCAGTGAGTCACAGTGTATTACACCCCTGTGACATCACATGCAGAGGTCACATGGTGACTCACTTGGTATTCCACAGGAGGCATTCAGAAGATAAGAACCAGTCCTGGTGGTCAGGAGGTACGAAACATGATTTTGCAGTTCTAGTTCGAATGCTTGCAGTTGTGAAATTTGGATACAAATTACAGTACACAAAAGGGCATTTTATGGCCAGTATCTACTCAATACACCACTTTGCAACATTTGCAAGAAAGTTGATATGTTGTTTTACCTTGAGCAGTAGTGTTAGTGGAACCTCCATCTACATCAGTGGTCTCCAACCCTGGTCTTGGAGATCTACCTTCCTGTGGAGTCTAGTTCCAACTATAATCTGTCACCCTGCTCTGGACAACTTTTTCAGATGTTCTTGATTGGCTGGATCATAAGCATTAATGTTAGGTAAGGGAGAGGCACCATGTTAAGAAGCAGATTGGAACGAAACTCTTTAGGAAAAAAAGATCTTCAGGAGGAGGGTTAGTGGCCACTGGTCTACATCATCACATTCAACATGTATGTTCCTTTTATATGATTTTACTTTACTATGGGCCTAAATCAGCTTTCTTTTTTGTTAACTATTTGCTCCTCTATAGACTTATGATTTAAACTGTTTTGGAGGTTTAGATTAATGATGTAGACCAAGTTTATATAACTTAATTTGTTACTATGCAGTGAAGATATACCATTTTGTTTTGTAATGTTTTATGTTCTAATGAGTTTTTAAAAAAATCTATATACTGTTTATACAATCAACCAAAGTATGGTAAATTAAACTACTTACAACAGAAATAATTCATTACTACTTTATAGGTTTATATAAAACAGTGGATCAACATCACAATTCCCCAAAAAGAAAAGGTAATACTTTATATGTTTCTTTAATAAATAAATAACAAACAAACTAAATCAGATTTTGAAAATGTTCAAATGTTTATAAATGATAGTTCATGTAGTTGTTGATGTGTATATCCTCCCCCATGAAAGGATGGACCAGTTCTCCCAGTCCAGATGAGGATTGTGATGCTGGAGCCAGGGAAAGCCCAACTCTAACTGAACATTGGGAGCGCTGATCAGGCATAAAGAGACCTGCTCAGTGTGCTGTCCGATGCTCAGTGTGAGGGGTTTGGTTTGGTGGGAGACCACCCCTGACTTCAGAAATTGCCCATCAATGGCTAAGATGGGTAGTTGCTGGTCTAGAGTGATCAAAGGCAACCTCAGAGCCCTGGGTAGCGCTGCATCAATGAAGTTCCCTGCTGCCCCTGAGTCGACAAAGGCCCTGAGGCACTCGTCCCTGAGATGGCAGCACTGAGGAACACCCCATTGGGTCTGGGGGGGGAATGGACGAGTCCATCATGTTTCCCGACAACTCTGGGCATGCGGGGCACAGATGTCCTGCCTGACCGCAATAGAGGCACCGGCCGTCCCACATTCAGGCCTCACGCTCATGCCGGGACAAGTGAGTGTGACCCAACTGCATGGGTCAGATTGCCTCTTCCATGGGCACCTGTGGGTTGGAGCCGACTTCAGAAGTAAGGGGAGGTTTATGGATGGACTGGACTCCACTCATTTCCAGAGTCCTCTGTCTTTCCTGTAATCTGTTGTCCAGCTAGAGGGCTAGCTCAATTAGGTCCTTGAGAGTGGAGGGTGGGTCACGAGGAACCAGTTTGTCCTTGAGCTCCTCGTTCAGGCCTTGTTTAAAGACAGCCATTAGTGCAGCAGAACCCCAGTCACTTCCTGCTGCTAAAGTGGGGAACTTAATGGCATAATCAGTTAATGACCTCTTTTCCTGACGTATGCACAAGAGACGGGATCCATTGTTTCCTCCACCTACAGGATGGTGGAAAGCCCGGCGCAGAAAAGCCATGAACAAGTCTGCAGACACACACACATTAGGTTGGTTCTCCCATACAGGTGTGGCCCAAGTGAGGGCTCGACCAGAAAAGAGAGAAATTATATATGCTACTTTCACTCTTTCTGAGGAGAACCTGCTCATGCCTTCCAATGGCGGCCCCTTGATTAATCAGGACAACCCTCACCTGATCCATATCAGGCTGCTCAGCTGGGTCCATGTTTGGCTGTGTCTTTCTGTAATGGTGGAGGCTCACCAGGCAGAGGATGTGAACCCAGGCTGTCTGAGTTACATTTAAGGGCCTACCAAGGGAACCACCACAGGTTTTAGGGACACAGGACCCAAGTGCCAAGCTTATGTACAGTAAACGGATGAGCTAAACTACAGAACTTCAGCACCTGATGAGTCTGGGGACTGACCCCAGGCCCTATTGGTGCTGTGAGAGTGCTCTACCACTGGACCTGGGAGGTGTGCATCGTCTCCATCTGGCAGCCGGGAGTGCTGCAGCTCTGAAGCCAGCCCTTACATATTCCTATTGTAGCATTGAGGATTTCCTCAACTGCATAAGCAACCATTTATACCATCACTATACTTATAAATTAATTTCCCTGTACATTTACCATACTCCCTTTTACTAATAAACAATGACATATACAACAACATACCCAGCCATTACCATGTCTTGGGATGTCTTAAGATATGTCTAAAGACACATTATGAAGCCGTCTTAGGACATCCTGAGGCATGTCTTAAGAAATGAAGACATGTCTTTAAGACATGTCTATAGAAACGGATCTTAAGATGTTTTGGCAATAATAACATCCCAAGATGTCTCAAGATGTAGGACGCATAATACGTATTTTTAAATTTTACCTACATTTTTTTTAAATAAATCTTTTACTTTTAAATATTTTTAAGGGAATTTCAAAATGTAACATTATTTATAGCAAAATTCTAGTGATTAAATTTTTTTCATTATTTAATTTTTTTTGTTTTATGTAGGATGCATAATGGTATCACTTATTTTAATATATATATATATATATATATATATATATATATATATATATATATAGTATATTATTTTATAAACATACAAACATTACATACATTAGTACATACTACATATCCTGTGGTTTTACTTGCATCTCTAAACAGCACCCTGGTTTTAACTTTGAGCAAAAGCTAAAAACAAACAGCTCCAGCTCAGTGAGACTCAGCAGCTGCTGAAACGGCTAAACTGAGGCTGCGGTTGGGTCAGTTAACCAGAAAACATCATTAAAAAAGCTGCATATTTTGTTGTCTCAGGGAAATATTAGAATAAACAGGACTTAGTAAAGAGTTTACGCACAAGGTTTAACTTGCGCCAACCTGGTGCAACCTAGTTGAGGTCTCCTCAGTTTACAACTGTCCTCTCTCTCCCATTTCCCCCATTATTTATGTTTGTCCCTGTTATTAAGTGACATCAATTAGACAATTATTTTAGTAAACAATAAAAACTGTACCTGTCTATGGTGTTTCTTGCCCTCCACCCCCCAAGACCCAGGAGGATAAGCAGATTAAACGATGAATGAACAAAACAGGTATTATTTTTGGAAATCACTTCTTATGTATGGTATTTGTTATTGGTATGTCAAGTAAAAAATTTTCAAATGACCCTTGAGAAAAAACCTTCTTACATTGTTTTCATTTGGAAAGAGATAATAATCTATGTATTACAATTTTGTATGTAGCTCAATATTTGTTAAAAAATATATAAGGAAGGAAAATTTCTTTCTAGTCAGCAGGCCAGATTTTCTTTGAATCACATCAAATCAAGTTTTCACACATCACGCATGCATCCTTAAACTTGAATGACAGAAGGTTTTCTCACACTCTGAGCAGTGACACAGTTTCTCTCAGGTGTGAATGTGCCGGTGTCTTTGGAGATGATTCTGTTGAGTAAAACTCTGTCCACAATCTGAGCAGTGATACAGTTTTAATCCTGTATGAATTTGCTGGTGTTTCTTGAGGGTACCACATGCTCTAAAACTCTGCCAACACTCTGAGCAGTGAAACGGTTTCTCTCCTGTGTGAATTCGCTGGTGCATCTGGAGTTTACCTTGAGTCGTCAAACTCTTTCCACACTCTGAGTAATGATACGGTTTCTCTCCTCTACTGGTGTGTTAGGAGTCTACGCTGTTGAATAAAACTCTTTCCACACTCTGAGCAGGGATGCGGTTTTACTCCTGTGTGAATGTGCTGGTGTTTCTTCAGGGCACCACTTTCTCTAAAACTCTGTCCACACTCTAAGCAGTGATACGGTTTCTCTCCTGTGTGAATGCGCTGGTGTCTTTGGAGATGACTCTGTGTAGTAAAACACTTTCCACACTCTGAACAGTGATACGGTTTCTCTCCTGTATGAATGCGCCGGTGTGTTAGGAGACTACTCTGTTGAATAAAACTCTTTCCACACTCTGAACAGTGATACGGTTTTTCTCCTGTATGAATGCGCCGGTGTGTTAGGAGACTACTCTGTTGAATAAAACTCCTTCCACACTCTGAACAGTGATACGGTTTTTCTCCTGTATGAATGCGCTGGTGTGTTAGGAGACTACTCTGTTGAATAAAACTCTTTCCACACTCTGAACAGTGATATGGTTTTTCTCCTGTGTGAATGCGCTGGTGTGTTAGGAGACTACTCTGCTGAATAAAACACTTTCCACACTCTGTGCAGTGATACGGTTTTACTCCTGTATGAATGTGCTGGTGTTTCTTGAGGGCACCACTTACTCTAAAACTCTTCCCACACTCTGAGCAGTGATACGGTTTCTCTCCTGTGTGAATGCGCTGGTGTGTTTGGAGATGACTCTGTTGACTAAAAGTCTTTCCACATTCTGAGCAGTGATATGGTTTCTCTCCTGTGTGAATGCGCTGGTGTGTTCGGAGAGTGCTCTGTAGACTAAATCTCTTTCCACACTCTAAGCAGTGATACGGTCTCTCTCCTGTGTGAATGCGCTGGTGTTTCTTCAGGTCACCACTGTCTCTAAAACTCTGTCCACACTCTGAGCAGTGATACGGTTTCTCTCCTGTGTGAATGCGCTGGTGTCTTTGGAGATCATTTTGTGAAGTGAAACTCTTTCCACACTCTGAGCAGTGGTGAGTTCTTTTTCTGCCTTTAAACTTTTTTGTTTGTCTGCAAGCTGTGTACATGCAGAGACCAGCAGAAGATGATTTCTGAATACCGGAGCTTCTGGACTCCATATTCTCATATTTACTCTTTCCTTATTTAGTTTTTTGATGTGTTTGTGGATATAATTAGAAATTAGCTGGAAAGTGGTCCCTAGGAGCAGGAGACTTGTAACAGGAGATCATTCTGGAGGAGACAAAGGGAGAATGAAATATCACACCAGTTGATCAGGGATTAAAGTGGTTATGTTCAAAAAAAACTTTGCATACAAAACACAGTTAAATTAGGGACACAGATTAATTAATAGGAAATGTAACCTAGTTAAATTATTTATATTTATTTAGCTATTTGTTCAATATTATTTCAGTGCCATCTGTGTCAACAACATCCCAACTTTCTCAAGATTAATTTAACTCAACTGTAGCTTTTTGAAACATGCAATAGATAATGTTCTTATTAAGCATTTAACATTGAGCATGTACAATGTATCTTACACAAGTGAGAAAGCAAAGCTGTGCTTTACTATGAAAAAGGATGGCATAGGAGTTATTCCAATCCCTATGCAGGACATTATTATTATTGGCTAAATTCACCAAAGACCAAGAGCATTATGGTTTGTCTGCTAACTATTATCTGTGTGAAATGTGTAAGAAACCTTTCCAGAACCATAGTGAACCTCCTGTCACCACAGAATTTACTTTCACAGCCAAAAACATTAAGACGTATCAGATTATGTATTTTCTCATTGTAGACTACCACTCCAGTTATGTCCAGTATCAGAATACATGCAGTTCAAAGCTTATTTCTTCATGCACCTCGTTACCCACAACCTAACAGAGAGGCAAGGAGAGTGACACAAACTGTGCTTTTTTATATTAGATTTATAGTGAGATGGCGGAGACTGCACAGTGAAAAGAAATCAGCAAAAAAATCACAAAGCAAATTTTAAAATATCAAATGTGTCTTAATTCAGTGCCAAAATTTAGTGAAATAATTTGATGCATCTGAAAAAAAAAATAATCACACTTGAACCGTACTGAACTTCATCAGAGCTGCCAGTATTGAGAGGAATCTATATTAGTAGGCAGAGCACAGGAGGCATATTCAGCTGTAGATGACAAAAGTTTATACTGATCAAGACAGTCAAAGCTGTCTAATAAATACACTTGGATACAAAATCCATTTGATGGTGATGCCAGACATTTACTAACCACAAGACAAAGCAATAAATATTGGAGCAAATATTGCAGCTGCTCCCAAACCAACTGAATAACTCAGTCAACATGAAAGTCTCACTTAATGTTCTTAGGTTAAGTTTTTCATATCAACTTCGTTTTGAAGCTATACTGATCCAAAAAAGAATATGAACCTACATCACTGGAAGAAACATACAGTTTACCACCTAACAAAAATGAAATTTAGATTAAACTACATTAGTAGTAAGTTAATTGATGATGTTTGTTGTGAAACTTCTTAATCTTTTATGAGAGCTCAGTGCTCACCACTGAGCACCGTCTCCCTTCAGCAGACCCACATGATATGAAGTATCTTAACATGTGTTAACCTTCAGTGACATGATGTTTTTTTTAATCAAATATATGTGTGGTTCTAATGATGCAGGTAAATCTAAGAGAAAGTAAAAGTAGTTGTGTCCCCTCAGTATTTTGTTTTGCCCTTGTGTTTAACTGATCCTGTCACAGGGACTGAGTGCCAAAAGTTTGTATGTCAGTTTGGAAACATGCATCAATCTACATACCATTTCATGTCAAAATTTCAACTTATGAATCAGTACTTTAACATGAATTTTCACAAATGATCATTTTCAGATCAAATCTGTATGTTTATTTTTAGGATCCCCATTAGCTGCTATCGTGATAGCCATTATTCTTCCTGTGGTTCAGTAGACATACCCTACATGACAAAATAATGCAATAACAGTGAATGAAATAAGTCATACAAAACACAAGTAAAACAATAAAAGAAAAATGAAACCAAACAGAAAACAAAAAAACATGGAAATTAACAGATATATAGATATAAATAAGATAGTAACATAAATAACAGTAGAAAGTCAATGGAAAAATTACACTAAAAGAAAAAGTCATTTGGTGCATCTCACAGAGACCGTATCTACATCCCTGCCCACCATGAAACTCCACCATAGTGTTGTTCCAACTGTCAAGGACATCTTAAATCTATTAAATAGTGTCTTTTATCAGCTTTTTAACATTATTTTACCATCAATTTTAATCAGTGAGACCAGCAGGAAATTCCACTCCTTCCACACATAGTTTTTGCTCTGGGTAATTTTAAATATTTTTTTGTATATCTTGTTGTATTAGTTTCGCAAACTTTGACATTCTCCAGTTGATCATATAGATCTGCTGAATGTTTTTGTTCATTAGTATTTTTAATACATTGAGCAAGGATCATCGCCCACCTCTCTTCTACCCTTAACCATTCATGTTTCTGATTTTATTTATGCTGGTTCTACACGAACATTTACAAAAACCAACGCTTGTTCTTGGGGACATTATGCACATAAGAAGCTTATGGAGTGCTGACAATATGGAAAAGGCTAAAAGTGCAGTCAACAAAAGGTCAAAATTGCAAAATACAAATAGAGCCAAACTGTAATAGTTCGAATAACAGTTCATTTATCTGAGGAGACTCCAGACCATTACTAACTACCAGCGAGAAGCCTCAAATGTTGTAAACCAGCTGAACATCTTTTACTTAAGAGATGAAAAACAAAGATTTGTCTCCCTCCTGTTGGGCTATATTCTGTCTGCACCCTATTCACACCTCATCTCCACCACTTCTCACCTTTACAGGACCTACACCCCCCACCCCATCACCATCTCCTCTCACCATAACACTGAGACCTTATTGAGCTTATTTAAAAACAGCTGCTATTAGATTATTACTTCAATTCAAAATGTCTACGCTTTAAAATTTCCATATGAGGAAAAAATTCTCGTAAGGCTTATCACAAGGAGTTGAGAAAGAAAAAAGATAAGAAGGAAAAGAATAAACGTGGGTAAAAAATTTGGGTACTTTAAAAAACAGTCAAAAATGTGTACTGAAGTGATTCAGGTCAGTTTAAGGACAGATACGCCCCCCTCCCTACCTCTCTCTGATCCAGGAATAGTCTGGGCATTGCAGGCTGGTTACACCACCAGTCCAGCAGGAGAATCAGTAAACAGAATTAAATCTAGAAGGTCTCTGGAGCTGACTGCAGTCTATCAGACCCCTGAACACCTCGCGCTAAAACTAATCTGATCTTATTTGCAGCGTTGAAGCAACAAACTAAGCTAAGCAAAGCTAAAACTTTCAGCATTTATCAGCCAACTCAGCACAGCTAACAGCCTAGTTAACAGACTGGGAATGAACCCGCTTTTAGAGCAGTTTTACACACTTTCAGTGCAGATTCAGTGTTGAAAACTAGTACTAATACAAAATTGAATTCTTTTAATTTAAAGTGACAGTGGAATTCGCTTCTTCGTCAAAAACGTGCTCTCAAGTTATGCCACTTCACCCACTACCATCTACCGCTAACCTAAATGTTTACATTAGACTGCAATTTTAAGATTAAAAAAACGTGATAAACAGCTCTTTACCTTCAGCAGATCAGCTCCTGTTTCCCTCTAAAACCGCAGAGCTCTTCTTTTTCTCCACTTTGTTGTCTGTCGAGAACCACCGTTATAGAACTAGCGCCCCAAACTGACCTCCTTATTATGGGTCTGAATGCGTTATTTTTCTAATCCCACCCGTATTCCGACAAACTCCGCCTCCTGCACTACGACTGGCTAAAAGTTCATAGGAGCAGCCGCCCCTTTATTTACTGCAGCAGTTTTGAATTTACACAAACATGACATAAAATATGAAATAAGCATGACGGAACACATTCAATAAATTAATTATAAACAACTACAGGAAATTTGGTCAGAATTGATAGAAAATGAATGCAGCAGATTATCAGACACTGATGGAGGACAGTTTGTATGATTAAATTTATGTCCCATTACATATAAAGTGATTTGTTTCTTTGTTTCTGTAAAAGTGAGGGATCTACATTTTAACTTACAATAAAATTATAAAAATTAGTATTTTAATGATCACAAAACACGTAAAATGTTGTATCCACCTTTAATGTGGTGATTTTGGGCTGTCCCACCTCTCTGACTCTGAACTTCTCTATATAAGTTATTATATATAAGAATATGTGTAATATATTCAATAAATTCTCCAATAACACAATAATTACAGTATTATTTAATTAATGTATAAACAATTTCATGCTACAAACATTAATTTTACGTTTTCTAAAAAGTCATTTTAATGTGTTCCATATTTTATGCACAACACTGTTACCCAAACTTGTTCTCTTGTAAAAAATAATGAAACATTATCTATTTATTATGATATAAACAAGAATTTAATCATCTTCTTGTTTTCTGCAGAGTGACCACCAGGCAGGTCAGTATTCTCAATTTATTTTCTCAGTTTACACACAAAAACTGATTAGGCTGCATGAGCATGCTCATTCAACCCTGATACCAAACTTGTTTTAAAAAGAATATATATATATATATATATATATATATATATATATATATTGTTTATTTATGTAAACTATATGGTTATTAGCAGTTAACATGGAGCTCTTGATCTGCTCATTGAAAATTTGACATAAAATTAATCGGTTCATCAGAATGAACAAAAAAATTGTTTGTAAATGGCATTAAATGTACTTGCTTATATTTCTATTCACAGTTATCAATGAGTTACATGGTATTTTTAATTAAATACACAATCTTTAATAAACAGAGTTTTACATGATCAGTGCATGTTATATTTGTGATGTCATACTTCAGTTTCTACAAGGACAGCTGCATTTGAACTACAGTATGGGTGAAATACAGCAATGATAAATCATGGTTTTTAGCTGAACCCAGGCACCCTCAGAGGGAAAAGAAGGTAATATTCAGGACAGAATTCTCCATAAAGAAGCCAAACACAAGCTGGAGAGTGCCCCATCCTGTCTGGCCCTGCCCTTGTCTTTCTTTGGTTCTGTGTCTGCCTTTGTTTTCCTTATAGCTTTGCTGCGAACAGCTCAACTTCAGTCTGGAAAGGCCTCCAAGAGATCTTCAGCTACAAGATGAGAAAGACACCCTTCTTCTGAATGACTGCTAATGACATGAATGAGTTCAACTGTAGACTTGAACACACAAAGGACAATCTTCAGCCTTTCTCTGCCAGTCACCTCCCTACCTCTCCCCCACCCTGGTTCTCATCTCTTCCCCATCTTACCTTCAAGGAGCAAGACGTTAACAGGCTGTTCAGCAGACAAAGGTGAGAAAAGCCCTGGGACCTGACTTAGTCTCTCTATCCACCCTAAAGCACTGCTGTCGCCAACTAGCACTGATTTTCACAAACATATTCATGATCACTGGAAATTGGAAAATCTAGCATCATTCCAGTCCCCTAAAACAAACATCACTGGACTAAACAACTACAAGCCAGTAGCCTGATCTCTGTATTCATGACGATCTTTGAAGACCTGGTCCTAGCCCACCTGAAAACCATTATAAACCCTTTGCTGGATCTCCTGCAGTTTACTTATAGAGCAAGCATCTGCCAAACCCTGGGCAGCTGGGAGTGCAATAGCCATCTCCTGGGCTGCTACAGGTTGAAATAAGGCAGATGAAGGGGCCAAAAGGACCAGCTGACAGGTCTGGAAGATCAGCATGGGCGGCTAGAGGATTCAGAGGCTCGGCAGTAGCAGCCATCGTGTCCAGAGGCTTCACATCAGCTTCCTGAAGATGTAGAGGCTCGACAACAGCCGGCACGAAGGCTCAGCAACAGCTGCAGCTGGTGAGTCTGCAGGTTCAGTGGCAGGACGGTCTGGAGGATCAGTGGCAACCGATCACTCCCAAGGCTGAGCGGCCGAGGCTAATAGGTCCAGTGCTGCTGAAATGGCTGCACCTCCACAGTTCTTATGCCCACAGCGTTTGCACTACCAAAGAAGGTTTACCACCTCCAGCTCCATTCTCCTCAATGTGCCTCTTCTGCACCTTGAACAAGCTCGCAACATCCATTGTGAACAGTCTAGTCTTCTGTCTTGTTGGGAGAGTGATGAGGCTGGACGTAGTTGCAAGCAAACTTTAATAAACGAAAACAAACTAGGACAAACACTGAGAATGATACCAGTCCTGTCACTGACCACTCAGGATGGTTCCAGGGCTTCCAGGGTGCACATGCTGCACAAGTGGGAGAAGGGCATGCCTAGACCTACACTGAGCCAATTTCAGATTTGGTCTGTTATATTGTCAGTCAATCCCCAGAATTCCAAAGACCTACTTTGATGAAAGAAAAGAGAATTTTTGAGAACTCAACTTTATGAGGATGAACAAACATTTAGATTGAGCCATGAATTTGTGAACTCTTTTTACTGTACACACAATTTATTTTTATTTAGCAATGTGAGGACGTTTTCACACTTGGGCCGTTTCAGCATCTGAAGTGGACTCAGACCGCTGAGTCATGGTTTCTTTTGCATATGTGAACATGCCAAATAAACTCAGACCCCTCTAAACGGCCCCAAAAGGAGGTGGTCTCAGTTTGGTTCGTTTGTAGTTCGTTTTGTGGTTGGATTAATTTGTACATTGTGAAAACAAAATGGCCCCAGTTTGCTTTAGCTTTGCTTTATGGTGAAGACCTCAGGGCTCACCGTACACACAGCCACAGCCTTCAGCACTTCAGCAGGTAAAAAAGACCATCAAGGATCATTTATAAGGCTCTACTCAGGATACAGCCTGTCTGTGATCTGAGACAGACAGCAGCGCTGACATATTGAAGCTATACGATGCAAGAGCCATGATTTCACCATGTTAAAGGCTTAAGCTGGGCACGCAACGCAATTTTAAGCTGCTTTCACACTGAACAATGAATGAATAAAAATTCACCGCTGATGCAGAGTTTCACTGGGTGGAGCTCAGTGACGAGCACAGCTGAAAACAAAACCCACTATGAATTATTTTAAAAGTATGTGTTTTTTTTAAGGTATGTGATATGTGTTTAAAGGTTTTGTCCGTGTCAAGGAGAGAGTTTAGTCAGCACTGTTTTGTGTATGTGTACGTGTGGAGGGGTTACCATCAGGGTGAAACTTGTGGTGACCTGCCCCATGAATTCAGTATTCTATATTTGCATTTTATGCTGGTGTCAGAGTCACTGTCTAACGGGACAGAACAATCAAACATCCTCCTGCCTAACTTGTGAATATGAATAAATTTCAACTAATGTCCAAAAATAATGAACTATCAGTTTCATTTTTACATTTATGCTGCATACCCCCATTTTCAACTTCATTATAGAGTAAGGTGTGTGTGTAGTGGATAATTGTGTGTCATTCCCAAAAAATTCTCAAAAGAAAGTCTCAGGTTTAGATTAATATAAGTTAATGGGCATAACTCCTAAAAAAGCATTGTCATGTTGTCACCTTAATGTTCTTACGGAGAACATGTGATAAATTTGGGGTGGTCATGGGTTGGAGGTTACGGGACCAGCCTTTTGATCAGAAGGTCGCTGGTTTGATCCCCTGAGCCAACAGTACGTGACTGAAGTGCCCTTGAGCAAAGCACCTAACTGTGCTGTGGATAGGGCTGCCCAGCGCTCCAGGCAAGTGTGCTCACTGCCCCCTAGTGTGTGTTCACTAGTGTGTAGGGGGTGTTTCACTGCACATGGGTTAACTGTGGAGGTGAAATTTCCCCGTTTTGGGACTAAGAAGGGTCACTTAATCTAATCTTAACATCATTATTAATGTGGTGTCAGTGTAGAATGTTAGAAATTCGGCATTTGTGGCTAATCAGGAAGAGTCAGGAGACTGTTTACTTCCACATATAGAGTATGGGTACAGCGTGGTCGATCAACAGTCAATCAGCAGGATCAGGAGTCTAGTCTTATTCACGTGCATGCAGACAATCATGCACGGGCACAGCTTGGTCATTAGTGTGTCACCAGTCTGTTCTGGTCACCAGTCTAGTCTAGTCCAGTCTGCAGTCCAGTCTGATGAATACATGGTCTGACATAGTTTAAGTAGAGATACTGGGGGTCGGGGGGAGGAAGCAAAGAGGGAGGGGAGGTAGGTAACAATCAAAAGGTTGGGGAAGAAGGGGAAGGGGGTCTGGGGTCAGGGGAGACCCCAAGAATAAAGTGATGTTGTTCTCACCTCAGGGGGAACAATATAGATAAAACACCAAAAGGCACACAACTGTAAGACAATACAGCTGACACAACAAAAAGACAACATAGGTTACAGCATAGAAGAAAGCAAATGTGAAAAGACCTATACTTTCTCTCAAGAAGAAGAAACAGAAGAAGGCATAATTTCAGCTATGGAAAATGTTGTTTTACTCAGAACTAACAGAAATGCCCTCTACATAAGCATGAAATGGAGAACGGAGGTCTTTGAATTACATCAAATCAAGTTTTCACACCACGCATGCATCTCTAAACATGAATGACTGAAGTTTTTCTCACACTCTGAGCAGTGACACAGTTTCTCTCAGGTATGAATGCGCCAGTGTCTTTGGAGATGATTCTGTTCTGTAAAACTCTTTCCACACTCTGAGCAGTGATAGGGTTTCTCTCCTGTGTGAATGCGCTGGTGTGTTTGGAGATACTCTGTTGAATAAAACACTGTTCCACACTCTGAGCAGTGATACGGTTTCTCTCCTGTGTGAATGCGCTGGTGTTTCTTGAGATCACCACTTTCTGCTAAAACTCTGTCCACACTCTGAGCAGTGATACGGTTTCTCTCCTGTGTGAATGCGCTGGTGTACTTGGAGATGACTCTGTTGACTAAAACACTGTTCACACTCTGAGCAGTGATACGGTTTCTCTCCTGTGTGAATGCGCTGGTGTTTCTGAGATGACTCTGTTGACTAAAACTCTTTCCACATTCTGAGCAGTGATATGGTTTCTCTCCTGTGTGAATGCGCTGGTGTGTTCGGAGGACCCTACTGTCTACTAAACCTCTGTCCACACTCTGAGCAGTGATACGGTTTCTCTCCTGTGTGAATGCGCTGGTGCTTCTTAAGGACACCACTTTCTCTAAAACTCTGTCCACACTCTGAGCAGTGATACGGTTTCTCTCCTGTGTGAATGCGCTGGTGTCTTTGGAGATCATTTTGTGAAGTGAAACTCTTTCCACACTCTGAGCAGTGGTGAGTTCTTTTTCTGCCTTTAAACTTTTTTGTTTGTCTGCAAGCTGTGTACATGCAGAGACCAGCAGAAGATGATTTCTGAATACCAGAGCTTCTGGACTCCATATTCTCATACTTACTCTTTCCTTGTTTAGTTTCTTGATGTGTTTGTGGATGTAATTAGAAATTTGCTGGAAAATGGTCCCTAGGAGCAGGAGACTTGCAACAGGAGATCATTCTGGAGGAGAAAAAGGGAGAATGAAATATCACACCAGTTGATCAGGGATTAAAGTGGTTATGTTCAAAAAAAACTTTGCATACAAAACACAGTTAAATTAGGGACACAGTTAATAATAGAAAATATAACCTAGTTAAATTATTTATATTTATTTAGCTATTTGTTCAATATTATTTTCAGTGCCATCTGTCTCAACAACATCCCCACTTTCTCAAGATTAATTTGACTCAACTGCAGCTTTTAAAAACATGCAACACACAATGTTCTTATTAAGCATTGGGCTTTTAACATTGAGCATGTACAATGTATCTTACACAAGTGAGAAAGCAAAGATGTGCTTTACTATGATCAAGAATGGCATAGCAGTCCAAGACCAAGAGCATTAAGGTTTGTATGCTAACTATATCTGTGTGTAAGAAACCTTTCTAGAAATGGTGAACCTCTTGTCCCCACAGAATTTACTTTCACAGCCAAAAACATTAAGACGTATCAGATTATGTATTTTCTCATTGTAGACTACCACTCCAGTTATGTCCAGTATCAGATTACATACAGTTCAAAGCTTATTAATTCATGCACCACATTACCCACAACCTAAGAGAAAGACAAGCAGACACAAACTGTGCTTTTTTATTAGATTTATAGAGAGATGGCCAGGACTGCACAGTGAAAAAAAATCAACAAAGCAAGTTTTAAAATATCAAATGTGCCTTAATTCAATGCCAAAATTTAGTGAAATAATTTGACGCGTCTGACCTTCTGAACTGTACTGACCTTCGTCAGAGCTGCCAGTATTAAGTGAAATCTATATTAGTGGGCAGAGCACAGGAGGCATATTCAGCTGTAGATGACAAAAGGTCTAAATTAATACTGATCAAGACAGTCAATGCCGTCTAATTCAAACACACTTGGATACAAAATCCATTTGGAGGTGACGCCAGACCTTTACTAACCACAAGACAAAATCATAAATATTGGAGAAAATATTGCAGCTGCTCCCAAACCAACTGAATAACTCATAAAAGTCTCAGTTTAGTTCATGTTCTGAGGTTAAGCGTTTCATATCGACTTCAATTTGAAGCTATAATGATCCACAAAAGAATATGGACCTATATTGTAGAAGAAAAGTGCAGTTTACCACCTAACAAAAGTGAAATTGAGATTAAACTATGTTAGCAGTAAGTTAACCGATGATGTTTTAATCTTTTGTGAGAACTCAGTGCTCGCCACTGAGCACCGTCTCCCTTCAGCAGACCCACATGATATGAAGTATCTTACCATAAGATGTGTTAACCTTCAGTGACATGATGTTTTTTTTAATCAAATATATGTGTGGTTCTAATGATGCAGGTAAATCTAAGAGAAAGTAAAAGTAGTTGTGTCCCCTCAGTATTTTGTTTTGCCCTTGTGTTTAACTGATCCTGTCACAGGGACTGAGTGCCAAAAGTTTGTATGTCAGTTTGGAAACATGCATCAATCTACACACCTTTTCATGTCAGAATTTCAACTTATGAATCAGTACTTTAACATGAATTTTCACAAATGATCATTTTCAGATCAAATCTGTATGTTTATTTTTAGGATCCCCATTAGCTGCTATCGTGATAGCCATTATTCTTCCTGTGGTTCAGTAGACATACCCTACATGACAAAATAATGCAATAACAGTGAATGAAATAAGTCATACAAAACACAAGTAAAACAATAAAAGAAAAATGAAACCAAACAGAAAACAAAAAAACATGGAAATTAACAGATATATAGATATAAATAAGATAGTAACATAAATAACAGTAGAAAGTCAATGGAAAAATTACACTAAAAGAAAAAGTCATTTGGTGCATCTCACAGAGACCGTATCTACATCCCTGCCCACCATGAAACTCCACCATAGTGTTGTACCAACTGTCAAGGACCTATCTACCTAAACCTAAATCTAAATCTTAAATCTATTAAATAGTGTCTTTTTATCAGTTTTTTTTAACATTATTTTACCCTGAATTTTAAGCAGTGAGACCACCAAGAAATTCCACAATTTACAGCTCTATAAATTACTGTTCAACACATAGTTTTTGCTCTGGGTAATTTTAAATATATATTTTTTTGATATTGTGTTGTATTAGTTCCGCACACTTTGACATTCTCCAGTTGATCATATAGATCTGCTGAATATTTTTGTTCATTAGTATTTTTAATACATTGAGCAAGGATCATCACCCACCTCTCTTCTACCCGTAACCATTCAAGTTTCTGATTTTATTTATGCTGGTTCTACACGAACATTTACAAAAACCAACGCTTGTTCTTGGGGACATTATGCACATAAGAAGCTTATGGAGTGCTGACAATATGGAAAAGGCTAAAAGTGCAGTCAACAAAAGGTCAAAATTGCAAAATACAAATAGAGCCAAACTGTAATAGTTCGAATAACAGTTCATTTATCTGAGGAGACTCCAGACCATTATTAACTACCAGCCAGAAGCCTCAGATGTTGCAAACCAGCTGAACATCTTTTACTTAAGAGATGAAAAACAAAGATTTGTCTCCCTCCTGTTGGGCTATAGTCTGTCTGCAGCCTATTCACACCTCATCTCCACCACTTCTCACCTTTACAGGACCTACACCCCCCACCCCATCACCATCTCCTCTCACCATAACACTGAGACCTTATTGAGCTTATTTTACAACAGATGCTATTAGATTATTACTTCAGTTCAAAATGACCACGCTTTAAAATTTCCACATGAGTAACAACGTCTCTTAAGGCTTGCTACAAGATAAAAAAGGAAGAAAGAGTAAATAAATGTTGCGTACCTAAAAAAACACAGTCAAAAAATGTGTACTGAAGTGATCCAGGTCAGTTTACGGACAGATACACCTTCCCTTCCCTCTGATCCAGGAACAGTCTGGGCATAGCATACTGGTTACACCACCAGTCCAGCAGGAGAATCAGTAAACAGAATTAAATCTAGAAGGTATCTGGAACTGACTGCAGTCTATCAGACCTCTGAACTCCTCGCGCTAAAATCAAATTGAATTTACTCAATAATCGGTCTTATTTGCAGTGTTGAAGCAACAAGTCCACATGAATAAAATGCAAAGTACCAAAACACTGATAAATGTAACATTTCTTAAACGTACATAAATATTTTCCTACCATTACGGACAACATGCATTTCGTTTTTTTTTCTAAAAACACTCGAAACTGCAGGTAAATCTTTCAGTATTTATCAGCAAACTCAGCCCAGGAGACACACAGGAGTTAACAGACTAGGAATGAACCAGCTTTTAGAACAGTTTTACACACTTTCAATGCAGATCTAGTGTTGAAAACTATTACAACTCTTAGTAACTGTGGACCAGGAAACACACAGATACAGAGAACGCTCACCTCGCAGGAGAATCAGGATTAAATCTACAAGATATTTGGAGTTGACTGCAGTCTATCAGACCTCTCCTCTCCTCTTGATGTATAGCTCATGCAGCTAGGTAATTTGAGTAGCTAACGCTAGCTAGCTTATTTTTTTATACAGCTGCAGAAGCTACAGCTGTGTTTCTAGATGTTGGTAGGGAGGGAAAATGGGGCAGTCATTCTAATGCTTCATTCATTAGCTTTGGCTACACAAGTTGAAATCATTAGTGAGTTTTTATTAGACAATGAAATGTCCTATCAGAGATAAGTTACTGAATTAACTGTAGCTAACTGTCGTCTTTTGCAAACAAATATTTGTTTCAGAAGCTGACTGGATTTGTCTGTGTGCCACAACAGCATACTGACAGAGGTCAAATAATGCACACAAGTTAAAAAAGTAAGTATTATCAGAAACACAACAAAATGTAATGTGTTAACAATTTATGTATAGGTTTCCTGGTTATCAGTTGCCACACTCATTTTATGACTAAGAACCTGTTTAAAGGAATGATTCAGCAAATTATAAAATTTAATCAATTTTCTGCTTATCCCCAATATAGTCTTTTGGCCAAGACATAATTGGTGTCCAAAGTTTGTGTCTTTAGTTTAGCAATGGAGCTGTGAAGCTAACATTTGTAACAAACACTAGAAGTCAATATTCACCTAAATCATTTCATGTCTTCAGTAAGGTGGCGCAGACTTCTCAATGTGGTGTACAACACAGTATGACATACTGTGGGCTATAAAAGTGAACAAAATGTCATCACAGAGTAAGTGCCGTGGGTGACCTCTCTGTCTCAGGAGTAGGATTGCTGATCTAGAATCGTTTTTATGGAAATGACAGTCATAATTACTGATCCAACATCAGTCCTGTGCAGCCTTTGTGTTGCCTAAAATGGCCGTAGTGGTGAGGTTTTGTTAATTTCTATAGTTCAAAGCAAATCATTCTGTGTCTTACACTATACTGACAAGTCTGCTGACTCTAATGGAGACCTAGATGAGGTTTGAGAGGGTTGGAGAGAAGTTTTAGGGATGTATTTATGGAAAAAACATCTGACAATCTTAATATTGTCTTCTAGTGTTTGAGCAATGTTACACATAACGCCAGTACTAAACTAAAGAAGCAGAGTCATTAATTGTAGTCATTTCAGTCAAATTTGATATTGGAATTTGTAAGGCATATAAAAAAGTCAAATAATAATACTGAGCTTTTCTGTGATGCTTCTTATGTTATATAGCTGCATTCTGTACTATTTACTACCCAGTTCGTTCTTTGGACTGTGCTTTATTCCTTTAACAAATAAACACTGACCAAAATAAGAGAGAGGCTTTTCAGTAAGACTAAATAAGTAATAAGTATGACGGTAGAAAGGTTTTCATCTTCCACAGATCTGTCTGTTTTTGTCAGGAGATTTTAATGCTTTGTGTGTGCATTAATTGTAACAGTCTTGTTTGTGTTTTATGTTAGCTGCAGTTCTGAAGTGGAACAACAAAGCCACAGCTCATGAGATGGATTCTGCTGTGGCCGATCACCTCAAGCATGCCCCCTGCAGAGCTTTTAACTCTGTTTTTTTTTTCTTCTTTTCTTGTTTGACTTCTCAGAAACTAAAATGCAAGATTTTGTCTTGTTAAATAATCACGTTGAATTCCTTTACATTAAAACGTTGAAAATCATGTACAATACTGACACGGCTTGTGGTTCAAAGGTGAAAATTCTTTCTGAATTGATGCATAGGATCTTTGTCATAGTCCTGCGAAGTTCATGGTCCAGTTTTATGTTCCACAAATGAAATTAAGAATAACTACATGTTTTCAATAAAGTTTCCATTTAACAAAGTTTGTTTTATGTTTACATTGGAATCAAAATTCTTAGTTAACTACTGGAAGATTTTTTGCATGGTGAAAAGGTTCTTCACATTGACAGATAATGTATTGTTTATGGTTCTATACAGAAAAATTCATTCTATATAGCACCAAAAAAGGTTCTTCTATTGTACAGTGTATTAAGCATGAAATGGTTCTATATAGGATTCATGGTAAAGTGCTATCTTTTTTGAGAGCGTACTAGTGGGAATTAATTTTGGATGACTTTTCAATGCCTTTTAATTTTTAATTTATAATTTTTTCCAAGGCCTTAGAACACCTTAAAATGACGTTTTTACTGTGACCTTTTTGGTCGTCTTTTCAACAGTTAAGCTTGGATGTCTTTTCAACTTTCATTTTCAACCATAAGAAAACGTAAATTAAACAGCAGTTATGTACGTGATTTCAACGTTAAATCAACAGCCTTAAAATGACGTCTTTAATGTGACTATTTTGGCCGTTTTTTCGACGGCTAAGTTTAGACGTCTTTTCAACTTTCATTCTGAACCTTAATAAAGCCTAGTTTAAAGGGCAGTCAGATACGTGATTCCAACGTTGTTTCAACGGCCAAATGTTTACTGTGATATTTTAAGTAACAGTGCCATGTATCCTGCCTTCCGCCCAATGACAGCTGGGATAGGCTCCAGCACCCCACCGCGACCCAGAAGGATAAGCGGTTTAGATGATGGATGGAGTGCCATAAAAGGCCCCATTATGAAAATGACATTATTTTAATTTAAAAAGTGACAATGGAATTTGCTTCTTTTTCATAAGAAGTGCTCTCAAGCTATGGCATTTCACCCACTAGCATCTACCGCTGACCTAAATGTTTACATTAGCCTGCAATTTTAAGATAAAAAGCGTGATAAACAGCTCTTTACCTTCAGCAGATCAGCTCCTGTTTCTCTCTGATACCACAGAGCTCTTCTTCTTCACTTTATCGTCTTTGGAGAGCCACCCTTATAGAAATAGCGACGTCATCACTGTGGATCTGGTGGCGGTATTTTTCTAATCCCAACCGTATTCCGACAAACCCCGCCTCCTGTGCCATGATTGGCCAGAAGTTGCTTGTTTATTTACTACAGCAGTTTTGAATTTACATAAATATTATATAAAATGTGGAAGAAGGATGACGAAACACATTCAATATATGAATTTTAAACAACTACAGAACATTTGGTCAGAATTGATGGAAAATGAATGCAGCGGATTATCAGACACTGATGGAGGACAGTTTGTATGATTCAGTTTATGTCCTATTACATTTTTAAAATCAGTAAAGTGACTATTGTTTTTTATTTCTGTGAAAGTGAAGGATCTATATTGTAACCTACAATAAAATTATCAAAATTAGCATTTAAATGATCACAAAACACTCCGAAGGTCTGTATCCACCTTTAATGTGGTGATTTTGGGCTGTCCCATCTCTCTAACTCTGAACTTATCTATAGAATATATTCATAAAAATCTTCAATAACACAAAAATTTCAATGTTATTTAATTAATTTATGAACAAGTTAATGTTGAATTAATTTTCTATTAGTTAAATTAACAAAATAATTGTCATTTTAATCTGTGTTCCATATTTTATGCACAACCCTGTTAGCCAAACTTGTTCCCCTGTAAAAAATGGAACATTATCTATTTATTATATTACTGATATATTGATTACTATTGATACAACCAGAAATGTAATCATCATCTTGTTTTTTCTGCAGAGTGACCACCAGGCAGGTCAGTATTCTCATTTTATTTTCTCAGTTTACACACAAAAACTGATTAGGCTGCTTGAGTAAAGGATGCTCATTCAACCATATATATATATAGTTTATTCATGTTAACTTTATGGTTATTAGCAGTTAACATGGAACATGTGCAGCCTGTCAAGGTAAACACTCAAATATTTTAGTTATAACTTTTTGAATAAAACATTTTTCTCCATTCCCTTCTGCTGTCTGTTATATTCTTTTAAATGTTTTCACTGCATTAGTATTCAACCATATTACCATGTAAAAGTTCTAAAAGCATTTCATGAATTTCTGTATTTTTTGCTAAAAATATGGAATTGAATTGACACAGGCTTTTAAATATCATTTATACATCTCCCTGAAATTTGGTAATAGGGCTGCAAAAAATGCTGTACATTTCAGAACAATCAGCTCATGTAATCTCTGATTTGACAGCCTGAGGGGAAAAGTAACATTTTCTCAATGTTAAGCACTTATGTTGATTAAAATTTTGTCAAAAACCCCAAAGAAAGAAAAGTACATTTTTAAAGAGGCTTGATGTCTAAAGGGAACTTTGTTTATACTTAATAGTTTCTAATGTGCCAAAGCAAATTCTTTTATCTAATGCTTACAGTTGAATAAAGATATTCTGATTGTGAATTGGCAGTCCTGTAAAAAAAAGAAAAAATAGATAATAATTATAGTATAGCATACTCAACTTCCCCACTAGCTTGCACTCCTTCTATCACACAGTCACATCTGGCATTAATTCCTCTTGGGCTTCTGAATATGGACAGCTATGATAAGGCTAAGATTCACACTCACAACCTCCTAATGTTGGAATGAATTATTAGACAGCTGCACCACATGAGACGATGCCTTGCTTTAAAGTTAAAACAACAAATATTTTCTGCAGTTTATTAAACATTTGTAGACATAAAATTTGAGTTGCATCATGTGATCCTGAGTGTTGCAGTAAACTAAGTTGGCATCACAACTGGAACCTTACTGAGATGCAGAACTAAAAAATTAAAAGAACTTTTGACTCAGCTAAGAAGGTTCTGTGAACTCATGTCCTTAAGATGAGTCAACTCACGAAAAGTAACTACATCATTTTGTGCTGAGCTGACCTCTCACTTCTAACAGTGAGTGAAATAATGAGCAACAACAAACTCAAGTTGAAGAGTGTACAGATGTATATTATATAGTTTTCATTTATTATTTTGTTTATTTCCTAATAGAATCTATTTTTTCTCTTAGCACATACACTTACTCAGTTTTTATGTTAATAACTTAAACGTGAATATTTCGCTTCCTGTTCAGTACATAAATTGTGGCATGCAACTCCAAACACAGCCACAAGAGGGTGCAGAGACTCCACTGAGCTCATGACCTGCTTATTAAAAATCTAATTAGTTCATCAGAATAAAAAAAAAATGTTTATAAATGACATTAAATGTACTTGTTTATATTGGTATTCACATGTATCAATGATCTATATGGTTTTTTTAAATAAAATACACATTCATTAATATACAGAGTTGTATATGATCAGTGCATGTCATATTTGTAGTGTGATGTCATACTTCAGTTTCTATGAAGACATCTGCATTTGAACTGCAGTACGGGTGAAATACAGCAACGATAAATCACGGTTTTCAGCTGAACTCAGGCAGCTTCAGAAGGAAAAGGAGGCAGCATTCAGGAGTAGGGACAGAATTATCCATAAAGAAGCCAAACACAAGCTGGAGAGTGCCCCATCCTGTCTGGCCCTGCCCTTGTCTTTCTTTGGTTCTGTGTCTGCCTTTGTTTTCCTTATAGCTTTGCTGCGAACAGCTCAACTTCAGTCTGGAAAGGCCTCCAAGAGATCTTCAGCTACAAGATGAGAAAGACACCCTTCTTCTGAATGACTGCTAATGACATGAATGAGTTCAACTGTAGACTTGAACACACAAAGGACAATCTTCAGCCTTTCTCTGCCAGTCACCTCCCTACCTCTCCCCCACCCTGGCTCTCATCTCGGACAGCCATTGGGTCCAGAGGCTTCACCTCAGCTTCCTGAAGGTGTAGAGGCTCGACAAAAGCGGCACGAAGGTTCAGCAACAGCTGCAGCTGGTGAGTCTGCAGGTTCAGTGGCAAGACGGTTTGGAGGATCAGTGGCAACCGATCGCTCCCAAGGCTGAGCGGCCGAGGCTGATAGGTCCAGTGCTGCTGAAATGGCTGCACCTCCACAGTTCTTATGCCCACAGCGTTTGCACTTCCAAAGAAAGTTTACCACCTCCACATCCATTCCCCTCAATGAGCCTCTTCTGCACCTTGAACAAGCTCGCAACATCCATTGTGAACAGTCTAGTCTTCTGTCTTGTTGGGAGAGTGATGAGGCTGAACATAGTTGCAAGCAAACTTTAATAAACGAAAACAAACTAGGACAAACACTGAGAATGATACCAGTCCTGTCACTGACCACTCAGGATGGTTCCAGGGCTTCCAGGGTGCACATGCTGCACAAGTGGGAGAAGGGCATGCCTAGACCTACACTGAGCCAATTTCAGAATTGGTCTGTTATATTGTCAGTCAAGCCCCAGAATTCCAAAGACCTACTTTGATGAGGGAATGAGAATTTTTGAGAACTCAACTTTATGAGGATGAACAAACATTTAGATTGAGCCATGAATTTGTGAACTCTTTTTTGCTGTACACACAATTTATTTTTTATTTAGCAATGTAAGGGCGTTTTCACACTTGGGCCATTTCAGCATCTAAAGTGGACTCAGACAGCTGAGTCATGGTTTCTTTTGCATATGTGAACACGCCAAACAAACTCAGACCCCTCTAAACGGCCCCAAAAGGAGGTGGTCTCAGTTCGCTTAGTTTGTAGTTCGTTTTGTGGTTGGATTAATTTGTACACTGTGAAAACAAAATGGCCCAAAATGAAACCTGAGCTAATGGTGAACTCCTCCATGAATTCAGTGTTCTATATGTGCCTTTTATGCTGGTGTCAATAAAAAACAAGTTCTTTCTTAATAGTTTTATATTGCCTGGACATAGTATTAACAGCCCTCACCCCTTGGATTTTTCCCTTTTTTCCCTCAAAACAAGTCTTATCTAATTAACTCAGAGTCACTGTCTAACAGAACAGAACAATCAAACATCCTCCTACCTAACACATGTGAATTTGAAGTTTGCACCAAAGTAACTTTCAACTAATGTCCAAAAATAATGAACTATCAGTTTCATTTTTACACTTATGCTGCATACCCCCCATTTTCACCTTTCATTACAGAGTAAGGTGTGTGTGTAGTGGATAATTGTGTGTGTTATTCCCAAAATAGCTTCACACAAGAAAGTCTCAGGTTTAGGTTAATATAAATTAAGCATTGTCATGTTGTCACCTTGACGTTCTCACTGAGAACCTGTGATAAATTTGGGGTGGTCATGGGCTGGAGGTTAGGGAACCAGCCTTGTGATCAGAAGGTCGCTGGTTCGATCCCCTGAGCCGACAGTACGTGACTGAAGTGCCCTTGAGCAAGACACCTAACCCCCAACTGCTCCCAGGGTGCTGCAGATAGGGCTGCCCACCACTCTGGGCAATTGTGCTCACTGCCACCTAGTGTGCGTTCACTAGTGTGTAGGGGGTGTTTCATCGCACATATGGGTTAAATGTGGAGGTGAAATTTCCCCGTTGTGGGACTAATAAGTGTCACTTAATCTAATCTTACATGCATCATTATTATTGTGGTGTCAGCATAGAAGAAGAAACAGGAGAAGGCATAATTTCAGCTCTGGAAAATGCTGTTTTACTCAGAACTAACAGAAACACCCTCTACACAAGCATGAAATGGAGAAGGGATGTCACCACCAGCCACAGAACTCCAAAACCCCACACAAAACAATCCACACCCAACACAACACAAGCTAAACACATAACACAAATTAAACATGGCAACAAAACAACTTTAAGAACAATAAATGACAATAAACATCACAGCTCTCCAAACCCCAGGCCCCTAAAGTCGCTTCTAAAATGCAGAGAAAGTAGCAGACATCCCAGTAATTCTACAATGCCCACATTTACTTGCTAACAAAGGTATAAAAAATAAAAAATAAAAAGTTATGCAAAATTCTGTAATTTGACACCAATCAGAATTATTTCTGTGGATTTTTCTTGTTGGACATTTAATCATTTAAACACATTTATCATGTACATTAAAGAGAAGGAAAGAAGGAAATCAGGGGCTGTATTACAGAAACGTTTCAACTCTGAAATCTGTTCTGTTTAGTTTCCATGATGAGTTTAGTTAGGATTTAGGACAGTAGCTATTACAGACTAACAGTTCCTAACTTCATAATCACATCATTAACTCCAGATAAGAAAACAGCATCACACAAACATCCTAACTAGACTAAACCTCCTAAATACTGTCGTAACTTTAGGATGAAGCCCAACAGGGTCCTCACTTCTGTTTAAGGTCCGTTTCTATGGTTTTTAGGCAGCTGTGTCAGGCAGCATAGTTCACTACCAGCATAATGAGCTCCATTTATTTCTACTGTAAAACGCTGCTTTCACTGTGAGATGATTTTCTTTTCTAACTCTGCGTTTTAAAAATCTCAGACGCTGCAGACTCGATCTCCACCGCCCCTCTGATCACCTTCCTGTGTTAATGTTGATGATGAAATATTACAGTGATGGTGGTGAATAATGAGAAGACAGAGCTGAATGTTTGTCTGTTTATTAAGAGGAATAATGTTAGCATGCTTGGCTAAAGAGCTCTGATATACAGCAGGGGACGCTTTCACAGTATTCACAGCTTTTGTTTGACCTTTTTTTTACATCAGTAATGGTAGCTAGATGTCTGGTTAACTAACTTGATTATTTTGATTATGTGTTTACGTTTCAGCTATGCGTGGATCATCGGTTGCTAAGCTAACAGGTATGACAGTTGATTTTTGACATCAATTGAATAGTTTAAAATTTCCTAACTGGGGATAAGATTCTGAAAGATAAGATTCCTAATTTAAGATAAGATTTGTTTCTGTTATATGATTTGTGAAAAATCTTATCTTGACCTGTCAGATCTTAAGACAAAAAATAGGAAGTTTAAGTAATAAAGCCCCAGGACAGCATTTCTGCTGTTAGCTCAAGAAGTGTAAAAGAAGTCATGCTCATTCTGCATTTGCCTGCGGAAGATATCGCTGGCCTTCTGCACTTTTTCTGCCGTGTTTAGGTACTTGTTCAGAATGGGTTTGTAATACTTCTCGGATTGGCCACCCTCATTGTCTGATTTCCTGATGTAGTGGGCAGAATCTTCAGGTATTTGCAGATTCTGAGCCATCCAGGACCAGACTCTGGGGCAGGGCAGCAGGGCCACCACAAAGTAGATAGGATCACTCTCAGTCATCACCTCTCTGTATGTATCCAGATACTTCTGTATGGCTGACGTCGGTTTGATGGAATTTGGATCCTGTAGTAGAAAAAATAATGTAAAATTAAAAAGAACAAACAGCTTCTGATTCTCTGCTATTGCTGCAACATTTCAGCTCTTACCATAATGGAAAGATTCTGTAGACATGAGTCCCTAAACTTCTTGTAACTGGAGTATCTTCCTTCAATGAAATTTTTCAGGTCCTCTGGCTCTGTGACCTTCTCACTCATCACCTTCAGTATAGTAGTCACCCCATCCAGGTAGAGGATGTCCTGCAGCATGAACTTGACAAAGCGTTCAGCTTTCATGGTATGACTTTTTATTTTGTTCAGGAAGTCAACATGTAGTGTTCCCTCTGCAAGGTCTAGGTTGTTATCCCAGAGGTACTCAGAGACATCATTGATCTGTTCGGCTGTAAAACTGCAACCAGAATGAGGGCAGTACTTGTTACATATGAAAAAAAAAAATATATATATATATATATCTATATATAAAGGGTTTGGCTGTTTATTTTTGTGTGATATATATATTTATTAATGTTAATGTACTGTAGAAGAATAAAAGATTTCTATTCAAATGAATGTAACTGTTTGCTCATTATTTTCAAACAGGTTTGAGTGTCACGTATCCCTCCGGTCCTGACTCTTTGGTGTAATCCAGTTCCCAAAACCCTCTGGGAGAACACATGACTATGATGTCACAGCATTCCATGTATCAGAGACCTGCCTCACCAGTTTCTTTCATCATGTGATTTGTTTAGTTAGTATATAAGCCCAGGTTTTATCTTAGCTCATTGTGAGATATTGCTTCTTTCACAGAGCTAATGAGCGGTCTTTCCTGTGTTTTGGGTGACTTCCTGTGTATCTAACTTCTGTTTTTTTTACTTTACCTTTTTGCCTGCTTCCTATTTGGATATTATTTGCCAGGACATGATTTTAGCTATGTTTGTCTATTGTTGTTGTCTATTTGACTTGTTTTGTTTGTTTCAAAAAAACCCATAGAGCTCATAACCAACTCTAGGAAACATACAGTAGAGTCACCCGTGACAGCATCTATATTGTGAGGAGTTCTTGCAGGTTTTTGATGCTAAAAGCTGTTACACACTGAACATGAATTCAGCTTGACTCTCCATAACTTAGTTTGAGTTGGTTTTGGAGATTTTTGAAGCTCCACATGAAACTAATTAATTTAATTTAATATATAGCAGTGGGCCTCATTCTTGAATGTCTTCCTAAGTTTGTTTTTAAATGTGTTTTTGAGAAAGGTCTTAAGAAAAGGTACATCAGATTCAAGATGTGTTCTTAAACTGTCATTCTCACCTTAATGAATGAGGTCCAATGTTCATTATACACACATTAAATTAACAATTATATATATCAGTGTTCCTTCAGTAAATATGGAGCAATTTTTGCAATATTATAAGTCAAGTCAAAGTTTATTTATACAACAGGTGTTGTCACAAAGCAGCTTTACAGAAAAATCCGGGTCCGAGCCCCCATGAGCGTCACCAATGGCGACAGTGGCAAGGAAAAGCTCCCTAAAAGCAAGAGGAAGAAACCTTGAGAGGAACCAAGACTCAAAAGGGGAACCGATCCTCCTCTGGTCCACACCGAACAGCAAACAGCGTTAGAATAAAATATTAGAATACAAAATGGGGAAAACAGGTGGATCAGTGGTTAATAGTTAGTTTGAGTTCATGCAGCAGCAGCAGCAGGAGGGTCAGTTCATGAGGGTGAGGTGCAGATCAGCCAACAGAGATGGAGCTCTGGTGACTCTAGCAGCTCTGGTGGCAGACGTTGCTCAGGGGCTCAAATTAAGGGAGGGAAAGCGAGAGAGAGAGAGAGAAATTGATTAACAGGACAGGTCCACTTATGGAGAGATAATAATGAGTTAATAGTGCAGCAACTGATATTAGCAAAATGTGCAAACAGAAAAGTTTTGAGTCTAGTTGTAAATGTAGACAGTGTGTCTGAGTCCCAAACAGAGGTTGGGAGATGATTCAATAATTTCGGGGCTATGTAGAAAAATGCTCGACCTCCTGCTGTGGTTTTTCTAATTCTAGGAACCGTCAGCAGGCTGTTATTTTGTGAGCGGAGTGTACGTGTGGGTTCATATGACTGAACTAATTCACTAAGGTACTGTGGGTCCGGTTCTAACAATGTTGCAAACATGTATCAAAAGAGAGACTGGAATCGAAGATGACGCCTAGATTTTTTACAGTGGTGCTTGGAATGACCGAATCGCCTCTAAATTTAGTTCACAATTGGAGAGTTGAGATCTCTCTGCTTTGGGTTCCAGTAGTAGGACCTCAGTTTTGTTAGGATTAAGAAAAAGGAAATTGTTGGTCATCCAGCTTTTGATATTTTTAACACGTTCTTCAAGATTATTTAGATTTAGAGCCTCATTAGGTTTAGCAGATATGTAAAGTTATGTATCCGCATAGCATTGAAAGCTAACGCTGAATCTGCAGATTATGTTACCAAGAGGTTGCATGTACACAGAGAAAAGCAGCGGCCCTGAGCACAGATCCTTGTTGTACTAACGTGTAATCAGATTGTTTATTGTTAACACTGACAGATTGATAACGGTCTGTCAGATAAGATCGGAACCATGACAAAGCCTGTCCTTTGACACCAATCAGATTTTCCAGCCTATCAAGGAGGATCTTGTGGTCGATAGTATCGAATGCTGCACTGAGATCTAGAAGGTATGCAAGTATGGCCACTATCAAGAGACACAAGGAGATCATTTGCTACTGTAGTTAATGCTGTTTCAGTACTGTGAAAGGGTCTAAAGTCAGACTGAAACATCTCATGGAGAGGACTTTCTTGTAGATAGGAGCTCAGTTGATGTGAGACCACTTTTTCTAAGATCTTAGCAATGAAAGGGAGATTGGAAATTGATCTATAGTTGGTGAGTTCATTGGGATCAAGATCTTGCTTTTTAAGTAGGGGGTTTAATGACTGTGAGTTTTAATGATTTTGGT
The DNA here is from genome assembly GCF_904425465.1 of Colossoma macropomum. Taxonomy (NCBI): domain Eukaryota; kingdom Metazoa; phylum Chordata; class Actinopteri; order Characiformes; family Serrasalmidae; genus Colossoma; species Colossoma macropomum. Next base: position 354,553 of record NW_023494805.1, read on the forward strand.
ACATTATAAATAAGTGACTAAATGAATAAAAAATCAAAATGAGAAAAAATTAATAAAATGAATTGTTCTATTAAATTATACATTTTAAACAGAAACTTAAATCATTGAATACAATGCAAATGTGTCAACATCATCCATCAAAGTCAGTCGGCGGGCCTAACTTGCTTTTGGCTAATATTGTTTTCCAAGACATTGCAGCTTCATTCATGGCAAAACTGAAGTTAGCTTGTTATACAAATTTGAGGTGGGATGGAAAATATGAATAAGAAGCCGATAATGGATGTGCAAAGCCAGACTATCAAAGGTAAAACACAGGACTTTATTGAGGTGGTAGAGGTTATTTCTGCACTCTCTGACCGAGATATAGACCAGGGTGACTTCAGACTTGGAAGATGTGCTCCAGCGCTTCTCTAATGATAGAGCACAGCAACCTGAGCAATGACTGCCTGGCTGTTCACATCAGTACTGAGCACAATGATCTCTGTGGAATACCACAGCAATCTACCTGAAGAGATCAGCGTTAGACACTGACTGATGGATGATGTTGGTAGATTTAATTATTTCATAGTGTGGAGTGCAACCATTAAATAAATAAATAAATGGTTAAATAAATAAATGGTTAAATAATGGATTTAATAATTTTATTTTAACACACAAAGTATGAATAATGCACATTTAAATAACAACTAATTAGATCACAATAAATAGTTTAAGAATGAAATGATTAAATAAAGCAATTTTTACTTTAATAATTTATTTCTTTACTTATTCATACAATGTCACAAAAATCTCTCCATAAGTATATATCAGTGTTCAATTAATATAAACATTCATTTATCGTCTAGATGTACATGTGTGTATGTGTATTTTGACATATATATGCCAAAATGTATATCAAAGTTCATTCAGTATATATCAATGTTCATATGTCTGTGATTGGCTTACCATAATATATTACACTTAAAAATGTTGGGGAAAAGTACAAAGTATTTGAGTCCTTACCTTGCAGCAGAATTCATCTTGTCTCCAAAGTAAATACAATTTAGTTTTCCGCTAAACTGAAATTTTTAATAACAGTAAATCAAGTCAGCAACACTGACACTGGTATAATCTTAAAGGTGTAACAAAGCTCTGTGTCACAACAATCCGGTCAAAGGCAGGAAAGTTCACCAGCATTTAAACGTTGTCTCGGCTGATCACGTGATCATAGTGCCAACGTGGTACAGTTCTGGTACATTTACTTCATCATGTCACACTATGAATTTCTGTGGAACAAGCACATCACTTGCATGTAATGTTGAGAATTGCTTGTATTTCATCACTAACATGTTGTGACATGTCATGGGGTATGTGGTTATTTCTCAGACTGAAAGAAACCCCACATTTTTCACTAGAATTTTACTTTCACACACTATCATGACACTTACACTTTTAGACACTATCATATCTCAGAGACTTGCCAGAAGCCTTATCATAATCTTTGTTAGGCACCTGTTTTGCTGTGCATGATGTTCACATATATCATTGTTTACTACAATGTATGTTTTCTATTTGTAAAAACACAATATCTCATACTTCTTATTATTATAAGAGAACTTATGTGGCTGAAGATGTGTTTACTGGCCAATTGGAAGCAAATCGAGAGTTACCCTTTATTTACAGTGTAGCAAGGCAAGTTAAACAGGGATTGAAAAAGTTCAAATGAAATACAATCAACTAAACAAGACTAACAACAAACAAAAAGGCGATAAAGTAAATAAAAACTCAAGTAAGAAGTGGAGATAAAATAGCAATACAATATCTAATGAAAACAAAAAGAATGTAAAAGACCCACCAGGAATTTGCCTTTTTGTGATTGTTACAGACTAAAATGCTTGACTTTACAGTGGCATTTCTTAAAATTTGTGGCAATATTTTTAAGCTTTTTTTTCAGGACTGGGGTTTCACAGTGGTAAATGTTGCATAGAGTACAAAAAAGTTTTCCCATGCTTTCATGTAAAACATTTGGGAATTGGTAGTTCACTGTTTTTCACAAAAGCACAAATTCCTTGATTGGTCTGTATACTCCCTGGTGTCAGAAATGGAGTGATTGGCACTTATTCATCGAATGTGCATAGAAATGAGTGCAGATAAGAGCACTAAATGGCACATGATCTGCTTCACGTCTGATTGATTAAATTGTCAAATTACATTGGATAGAGCTTTAAGTATGTAATTCTGTAGGTGACATACCTGACATTCATCTTAAACTACAGCCAAACAAATATACATCTTATCCTGATATTGTCAGTACCGTTCAGATTGTTTATCTGCTTCTCTGTGTGATGGGGACATTATCTCATGATATAAATGGTTATCATAATAGCAAAAAAAAGCGAACCACAAACAGTGCAACATCTGAGACAAACTAAACCTGAGCATGTCAGCTTAAATAACTCTTATGAATTAAATAAAGGGTTGTTTTAGACAAAAATGCACCACTAAGGGCCGCTTGCAGTTCTTATGTTAATGCAGTCAGTGCAGAGTATACATGGCCACGATAACCAATTGTATGGTAGTATTTAAACAATGATACTGGCCATGCTGCGGTGGTGTGCTTAGGCAGTCCAGGTAAAAAGGATGCTCAGTGCTACTGTTGTTGCTGCTGTTGTTGCTGTTATTGGAGTAGTTGTGTTAAGTAGTGTTATTGTGACCAAGGAGGGTCACAAGTGGGACTTATGTGTACTTATGTGTTGTCTCATCCCATTGTAACCCCTCCCTGTGTCTTGTGTGGGGTAGCTGTGGTCTGGGCATTTCGCTGCCTCTGTTGAAGTGCCTGTTTATAATAAAAAAAGCCTTTGTCCAAACATGCAATTTTGTGCATGTTTATTCTGATTCTGATTCTACACTGATGCTATTCTGGTATTAGGAGTGGGAGCTGGCCGCTGAGCTAGAAGAAGTCGACCGGTGCAACGATGAATTCAGTGGCAGATGGCAAAGAGAACCTAGCCTGGAGGAAAGGGGTACCGAGTGCTGTGCCTGCCTCCTACATCATGTGTCCACCCAGCTTAGGGCGAGGCAGCAGGCTGGGGAGCACATCCACATACCGCACTTCAATGACACGGATGCCTAGGAACCTAGGAGCATCACAGCAGCCATCACAGTGATGCAGCCATGCTTGGCACTGGAGAGGACATTATGGGTGCTTAAGTATATCTACTGCCAGAACATGATGACATAGCAGCATTGACTGTGGCCCTCTGGTGCCACTGTTGTCTAGGCAGCCGCTCCAGCAGAGGCAGAGGCTGAAGAGAGAGCAGATAAGCCTGCTGGTTTTGGAGATGAGCACGAGGGTTCAACAGGCATACACGCTGCTGGAGGAGCTGAGACACTGTGGTAGAGACGGAAGAACTCATCCTTGGCATAGAGATGCCATGCAGCAGAGGAGCTTGAGGAGGAGGCAGCCCCCAAGTAAATGGCAGCATAGCGACTGGGTTGCTAACAGTGCAGGAAGAGGGTACGCACTACCAGGCAATACAGTGAACCCAACTCAGTGGGGAATCAGAAGCCAGCCAGGAAGATCGGATAGCTCACAGGACTTGTGCTGGTTGGAATGGGACGGTGGACAGGCCAGGATTCCGTGCACCCTAAAAACTTTGTTCAGACTGTGTGGGTCACGGTGACAGGGGGAATGCTGTTATGCTAACTATGTTGAAGGAGGATGGGTTTTGCAATTTAACAAGTGGTTAGAAGCATTTACACTCCTCATATGTTGTGTCCACCTGCATTATACCATTCCTGTGTTTTATGTTGGGGTAGCACTAACCCTAACCCTAACCCCAGCTGGGTATTTTGCTGATTTTGTCAAAGTGCCAGTTCAAAATAAAAGAGCACTTACCTGAATGCACAATGTTGTTTATGTCTTTTTCTGTATCAGCGCTACATTTTAATGCTGTAATTTAGTCAGAATTTCAGTGCACTTAGCCACATTATTCTGAAGAACTGATGTCATTACCTGCTGTGAGACTTACTAGTAACTGAGAAACAAGATGGAAAGAAGTAAGTTTGCATTTTACAGCTCCAAATAACATTTGGTTTGAATATAATTACAGTCTGTAACTGTCTATTCATCACACTGCAGTGCATCTGACTATTCAAAAACATAACAGGTAAAAAAATAAAGTAGAAAACCTGTAGAAATACAACTTGTTACTGTTACTAACCTTTATTATTTCCTTAACACGAAAACTGCTTCCCATGTGTTCATCACTGCTGTCTGCAGCCCATCCATAGTGGTTGGATTTTTCCATCACCAAGAGAATGACTGTAGAGTGAAAAGAGAAGGGGGCCCAGCACCAAGCCTTGAAGGACACTGGAGGAGAGCCTGCATGGAGCAGATTTGGACTCCTCCATGTTATCTGAAAAGAGCACCCTTCCAGATAGGATGACTTCTATGCTCATTTTGGAGCATTCAGCACTGAGGCAGCAGTGAGAATCTTCCCTCACATGGTGACCAGGTGTTGTCTGTAAATATCGCTGATGTGTGGAGAACCCTCCTGAAGGTGAACCAATGTAAAGCTGCAGGCAGTGTGCTTAAGGAGCGTGGTCATCAACAAGCTGATGTCTTCATTAACATCCAATGCTCCTCTCACATTGTCCAAAAATAAAATGAAATGAAATAAAAGAAATACCTAACATAAACAAACTAAGAAAACACAGAGAAAATCCCTAAGTCTTTTGAGATAATACTCCATGGACAGACCAGATTGAGGTGTAACTTTTTGGACAACACAGGTCCTTTTATAGCTGCCATCATGTGAATACTGTGTTTCACAGTAGGAACATCATATCAACATTCAAACATATTGGCGGTAGTGGGATGCTGTGGGGATGTTATGCTGCCTCTGGTCCTGGACAACATGCTGTTATTGAAGCAGCCATGAGTTCTGTTCTTAATTCTCAAGGAGAGTGTCTGTCCATTCATCTGTCCATGAGGTGAAGCTGAAGCGTAATAGACTGATGCTGCAAGACAGTGATCCAACACAGAAAAGCAAATGCACATTTGAAAGGAAGCAAGGTTTTGGAGTGTCCTCATCAAAGCTTTATCTTCAACCCAGCAGAGATGCTACAGCATGACTTGAAAAGCTACTAGTCTATCTCAATTAAAGCAACCCTGCAAAGAAGAGTGAGCTCAAAAAATCCTAATACACACACACACACACACACAAGGAGCAAAATCTTCTTCACAGCCCATTATTAGCCATGGAGCAAAAGCAAACCTTGGTGTAAGCCAGTGTGTCACAGGGTGGGGGGAGGGGGTTAAAAAATGAGAAGCAGAAGAAAAAAATGTTGTTTTTTTTTCTTTGAAACTTGCACAACACCCACAAAGGAGTGTGATACTCCTGAGGTTCCTTGGAACAGGTTCTTCAGCAGTAGGCAGTTGGGGATGAAATGGTTCTGGGAACAGTAATGCTTTCAGTTGAAACATAAACAGAATAGTAAAGAGGAGCAAAAGCAAACAGAAAACAATTGTGCAATAGTGAGAAGCCTCTCAATGCCAACTTTACCATCTGAGGCCACTTAGCGTAAGCTGATGCCTTTGTCTCCAAAGCTGTTTTGCCTGAGGCTGATTGAAATGGCTGATTGTTCAGTCAGTTTCACATTAGAAATTTCAGTCTCTGTTCATTCTACATCATTGTAGTAAAGCTGTAGAAAGCCACTACTCTACTTTCAAGGTCTATAATACCTTGACCACCTTCATGAGTGGGTGGACAGAGAATGGCAGGCCTTACCCAGTGATAACCAGACCTCCTCTGGATGTCTGCTAGTAGACCAGGGGGAGCATCATCAACCGGTGCCATAAAGTAGACGTTGATAAGTTGCTAATAATCAACATCCTCTCACTATACAACACTAGAAGGAACAGCCACTTCCATTTTGCCAGTCTGTTGGTGATTTGTTGCAAAACAGCCTCTTAATTCATCCCCAAAAAGAAAGAGATGGGAGCATCCATTCCATTCAACAGACTAAACCGAGTCACAAGAGCACCTTTTGCTCTCTTCTGCAGAAAGGTCCCAAGGTCTCTATATAGTTCTGCCAAATCTGCTTGTTGGCCAATCTGGTCTTAACCCACTGACTGCTCTTCAACTTCTTTAATTTCACATTCAAGCTCCATAAGAGCCCTTTATCTATCCATAGAGGATGAGGCTGTATACCGCCTTTCCCCACATCCCATTATGCCTAGGAGAATCAAATCCCCCTTCCTTCATCTCCACAACTCCCAAAAGTGCTTAGAGTTTGAACAAAAGGGGCTATCTTGCAAGAGCTTTACATTCAACTTACAATAAGCAGCTCTATGTTGTCCTATATCAGTGGACAGCTGAACTAATGCAAAGTGATGATGTGAAAAGCCAAGTGAAGAAATTGCTGCTTTAAGTATTCCATTACTTTGCTGCTTCAAAAAGTACAAACAGTCCAAACAAGCTGCACTAACCCTCCCATCTACTACTTTACCCCAAGGATACTTATTTCACCCACCATGAGTTAACCAGATTAAAATGTTACTTCACATCCTGTAACATCTAAGCAGGCAAAGCAGGAGGTTCCGGCCCTGTTCTATCCATTACACAAACAGTCCTCCAATTCCAGTCACCTATCAATACTAAAATGGCATCCTGAGAAACCTGTGACAGCTCTTTCTTTAAGGAAGTGAAAAGATTTGCCCTCTTTCCTCCTACATTTGATGCATATATATTCACAAAAAATGCTTCTGAGCATTAATTTCCACACTGACCATTAAAAGTCACCTCTTACACACCTCCTTCTGAGAAATGATTTTCATATTTATCCCCAGATAAATATCGCTACCCCTGCACTACAGTTAATCACATGACTTAATACTGCCACACCTTCCTACCACATCTCCCACTCTACTGCATTATCATCTCTGTGTGTTTACTGTAAGAAAAATAGCTTTTATATCTTTACATGTGACATAGTCCAAGAACATTTCTCTCTTAAGCCCATTTCTTGCACCATTTATATTTAAGGAGGCTCTTTGTAAAACCCCATACCAAAGGATGGAAAAACACACGAAGAGCAAATGAAAGCATAAAGGCCCACCACCAAGAAAGAAACACAGGCCTCATTCATGATGTTCTAGTTTAAAGTACACTTTTTCGCACAGCAGTTGCCCACTTTTTCAGGCAGTATTGCAACAGCACACCCAAGCCTGTAATAAGAACTTGTTTCACTTCATCAGGAAAATCATTGACCAAAGACACATTCCTCTTATCCTCAGTAATGTGATATGGCCAGGCTATGACAGCAGAGAGAGGACTCTCCCATTATTTCATTTTATTTTATTTTATTAATTTTCAGCCCATTTGGTTATAATTAGTTAATTCACTGAAAGCAGTTCCATTATACAGGTACTAGGAGGAGTGCTATGCTCATGAGTAGACCCCTCCCACACCCCTATTTTTCATGTAGCTCTTCCAGTGCAGTGTTGAAAAGATGCTGCAAAGCTGCATAGCTAACTCTTTTTCTTGGTTTGCAGGTGAGCATAACATAACATAGATAGATAGATAGATAGATAGATAGATACATAGATAGATAGACAGATAGATAAATAGAACTGTATTGATCCCAAACGGGAAATTGCAGTGTTTCAGTAGCAAGACATATAATTGCACATATACTTACATATACTATGCATAAAATAAATATAGAGAAAAGACATAAGTTAGGCAGAAATAAACAAATAGACAAAAAAAAACATAAGGTTATGAGAGTAGGAATAAAATTATATTTATTTGCATATGAATGTAGCGTATAAGATTTGTTGAATTTACATGAGAGTAGGCTAAAGAGGTAGTATAAAAACTCAGTGAGTATGGACATAACTAAGAACTGCAGCAGTATTATAGTGTAAAGTGTGCAGTGAGAGTGTTGTTACAGTAGTAGTTATGATATATTGCACAGTGTGTATTAAGGAGAGGAGATATAGTGTTGTGGTTCAGCTCAGTTCAGACAGCAGGAGATCAGTATCATCTCAGCAGTAAGGAGACTCGTTGTAGCAGTGGGTAAGAAAGATCTCACATGGCGCTCTTTAACACAGCACAGCTGTAACAGTCTGCACTGAATGTGCTTCTCTGTTTATCCAGTGTAGAATGCAGAGGGTGTCAGGTCTTGTCCAAGATGGCTAACAGCTTGTTGAGCGTCCTTTGTTCTGCCACAACCTCCAAAGAGTCTGACTTGACTCCCACAACAGAGCCAGCCTTCCTAATTAGTTCGTTTAATTTGTTCAGAGCACTTTTGTTAATACTGCTGCCCCAGAACACAACAGCATAGAATAAAGCACTCCCTACAACAGACTGGTAGAATGTCTATAGGAGCTTAGTGCTCACACCAAAAGACCTCAGCCTCCTCAGGAAGTAGAGACAGCTTTGGCCTGTCTTGTACACCGCGAGAGTGTTACAGCTCCAGTCCAGCTTGTTGTCCAAGTGCACACCCAGATACTTGGGTAACACTTTCTTTGAAGGGTGTCTACATAACACATTCATATCACCTTACATAAACACTTCATAACATGTTCATGAATGCTTAAATCAACATTCATAAACTATACATGTTTTACATGATATTAATATGGACTACTATGTCATTTTACCGAAAGATGTTTTTCAAAATAAAAGTCCTCATTTTATTTAGTATTTTCAGTGAAACTCCTCTTTTCTGGACTGTCAGCATAAAATGACCTGGCTTTATCCCTTTGGACAGAAAGTGTATGACACTTTTTGCCTAGACTTTCAACTTTTTAAAAAAAAAAAATTCTCAAGCATTTGTATTTTGCAATATGCTATTCTTTCTGCTTTTTACGCTAATTATTCATATATAAAATGTACTGTTCATTCAACACTCTATACATTATTGTGGAAAATGTTACTTAAACTAGTTTAACTTTCTTGGGGTAAATGCTAACACTGTTATCCCAATTACTTTGGAGGTTTTATTTTTAGTGATGTTCTTCCTCACTTATGGTTTTGGAGAAGGCACAAGTATAACTGTGCATTGATTATCCTGTGTAACTGAGGTTAAATGTGACAAGCACTGTTATCACAAGGAATGATTCCTTTTTTGGCATTACTTCAAAGTACAATCGAGTGGTGGCTCTTCAACTTTCCTCACTCAGGGTGCTGATAATTTTCTAAGAAATGTCCTTTATAAATTTGCCTTGCTTTGCCTTCACCATAAAAGTGATGGAAGTCACGTTATCCTCACTAAAGTGCATGTTACATGAATGGATGGATCTTGAATGTAATGGATAAGTATTATGGGCCTGTCCCACCACCACACAAAGTTTGAGACTTTAAGTTGATTGACTGCTCATAGCATATTTATGAGTAATTCACTGCCCATATAGTAAAGTGACATGCAAAGCAACATTCATAAGTGATTCATAGCATTTTTAAGATATGTTAATATACCATATAGTAAAGTGACATGCAAAGCAACATTCATAAGTGATTCATAGCATTTTTAAGAGATGTTTACAAACCATGTGTATAAATAGTGATAGTGATTTACAATTAAATATCTACAATTATTTTCCTTACCTTTGCAGCAAGACCCAATGACTGTAAAAGGAGTCAATAAACACCACAAGTAGGAAGGTGCTTTTCTTTTTATTGGCAAGACCACTGTTCAGAACAGGCACTTAAACATGCTGCTCACAATCAAAACAGGAAACTACAAACTCTTCTGAACATGGAACTGCAAAATAAGCAAAAATAAAATAATCCTCCTTTACAGTAAAATAAAGCTCTGCTGATCGTTCAACACAGTTTCAACTATAAACGGTCTAAAACACTGGAGTTAATATAGCCTATATCTGCTAATTTACCCTTTAACTCTGCAGGCTTGCAGGCTTCTGGTCACAGCAGGACAGTCAACAGTCTTGCCCAGCTAGCTAGTAAGTTAGCTAACAAAAAAGCGAAGGGAAAAATTAAGACAAACATCGGTAATTTGGATACGAATGGACTTTTATGAATTCATTATCACTCCAGTTGGTGTCCCGATATATTTAATCTGTAACGAGAAACTATCAAATACTGAAAAGTCGCGAGGCTGAAATCAGCTTCTCGTTCGCCAGCTTGTTTTTCGAATTTACCCGTTCCACCATAAATGCTGCAGCAGTTACATTCTGGCACCTCAGGCGCCATTTAAGGTGGAACGGGTAAATTCGAACAAGAAGCTGGCGAACGAGAAGCGACTTCAGCCTTGTAAAAAACGAACTTTGAGAGACATTTTACAAGAATTATTTCAGTTTTTTACAAAATTATTTTACTTTTCTGCAAACTTTCGTGGTGGAGATGCGAGACGCGCAGCTATAGCTGAGCTAAAAATTAAAGCAGAGCAAAGTAAGTCTTTCATTTATATACTTTTAGCCTATACTAGCACGTTAGCACATACTGAGACATATTACAGCCAGGATAGTAAAATTATTTTTGTTGACACTTCGCTGACCCCTGGTATAGACCACGTCACTAGCCAAACGTTAGCGAGTGTTTTAAGTAATTAATCTTTGGGGCTTAACTGAATCATGTAACTTAGCTAATTAGGTGACGTTAACATTAGCTTGATGCATTTTAATAGCTAATATAAGGTAGCGTTGGCCTGCTAGCTAGTTAGCAAAGTTTCTTGGTTACAGTTACTGATCATAAGCAATTTAACTGCTATACTGCTAGTTATATATCATACCTCTGCTATGGCAGTCTATCTAGCCCACTAACATAACGTTCATGTGCTTTCAGTACATCTGACTGCTCTTGTTTGATCTTTTTAATAGCCAGAAGAGGACAGACAACCAGCAGCAGTGCCAGTATCATGATATCTTCAGACTCTTGCAGTGACTTGTGCCATTTTGTTTATTTTCTTTATATTTTTGTTTTGTTTTTCAGAGAATTTAAAATAATTTCAGTCTAAGAAGAAAAGGAGCAAAGTGAAGGCAATACCCCTTAAGTAATGGCCACATGAGGTGGTGTGTTTTATTTTTCGTTTTAGAAAAGAGTTGAAGATTTTATTGAACACATCTGTATTTTGCAGTTCCATGTTCAGAAGAGTTTGTAGTTACCTGATTTGAGTTTGGGCAGCATGTTTAAGTGCCTGTTCTGAACAGTGGTCTTGCCAATAAAAAGAAAAGGACCTTCCTACTTGTGGTGTTTATTGACTCCTTTTACAGTCATTGGGTCTTGCTGCAAAGGTAAAGAAAATAATTGTAGATATTTAATTGTAAATCACTATTTATACACATGGTTTGTAAACATCTCTTAAAAATGCTATGAATCACTTATGAATGTTGTCTTGCATGTCACTTTACCATATGGTATATTAACAGCTCCTTAAATTGCTATGAATCACTTATGAATGTTGTCTTGCATGTCACTTTACCATATGATATATTAACAGCTTCTTAAAATGCTATGAATCACGTATGAATGTTGTCTTGGATGTCACTTTACTATATGGACAGTGAATTACTCATAAATATGCTATGAGCAGTCAATCAACTTAAAGTCTCAAACTTTGTGTGGTGGTGGGACAGGCCCATAATACTTATCCATTACATTCAAGATCCATCCATTCATGTAACATGCACTTTAGTGAGGATAACGTGACTTCCATCACTTTTATGGTGAAGGCAAAGCAAGGCAAATTTATAAAGGACATTTCTTAGAAAATTATCAGCACCCTGAGTGAGGAAAGTCAAAGAGCCACCACTTGATTGTACTTTGAAGTAATGCCAAAAAAAGGAATCATTCCTTTGATAACAGTGCTTGTCACATTTAACCTCAGTTACACAGGATAATCAATGCACAGTTATACTTGTGCCTTCTCCAAAACCATGAGGAAGAACATCACTAAAATAAAACCTCCAAAGTAATTGGGATAACAGTGTTAGCATTTACCCCAAGAAAGTTAAACTTAGTTTAAGTAATATTTTCCATAATTATGTATAGAGTGTTGAATGAACAGTACATTTCATATATGAATAATTAGCGTAAAAAGTAGAAAGAATAGCATATTGCAAAATACAAATGCTTGAGAAAAAAAAAATTAAAAATTGAAAGTCTAGGCAAAAAGTGTCAAAACACTTTCTGTCCAAAGGGATAAAGCCAGGTCATTTTATTCTGACAGTCCAGAAAAGAGGAGTTTCACTGAAAATAATAAATAAGGACTTTTATTTTGAAAAACATCTTTCGGTAAAATGACATAGTAGTCCATATTAATATCATGTAAAACATGTATAGTTTATGAATGTTGATTTAAGCATTCATGAACATGTTATGAAGTGTTTATGTAAGGTGATATGAATGTGTTATGTAGACACCCTTCAAGGAAAGTGTTACCGATACTTGTATGTCTCTACCACTTCCACACCTTCTACATCAATGGTGACTGGTAGCAAGGCAGGTTTGGACTTCCTAATGTCCAGCACCATCTCCTTGGTCTTACTGATGTTCAGCTGCAGCTGGTTCAGCTTACACCAGTCAACAAAGTCCTTCACCAGCTTCCTCCTCCTGTCCATTCCTTGTGCACCCCACAATGCCCGTGTCATCAGAGAATTTCTGCAGATGACACGACTCTGTGTTGTACCTGAAGTCAGAGGTGTACAGGTTGAACAGGAATGGGGCTAATTCAGTTCCCTGGGGTGCCCCTGGGTTCAATGCCATCAGGTCCCGCTTGCTTTGCTCTGCTTGAGTTTTTTCACCTGATTAGTAGTGAATGTAACATCACTGCACATTCCCGTTGTGGGGGGTGGGTGAGAGGTGTCCACTGCAGACAATGGTTGCTGATGGTCACCGGTGTGAATGGCTGTGGTGGAGGAAAGTGAGGCTGTGGATGGCCCATGGTGTAATTGTGTAGGTGTGTTAATCTGAGTAGGAGACAGACACAGTGGAGCAGAAGAGGAGCCGTTGTCAAACTGCACAAAGAATTGGTTTAACTCATTCGCCCATTCACGCTTACCCTCTGCTGGAATAGGGCTGCGTTGGTTGAAGCCAGTGATGTCTTTTAGGCCTCTCCAGACATCACAAGTGATATTCAGCTCTAGTTTGTTTTCCAGCTTGGTAAAAATAATCCTGAAAAATGTACAGTTATAAGTGTCTGTATGGTTTTAAACCATTATTTGTCATTTTGACCACATTAATCTGTACTATGTTGAAAAGAACACATTTGTTTGGTGAAGCCTGCTCTTGCTTTAACGTCCTTTCCCCAAATTAAATTTTTTGTTATTAGATTATGACGTTTAACCCAAAATGGCATCCATGAGGTGGAATATGTAAGAGAGAGGAAACAGGAAACAGAATCAGAGTCAGCAGGATGGCACACAATAACAAGGGAAGTGAAAATGTGATGCGAATAAAGCAGAGCTGATAGAAATGTTCAGTAATAGTGAGAATTAGAGCTGTGATATAGAGAGAGAGGGTTATTTCTTGCTCTCTCTCTCTTTCCATTATCCAACATTTGGGTTAATGGCGTGAACCAGTTGCTGAGTTATTTTCTTTACTGCACCCTGTCTAAGCCAGTTTCCTTTACCTACAGGTAGAAGTTTAAATTTGTAATGGCAGAGTGCCGTGGACAGACTGAATATTTTAACTGAAGATTTGTCACCTACCTTTTAATAAGTCAGAATTCTTATTTTTCTGATGGCCATTCTGCAGAAAACACCAAGATGATGCAAATTCCCATTTATATCATAATAAATGGAATTTTCCATTTTTTTCAAGGGGGACAGGTTTGGGTAACGGCAGCACATAAAATGTGGAACACAGATTAAAATGAGATAGAAATTAAATTTCATTTCTGTTGTTTTTCCACAAATATTGAGATACATGCAAAATTTAAATATATAGATTTTTCTACCAAAATGCTAAAAAAAAAAGGAAGGCTTTTATTTTAAGGTTTTTATATCAGAGTTTTAAAACTGCAAGTTTGACAGTAGACACAACAACAAAAAGCATACCTAGTACAATATGTGATTACTGAAATATTATCGTTTTTATTGTTTATTAAAGTAATTGTCTATTTGATGTCACTTAATAAAGATAAATAATGTGGGAGAGAGGTGATAAAGGACAGTTGAGAACTGACCTGGTCAGCCTTTTTAAATCTTTGTAAGAAGGCATTCCCAATATACATCCAAGCCTCCTCAAAAGCATGTAGTGTCTGACTCATTGAAGTGTCCAATTGGATATGAATCAATAAAATGGTTATGATGTTTAGTTCTGGATTACGTTTGCTCATCTGTTTCTTTTTTGTATTTGGATTGTCTGTTTTGGTTCGAGTGGCCTTGTTTTCCTTTGATGTGGATCATGTATTTAGCAAATTAAATAAAAAGCTTAAATACACATGCCCATTCGGAGTTTTGCTTTCTATGGTATGTCATTTAATTGACTTTGTGCATCAACCAAGATACATTCACTGGTTGTCACGATCCCCCACTGCTTACTATGTCTCAGAGGCCTATATCCCCATTACTTGGAGACGCAAACTTTTAGGACCAATACGAATGTATGTGGAATTAACAGTGGTCTTCCTACCATCAGTCTTGCTAAAATAGGCCTTTGAACAGGCTTATAGGAAAGTGCTTTAAGACTCGTGCACTTTTTACCTAACCTTTCAGTTTCTTTTTAATTATTTGTTTTTCCTTAAGCATTTGTATTTTACACTTCGTGATTGTTTCTCCTCCCCCTGACCCAGAAGGATAAGCGGTTTGGAAAATGTGTGTGTGTGTATCCTTCCTCCTGTTTACTATATCTTCTTTAAAACGGTATTGTACCAGAGGATTAATCCAACAGTCTGTACTTTGTTAAGGAAAACATTATTTATTGTAAGTTTAAGTCTCTTGGGGTCAAATGCCATCACTGTCATCACAAGGATAGTTTAGAGTTTGTTTTTTTTTAAGTGATGGTCTTCCTTAAATGTTATATGCACAGTTTTTTGCATAACTTCAAAGTATAATCAGGTTACAGCTGCCATTCATCCAGTGATATGTAGTAACTCTTCGACTTTCTTCTAATTTTGTAAGAAATAAACCTATCTTGCTTTGCATTTACCTCAAAAGTGATGGAAGCCATATCAACCTGACAGAAATGCATGTGATGTGGATCTTTAAAATGTAATGCAATGTGGTCTAATTACCTTCATATGGTTATCCAGCACTTATAGGGAATGGATAAGTATTATAGCCCTGCCATACGAAGTTTCAGACTTCAGAAGTCAAATCTGTCATGACTGGACAGAAATCAGACACTCGCAGATTAAGATGAGCATTTTAAATAAAGGGCTTAGGCACGAAGGGGTAGTCAAAAACAGTCCAGGTCAGCAACAGCAAAAAACAGAAGTAGTAGAGGGGCATACCAAGAGACATAGTCGAATAAAGAAGCAAAATACAAAACCGGCAAAACAGAGTACAAAAGGGAGAGGCAAAAACTCGGAGTAACAAACAAGCAAAAGTCAAAACACAAAAAATCAAACAGACAATGAACGCTTCATAATGCTAGAGGGCTATTCAAAACTCGGCAGAAAACTAAACAACATGAGAGTCTAAATAGGATGGGACACAGGTGCAAACAATCAGTATTCGGGTGATTGGGAACGTGGGTGAGTCACATGACTCTGGTTAGGAGTCACGTGGGAGTCAGAGGCATCATGGGAGTTGGAGTTCTGTTCGGCTTGGGAACTGAAGGGAAGCGTGACAGAATGTTTATTCATAGCATATTTGAGTAATTAACTGTCCAGGTAGTAAAGTGACATGCTACCAACATTGATAAGTGATTCATAGCATTTTAAGAGATGTTTACACACCATGGAGTAAAGTGACTTACAATTAAAAGTCTACAATTATTTCCCCAACCTTTGCAGCAAAATCCAAGCCCAGCCATGAAAAGAGACTTAGTTGATAAACAGCACCATGAGGAATGTCCTTATTTTATTGGCAAGACAGACGTCCGCTGAGGAGGCCCTTGTAAAATGTACCATCCAAACCCAAATCAGGAAACCCCAAACTCTTGACTTTTGAACATGAAACCACAAAGTACAAAGATGTGTCTGCAAAAATGTAAAATTCTTTTCTAAAATGAAAATATCATCACAATCCACAGCCTTGTTACTCCGGAGTAACTTTGACTAATTTTGTACTTGCATCAACATAAATTTCTCCTTTCAAACTGAAAACATGTTACTGCTGAACAATACACTATAATTGAAAAATTCCATAAAGCGATCTTTGAATGATGCCATAGAAGAAGGACATTTGGTTTTCTGAAGAACTATGTTTGATAAAAAGATCTTTGCGTGAGAACAGCAATTTTAAGGTGTATAGAAGCAAATCCTATACCATTTTAAGAGTTCTTTCTAGAACATTTACTTTATGTGGAAGTTCATTAAACTTTAAAAAAGGTCTTTACCTGCATACATGTCATGGACAAAAGTCATTCTTATACATCTATTAAACCAAAATGGTTCTTTGATGACATTGTGCAGAGAAGCCTTTTTAGCACTTAAGAACCTTGCCTCCTTTCCAGAGTATGATACTGGTAGCAATAATTATCTTCTCAATGATTTTTTCTGTGATGGCTGCCCGACAATGAGCTGCAAATGCTGCTAAATTTATTCCTGGGGTCAGTCACAGAATGTTATGAAACAACGGGTCAAGGTTGCATTGCTTAATCACTCAGACACAATTACATACTATACAAAGGCAAGGAATAAAAAAATTCTCCTTGAAAAATCTTTGAACAACTTTGTTTCATTTAAAGTAATTCTCCATAATACTCTATAGCAACATCCCCAATAAATTGCAGCTTCTTTACTTTCTACATAGTTTTTGATGATTCTTAATGTTACAAACCGGTCTAGGTCAGGCCGCAACATAAAAATAAAGAGGCCTCTGTGCCCTCCCGGTTCCCCAAGTCACACATACAACCAATTTTTGCAACAATAACAATTTGGCTCTATTTTCTAAAGTTCAGTGCTTAAGACATTTATGAAACATAGGGGGAGGGAAGGGTAAAACAACAAACAAAACATAGCTTACTTAAGTTTAGAAAAATATAACTTACCTAACAAACAAAAAGAAAATCAACCTATCATCCCAACTAAAGCAAACCAGGACAAAAAGACAACAAAAAATAACCCCCTTTTTCCCCCAATGAGAGTTTATGTACAAGAGCCGTGTCTGGGCAGCCACGGTAGCTGAGTGTTTACAGTGTACTTCAATGAAAGTGTTACAATATGAGCTAGCTTTACGAACATCTCAACGACAAACAACAAAGCACCAATAAACCATACACCACTAGCCAAGCTCTCCCACCAACACAGCTCTACAGCAGTAGAGTCGCTCAAGTGACTGCAGGGAACTGGGAACACAACAGAAGCCACACCAGAAGCAAAAGCACCACACTTCCTCCTGGGCGTCTCTCTTTTATTGGCGGCTCCCCCTGGTGGTGGCTCAGTGCATCTTCCCTCAGCTCTGCAATAAATACAGAAGACACACTACAAAAAAAAACACTATGACCCACAGGGTCATAACATTAATAATTGTATAATTGTATAGATTAATGAATGCTACCAATTGAAATGATAAATTACCCAATATGCTTTTAAGTTATGCACTCCTAAAAATTAAGCATACAACCAATTAATTATAATAAAAATTGTATGTCATGAGCCTGGGATTGGTTGACTTATTAACTATTTGTTATCTTGCTAATAGGTTTATTGTAAATACATATTTTCCTGTTGATGATCTTTTCATTAAGAATCTGTATAACATTTCCCTTACTTCTTTCAAGGAGATATTATCTTTCTCATGTGACCACTCACATAATATGTTCATATTAAATTAGGATAGCTTTAATTTAATTTACTGTTTACCTTTCAGTAAAAAATCAAAACATTTTTTTAACTCAAAGAAAATCTTTCAATGCAAAAAGAATGTGAAGGTCAACTTACAATAATGAGGTAAATAGTTACTCATAATTTTTTATTTAACTCAACATAGTTTAACTAAAATTGATCCTAACTCACACTTTTTTAGCTCTGAATCTCAATAAGGTCAAAAATAAAATTTAAGTTGAGCCTATTTAAAAACAATTCTCAACGTGCTGCCTCTTTTAGTTTAATCAGTCAATACCTGCTGCCTGCCAAAAAAGGCTAGATACTGCTTTTGACTTGATTTAGTGGCAAAGTTAACTTAAAAGTTAAAAGTTAAGTCCAGCGCACCGTGAGAGCAGCTGAGAAGATCGTTGGCACCTCCCTCCCCTCCCTCCAAGAGATATACAGCTCTCGTCTTACCCCTCTGCATGGCAGGTGATCCCACTCACCCACTACACAGCTTCTTCAGCCTGCTGCCATCAGGGAGGAGACTGAGGAGTCTCCGGGCCAGGACCACCAGTCCACCACTCCCCAATACTGAACTCTGACAGTAGTGGTCAAACACAGGTTCCTGACCCCCACTCCCCAATACTGAACTCTGATAGTATTGGTCAAACACAGGTTCCTGACCCCCACTCCCCAATACTGAACTCTGACATTCTCAGGGACTGTTATGCATCCAATACTTTGTTATGCATTCATCACTTTAACTGCTCCATAAGTTCATTCCAATTTACACTACTGTTTATATTTGCACTATTTATACCCACAGACCTTAATCTGTATGTGCCTCATGTCACTTTAGTGTTAATTTCATGACCTTCTATATTTATATTATTATTATTATTACTATTTTTCTACAATTAGTGTCCATTTTGTTTACGATTAGTGTTTAGTGTTTACTAAAGACTAGACTTCGCTTGAATTATGAGGGTAACTGTTTTGAAGCATTTGGGAGCAGAACAGAGTTCCAGTGGTTTGTTGAAGATGTGAAAATTGGTGCTAGTTGGTCCCAGCAGTGCTTTAGGGTGGATGGAGAGACTAAGTGAGGTGCCAGGGCTTTTCTCACCTTCTGTCTGCTGAAAAGCCTGCTAATGTGTTTATTGATAGTGGGATGAGCAGAGGGCAGAGGTGAAAGCGCCAGGGTGGGGGAGAGGTGGGGAGGGGACTGGCAGAGAGAGGCTGAAGATTGTCCTTTATGTCTTTAAGTCTGCAGTATAAGTTATTCAAGTCTTTGGCAATCGTTCAGAAGGGGGTCTATCTCACCTTGTAGCTGAAGATCTCTTAGAGGTGTTTGGAGTTGCATGCCATGATTTTTGTACTAAACAGTAAAAGAAACAACCACATTCAATTTATTTACATAGAAACTGAGTAAATATATGTAATTTCAAGTTTATTTATCATTTGCACAACATGACAGGACATTCATGCATTGAAATGCTTGTGGTGAGGCTCAGGTAATCACTCTACAGAAGTAAACAAAGTAAAAATTGAAATACAAAAAAATACTGAAACTGAAATATATTAAATATACACAAAATATAGAAACAGAAGGGACCTATGTAAGTAAAAATGTACTGAGAGAAAGAATAAATTTAATCAGTTAGGGAATAAAAGTGAAATTAATTTGGCATGTCACATGAATAGAGTTCACCTCTTTAAAACTGTTTTTTTGTTTGTTTGTTTTTTGACAAAGTATTAATCGGTATAAGTGAATGACCACCAGAAAATGTTATTTTCCACCTCAGGCTGTTAAATCAGAGACTATATGAGCTTTTTTGAAAAGTATTTTTTGCAATCCTGTTACAGAATTTTAGGGAGATGTATAAGTGCCATTTAAAAGCCTCTTTTAATTCATTATTAAAAGAGGACATAACTAATACAAGAAAAATAAACTACCATATATATTTTGTCCAGACATTTCTCTGCTGCAATATGATTATTAAATGTGTTCCGACATTCTTATTCCTTTATTTTATGTTCTATTTGTGTAAATTGCTGCAGTAAATAAAGCTGCTCTTACGAACTTTTAACCAGTAATAGTGCAGGAGGTGGGGTTTGGAGGAATACGGGTGGGATTAGAAAAATAACGCCCCCAGATCCACATTGATGACGTCGTTGGGGGCGCTAGTTCTGTAACGGTGCTTCTCCAAAGACAATAAAGTGGAGAAGAAGAAGAGCTCTGCGGTATTAGAGAGAAACAGGAGCTGATCTGCTGAAGGTAAAGAGAGTTTATCACTTTTTCACTCTGTTTACACTGTTTATAACTCACTCTTACAGAAATAGAGAGAAACAGGAGCTGATCTGCTGAAGCTAAAGAGCTGTTTATCTCTTTTTCACTCTGTTTACACTGTTTATAACTCACTCTTACAGAAATAGAGAGAAACAGGAGCTGATCTGCTGAAGGTAAAGAGCTGTTTATCACTTTTTCACTCTGTTTACACTGTTTATAACTCACTCTTACAGAAATAGAGAGAAACAGGAGCTGATCTGCTGAAGGTAAAGAGCTGTTTATCTCTTTTTCACTGTTTACACTGTGTTTATAACTCACTCTTACAGAAATAGAGAGAAACAGGAGCTGATCTGCTGAAGGTAAAGAGCTGTTTATCACTTTTTCACTCTGTTTACACTGTTTATAACTCACTCTTACAGAAATAGAGAGAAACAGGAGCTGATCTGCTGAAGGTAAAGAGCTGTTTATCTCTTTTTCACTGTTTACACTGTGTTTATAACTCACTCTTACAGAAATAGAAAGAAATAAACTTCAGTTTCTATACTGATTAATTTTTATGTAAGTTACTGAGTAATGAAGCTGATACGTTTGTAGTTCTTCTGAAGTTTATTTTACTGCTACTACTTTTCTGTTAGATACATTTTACTTCTTGTGTCATTGTTTCATTGAAGTAAATGTTTTTAGGTTTGGGTGGTGGTGAGGGTTCTGCGTAAGTTCTCATGGGGGACCGTTGTATGCAATTTCACTCACTCAGGTGAGTAATGTATGTGTTTACTAAGTTTATGTTAATGCATTACTAAATCAGAACAGGTTGCATCACACAAGTTAGTTTTTATGTCAAATTTTTCTAAATATTTACATTTCCCCTTAAGAAGGTGATGCTGATTTGACTTCCAAATCCAAATATGAAACATCCATAGCTTCGGTTCAGTGAGACCATAGCTTACATCCACAGATCCAGCTTCCTTTACTGTTGTTTACTGAGGGTCATAAACCTCATGGAATATAGATTAATTAAATTCACCCATTCAGATAAAACTAGGGTGACTGATTTGAGACTATGAATTGCCACACCCTCTTCCACATTAGATTAATATTGTCTTTTTTTAGGGTGAAGAACCAGTAGCCAATGGCTTTCTCTGCATATCACACAGTTCACTGTAGCTTACACTTTCTGAGTGTATTTTTTTATTTTTAGGAAAACCAGTTCTGGGACATAGAGGGTCATGGTCACCCACTTTCTTCTCTTGATGATGGGGAGAGGGGTCGTAGGAGGTGTGAATAGGCTGCAGACAGGGTGTTGTAGACTGACTGTAGTTCAGCGGGAGGGAGGCAGAAGATCTTTGTTTTAAATCTCTGAAGTAAAAGATATTTAGCTGGTTTGCAGCATCTGAGGCTTCTGGCTGGTGGTTAGTAATGATCTGGTGATGAAGGAACTGTTACGTCAACTTTTACTGTTTATCTCTATCTGCATTTGACAGACTTGACTTTCTTGTTGACTGCATGTTTAGCCCTTTGATATGGTCAGCACTCCATTAGCTTCTTCCTTGGCTGTGCATAGTCTCTCCAAGTCAGTGGATAACCGGGGTTGATTGTTGTAAATGTAAATAGTTTTTTGGGATGCACGTTTCCTCGCAGAAGCTTATATTAGAAGTGGCTGCACCTCTCAGTAATGTAAATACAGCAGCACAGTCTTTGGTGAACTAGTATTAAAGCACTCACTTAACGGCAGTTTTTAAGTTCCCAAAATGTTAAAACTTCAAATGCAGTAAACCAGGGTTTCTCAACCTGTGGGCCGTAAAGCACCCTGTAGTGTTCTCGGGGGGAGGTGGTAATTGGCGACCTATGACGACTATCACTGTCAGTCATAAAAGTGGAAAAAGATTAGTAATAAAGAATCAAAGAATCAAACATTATCAAATTATAACCAGTATACGTATAAATAAAAGCATTGTAAGAGTAGCCTAAATAAATGTCATCTGTTTGAGACAACACAGCCACTGGCACTCGATGCAGACAGTTAGTGAGCCAGAAATGGAGATGTTTCTCAGGGCACATTCACACCTACCTTGCTTGGTGTGGACCTATTCAATTTTTTTCTTTAGTTTGCTCAGTTTTGACATCTGTGAACACTCCACTCATACTCAGGTCTGCAACAGACAGGTGAACCAACTTGGCAAGAACATGGGTCTTGATCCGTTTCCAAACAAAGCTTAGTTCAGTTCACTGCTGGTGGGAATGCATTCTATGATGAAATGAGGGCATTCATCAGTAGAGCTTGCTTTCCTCCCGTTCTAGCAGCACACCAAATCTGTACTTTCAGCAAAATCTGCCTGTTTAAATATTTAACTCTTTACAGACTTTCAGTAAAATAATAGTGAAGAAATGTTTGATATTGGCTCGTGGATTGCAACATACTTTGGACCTCACTGATTAAATTCAAACTTATAAATTTGTCCTATAAAAGCAGATATCAAAAGTTGTTGTTATTATTATTATTATTATTATTATTATTATTATTGACTGGGACGATGCTATACCAAAAGCCTGGTGTGTGCAATGTGGTTTGGCTATTTCAAATGAATCACGAAACCCCTCAAAACTAAAGAAACATCTCGAGACCCAACAATTACTCTTGTTGGAAAGCCAGTGGAGTGTTTATAGTGCAAACAAGATAGACTTCAACTGCAATTGAAATGGACAATCTGATCATTTTCAGTCCTTGATTATCAGGTTGTTACTTTGATGTAGCCTCTTCTTGCCACCATAACAGCAATGAGTCTGTTCTCCTCAAATGCTTGATAAGACTGGAGAACAGAGCAAACAAATATCAGATCACTCAATACAAATCTCTCCAGGTCCTCCAGGGTTCTACCTCCTCTTTTTCGACTCTCCCCTTCAGCTCAGCTCTTTTTTTTTTTAACCCTTTTTGTGTCACACAACAGGGTCCCTTGGGCCATTGGATGGATAGACATACTCAAAACATCACCAATCCTACACTATATTTAACTGTGGGCATGAGGTTCTTCTTCCATGCAGGTTCACTACAGCTCTGGTTGTTTTAAACTACTTAATCATAGTCGTAACAGTGGATATAGGCTTTTTAAGTGTTTCCCTATTTTTTATTTTTGTAACCACTGCTTGATACAAGTAGGTTAATGTGGACTTTACATTGTTTTGAGAACACACAAGGATGGAAAGTGTGAGTCAAGCTTGTAACGCATTGTAGTATGAATAGAAGTGTCTGTAGTATGTAGTAGAGTGTCTGAAACCTTTCATGACTATAGAATTCAGGGCAGCTGGTCTGTAGACATCCAGGCAGGAGATAATCTGTTTTTTAGGAACTGATATGATGGCAGAGGTCTTAAAACAGGCAGGTACATCACACCGGTGTGATAGGAACTATTAGATTACATCGTCTCTAACAATCTGTCAACTTAGTAAAAGATTGTTTTGTTGACAAACATTTTTATTTTATTCTGTTATGCGCTTTAATTCCTGATTAACCAATATTATTTTTCCTCCCTTGTTCTCCTCCAGAATGATATTCTTTTGCAAGTCTCCGGCTCCTTGTGATCACTTTCCTGCAAATTTTTGAATACAATCCACAAATACATCATGAACCTGCTGAAATAAGGAAAGATTGAATATGACAAGATGGTGTCCAGAAGATCCAGTACTCAGAAAACATCTGCTGCTCTTCACCTGAAGACACCTCGCAGACCAACAGAAAAGATCACAGGCAAAAAAAAAAGTCACCACTGCTCAGAGTGTGGAAAGAGTTTTACTTCACAGTGCCGCCTCCAAAGACACCAGCGCATTCACACAGGAGAGAAACCGTATCACTGCTTGGAGTGTGGAAAGAGTTTTACTACACAGAGAAGTCTCCAAAGACACCAGCGCATTCACACAGGAGAGAAACCGTATCACTGCTTGGAGTGTGGAAAGAGTTTTACTCTACAGATTAGTCTCCAAAGACACCAGCGCATTCACACAGGAGAGAGACCGTATCACTGCTCGGAGTGTGGAAAGAGTTTTACTCTACAGATTAGTCTCCAAAGACACCAGCGAATTCACACAGGAGAGAAACCGTATCACTGCTTACAGTGCGGACAGAGTTTTAATATAGAGAGTAATCTCAAAACACATCAGCGCATTCACACAGGAGAGAAACCATATCACTGCTCAGACTGTGGAAAGAGTTTTACTGCACAGGGTCATCTCCAAAGACACCAGCGCATTCATACAGGAGAGAAACCATATCACTGCTTAGAGTGTGGAAAAAGGTTTAGTCAACAGAGTCATTTCCAAACACACCAGCGCATTCATACAGGAGAGAAACCGTATCACTGCTCAGAGTGTGGAAAGAGTTTTGCTATACAGAGTAGTCTGCAACTACACCTGCGCATTCACACAGGAGTGAAACCGTATCACTGCTTTGAGTGTGAACAGAGTTTTACAAGTCAGAGTCATCTCCGAAGACACCAGCGCATTCATACAGGAGAGAAACCATATCACTGCTCAGACTGTGGAAAGAGTTTTAAAGAAAGTAGTTCCCTCAAGAAACACCAGCGAATTCATACCTGAGAGAATATTTATCACTCCACAGAGTTATTCAAAGTTATTCAGGTTTTAAGACGTGCACATGATTTGATAAATATATATATATATATATATATATATGATTTTGAGCACCAGCACATTCACAAAGGAGAGAAACCGTATCACTGCTCAGAGTGTGGAAGGTGTTTTAGAGAAAGCAGTGCCCTCAAGAAACACCAGCGCATTCACACAGGAAGGAAAATGTATTATTGAGTGTGGGAAAAGCTTCTATCATTTAAATTTAAAGACACACGTGTAATAGTTAAAAAAAGTTTTTGTTGTGTTTCAAAGGAAAATACAAAATTTATTTTAAACTTCCCTTTATTATTGTTATTTTTTCCACAAATATTGAGATACATGCAAAATTTAAACACAGTTTTCTATCAAAATGCTTATAATGGAGATAAATAATGAGGGAGAGAAATGAAAAAGGACAGTTGAGAACTGACCTGGTCAGCCTGTTTAAATCTTTGTAAGAAGCCATTCCCAGTATACATCCAAGCCTCCTCCCAAGCATGTGGTGTCTGACTCATTCATGTAACCAATTGGATATGAATCAATTAAAACGTTATGATGTTTAATTTTGGATTACATTTGCTCACTTTTTTTTCTTTTTTTGTATTTGGATTGTCTGTTTTGGTTCGAGTGGCCTTGTTTTCCTTTGATGTGGTTCATGTATTTAGCAAATGAAATAAACGGCTTTACACATCCCCATTTGGAGTTTTGTTTTCTACGTTGTCATTTAATTGGCTTTGTGCATCAACCAAGATATATTCACTGGTTGCCACTGCTCACTATGTCTCAAAGGCCTATAGCACCATTATGTGGAGACAAACTTCTAGGATCAATAGAAATGCACATGGAATTAACTGTGGTCTTCCTACCTTCAGTCTTGCTAAAGTAGGTCGTCTGAACACACGCTCCTTTCCTATAGGGAAGTGCTTTAACACTTGTGCACTTTTTGCCTAACCTTTCAGTTTCTTTTTAATTATTTGTTTTTTCTTAAGCATTTGTATTTTGCACTTTGTTATTCATTCTTCTCCCCCTGATCCAGAAGAATAAGCAGTTTGGAAAATGTGTGTGTGTGTGTATTTTTTCTCCTGTTCACTATGTCTTCTTTAAAATGTTATTATACAAGAGAATTAATCCAACAGTCTGTACATTGTTAAGGAAAACATTATTTATTGTAAGTTTAAGTCTCTTGGGGTCAAATGCTATCACTGTCATCACAAGGATAGTTTAGAGGGTTTTTTTTTTTAAGTGATGGTCTTCCTTAAATGTTATATGCACCGTTTTTTGCATTACTTCAAAGTATAATCAGGTTACAGCTGCCATTCATCCAGTGATATGTAGTAACTCTTCAACTTTCTTCTAATTTTGTAAGAAATTTGCTTTATAAACAAACATATCTTGCTTTGCATTTACCTCAGAAGTGATGGAAGCCATGTCAACCTGACTGAAATGCATGTTATGTGGATCTTTAAAATGCAATGCAATGTGGTCTAATTACCTTCATATGATTATCCAGCATCTACAGGGAATGGATGGGAATTATAGCCCTGCCATACTAAGTTTCAGACTTTAAGTCAAATGTTTGTTAATAGCATATTTGAGTAATTTACTGTCCATGTAGTAAAGTGACATGCAAGCCAACAGTAAGTAAGTAATCCAGAGCATTTTAAGAGCTGTTTACACACAATGGAGTAAAGTGATTTTCCAATAAAAGTCTGCAATTATTTCCCCAACCTTTGCAGCAAGATCAAAGCACAGCCATAAAAAGGGACTTTGTTGATAAAAGTCCTTATTTTATAAGCAAGACAAATGTCCACTGAGGAGGCCCTTGTAAAATGTGCCGTTCAAACCGTAATCAGGAAACCCCAAACTCTTGGATTCTGAACATGTACCTTTGACTAATTGTCTATTTATTTTGCATCAACATAAATTTCTTATTTCAAAATGAAAACATGTTACTGCTGAACAATACACTATAATTATAGAAGAAGCAAATTTGGTTTTCTGAAGAACTATGTTTTATAAAAAGATCTTTGGGTGAGAACAGCCGTTTTAAGGTGTACAGAAACTAATCCTGTTCTAATTTAAGAGTTCTTTCAAGAACATTTACGTTATGTGGAGGTTTTAAACTTTAAAAAGGTCTTTACCTGCATACATGTCATGGACAAAAGTAATTCTTATACATCTATTAAACCAAAGTGGTTCTTTGATGACATTGTGCAGAGAAGCCTTTTTAGCACTTAAGATCCTAGCTTCCTTTCCAGTGTATGATATTGGTAGCAATAATTATCTTCTCACTGATTTCT
This sequence comes from Colossoma macropomum, assembly GCF_904425465.1. Classification (NCBI taxonomy): domain Eukaryota; kingdom Metazoa; phylum Chordata; class Actinopteri; order Characiformes; family Serrasalmidae; genus Colossoma; species Colossoma macropomum. The sequence continues at coordinate 381,625 of NW_023494805.1, forward strand.
TCTGTGATGGCTGCCTGACAACGGGCTGCAAACGCTGCCATCTTCTCCTGATCTGGATCCCATTGTGGAATAGAGTCAAAAGCCTCAGGGCATGGAATGTGCAGCTGAGCGATTGATGTGGTTCTTCAGATGTTGTTCCTACCATCAGCATTTCAAAGGTTCTTTTCATAAACCCAATCTTCTTATATTTCTTCAGAGCTGTACCTCTCTAGGACAACTATAGCGGTCTTCACTAGAGAAAGAAGGCACAAAAGAAAAACATTTTAGCAGAACCAAGAGTAGCAGAGTGTTTGGTGCTGAAAGTACTTGACCATAACCCAGTATTTTTCCCAGTTAAGTGATTATACTAACTTATATAACAACCGCATGCCAAACTCGTGACACAAGCTGCATGCCTTTTAATATTTTCCGTTATTAAATTAATTGAAGATTTAAGATTTATTCCTGGTGTCAGTCACAGAATTGTATGAAACAAAGGGTCAAGGTGGCATTTCTTAATCACTCAGACACAATTACATACTATTCGAAGGTAAGGTTCTTCTGTTGTGATGATATATGCTTTTGCAGCATACCAGAGAATATTAGGAATATTAGGAGCCACTTCATTATTTTGTTCTATATAAGTTATGTCTTTTTCAATTTGTTGTAGTATTTTATCATTATTCAAGATACCCAGGTTAAGTCTCCATACTTTATTTTTGGGTTTATTGTTCAGTTGTATTGTCAAATATACTCCTGAATGATCTGATATACTGTATCAGAGACACCTATTGAGAAATCTGTAATTTTATATCTGAATCAAACAGTATAAAGTAATCAGTTCTTAAGTATACCTTATGCCTCGCTGAGTAATACGTATACAGTCTTCCTGAAGGGTATAACTTTCTCCATACATCTATCATGCCCAATCCTTGGAGTATATTATTAGTCTGTGGGTTAGCTTTTACTACTAGAATCTGCGTAAAGTAGTATATTCATATCCCCTCCACAGATTAACATTCCATATTATTCTGTAGACACTAGATCAAAAACTCTTTTAAAGAATGTTTTTTTTACTACCTGCACAGATATTAAACAAAGTCACTTCCTCATGATTTAATTTCCCTTTTACCCATACTTCCCTTATACTTTGTTTGAGAAATATACTCAAAGTATATTTATATAGTACTTTGTTTGATATTAAATTGCAACTCCCCTTTTCTGTCCCGATTTGTAGGAGTAAAAAACTATTATGGGTCCCCATTTTCTTAAAATTTTCATGTTCTTTATCCGATAAATATGTTTCTTGCCACAATACAATTTGTATTATTTCAGCAATTGATTCACTCCTTTTGATTGCACTATGCAACTCATTGACATTTAGTGAAATTCTGAAAATCTGTCAGATCAAACACCTGGACATATGCATACACCCATCTATCCTTTGACAGCCATTTAAACTTTGCACAATAAACATTCAAACAAAAAGAAAAAAGGACCCTGAGGAAAAAAGGCTTTCACTATCGAGGTTTGCAAAAGACCTTTTTTTGAAGGGGTACGTTTCCTCTTTCCCAAAGAAGGCCTTTCTCAGAAACATCTCTATTACTAAACTGCATGTCCCAGTCACTTCTATACTTTAATATGTGAATGTGTACACAAGAGAAACAGATAATTTCTTAACAAATCTGAAAGAGGTGGAATTATTATCTACTCTCAGGTATGCCTTACTCTATAAGAGTCTTACTATAAGATTTGAATGGCAATCTAATACGGTTTGGCTTCCACTTACTATTACCTAAGAGTCCGAAGGACAGTCAGCCCCCCAGCATTACTTGTTGGAAACTTCGTAGCTTTTCCCGAATCTGTTAATGACAAACTTGTCGGAGGGCACGTGCTTTGTCCCAGTTGAGACGTTTGTGTCTGTCTTTCTTGTGAAGATCCATTTGCAATCTCTCAATTTCGAATCCTTGTTTCCTCATATCAAGCTTACAATGTCTATGTTCACATTACAAGTCTCATTTCTTAATTCTGATTATTTTCTCCAATCAAATCTTTCCAACCCAATGGTTCACATTTGTGTAGGTGAGTCAAATCTGACATTAATGTCAGTTGTGACACTGGCATCACAAATTCAGAGGTTGCCGGCATGGTTGCCTACCTGCAACCTAAAACTATAAAACACACCTATAACACGTTTACCTAACTTCTCCACTTCCACCACAGTAGGAGGGCATCTGCACCCCTCCGCCTCACCTGACAGAGTCAGATGGACCCATAAACAAAGATCAACCACCAAATTCTAAAACAGTGCCTAAACAGTAACACTACTAAAACTGTCACAAAACAGGAACACTGAAGTGAGCAGTTATTTTCACTGATCATTCCTGAGATAACAGTTAGCATTAACATCTATCTAACATCCTGACAACCTCCTCAACCTCTCCACACTTCACCAGCTCACTAAAATGCCAAATTACAAGACTAAAAGATTAGATTAAAGATTAAGCAACCCTTATTAGTCCCACAACAGACCTCCTTTTATTTAGGCTCCTCTCTCCAACCGCACAAGCCAAGCCTCTGATTGGTCTGAGATCCTTCTCACCTTAATTCAGAACCATCTGCAACAGTTTGCACTCTGTGGAATTAGACCTCTGCATTTAACCCATCTGTGTAGTAAAACACTCACATACATGTACACTAGTGACCAGTGAGCAGACTTGCCCAGGGTGGTGGGCAGCCCTATCCACGGCACCCGGGGAGCAACTGGGGGTTAGGTGCCTTGCTCAAGGGCACTTCAGTCATGGACTGTCAGCCGAGGGGATCGAACCAGCAACCGTCCAGTCACAGGGCTGGTTCCCTAACCTCCAGCCAACCACTGCCCCACAGTCTCACATGACTGGTGGCAAAGCAGGTATATCTTTGAAGAGGGAGCTCAGGAGAGACATTTGTCCTAGCCAATAGGTCATGTTACCCAGAGCTTGTAGCTTACCCTTTGGTCCTTGGAAGGTCCTTTTTGGTTCTGTATGTTAGGAACCCAACCACTGCATGTAGAGAGAAATACACTATATTTCAAGTATGTGAACACTCCTTCTAATTATTGGCTTTGGCTATACTAACATGCCTGAAATCAAGCACAAAGCCACGTCATAGACCCGGGATGATCCATATTGATCCTGGAGATTTACTACCCTGTGGAGTTTAGGGCAAACCTTTATCGAACACTCCTGATCTGGGTAATGAAGGTTTTCAGGGAAATCTGAATATTAGAGCCTGGTGTTGGATCTGATCTCCCCAGGTGGTACCTCTCCAGGACCAGGATTATTTACTCCTGCCCTAGACCAACATTGAAGGTGAAATGTGTCATATTGACAAACTCATTGCCTTTGAAGCTGTCAGTGTTATATGATGCCCTCTTTGAAATCTGTTCAGTTTATCAAGTTCCTGACCTGCTAGAGCTGCCCCAGTCAAATGTGAGTCACTGTGAAGTGAATATGCCAACCTTTCTGCTTTGGACTGCAATTCCCAGAATTCCCAGAATTTTGACAATTTTTTGAAGGAGTTTAAGTTTTTGACCACCCTTGTGACTGTCGCTCCTGTGGTGAACTTTTAAGTAAACTCAGACAAGGCAATTATTCACTTTCGTCCTGCACTCTGGAATTTCACACCCTGGCTGCTGGCAGTGGCTGGAATGAGCCTGCTTTAATAGTAGTGGTTTGTAATGGACTAAATCCTGAGATGCTTACTGAGTTAGCCTGCAAAGATGATGAACTGACTTGGGACCAGCTTATTAAACTCTCTGTAGGCCTTGATCACCTCTTGCTAAAGTGTCCCACTCCCGTTATGAGTTCCAGTTCTCACCTAGACTTCAGGTCCAGGCCGGAGACCAAACCGATGCAGTGTGACATTTCCAGGCTATCCAGAGAGAAGAGACTTTGGTTACGCATGATCTCTGGTCACTCTGGTCATGTTCTGCATGACCGTTGGGCTCGCCAGCACAGACCTCAGGCGCCAACCCTGGGAAAGCATGTGGATTTTAATCCACAAAGTCTTTTCTTTTTCCTGTCTTTCCTTCTTTTTCACTACCAAAAACTTTTCTTTTTTCAGCTTTAACCGATTCGAGAACTGAGGGTAACTTTCTACGTTCCAATGTGGTGGCTCAACTCTAGATCCCTGTGGAACAGCTGAAGAGCCCTCTTCACTTTGCTGCTCTGGACGGAGAACCGGTTGGAGTAGACCCCATCATGTTTATCACTAAACCTGTCCAGTTGGAAACCAGTGTTCTCCATCATAAACTACTTTCATTTTTAGTCATAGACTCTAGTTTTTAGTCATTTTGGGAATGCCATAAAAGTCCATTTTAAAGTAAAAGTGAAGGCTCAGAGATGTATCAGAAGCATTTTTTGAGTAGACCTGGTCTTAGCTTATCAAGCCCCGTAGAGGTGGGCTTGAGGTTATTTATTATGTCTCTCACCTCTTTTATGGTAGGCCTTCCCATAATTCCTTGTTTCACCTAATTGTTCTGGTAAAATTACATTATAGCTTTATTCAAACAGTTGAATGAAATTTCTTTTCCTATCTGATCTCTTTGGTTTACTATGTCCATCTCTGCTGATATATTGATTGAGAGCGGGGATACAGATCAATGAAAACAAAGAGAAAGTAAAGATTCATGAAGCTAATGACAAAAGAATTCACATATGCAAGAACAAAACCAATTTACAGCTGATGAAACATTCTATTTTCAAAGTTTAATTTCCATGTTAATGTTCACAAAATTTGATTGATAGATATTTATAAATTTCATGCAGCAACATATGAGAATGAAAGACCTTACATACAGATGTGCAGCTGTCGAATCCGGCAAGTTGAAAAACAAGTGCTTCAAATATTTTCAGAAAAATACTGCAGAACATTATTCTGAATGATGCATGTAAAATATTTGCGAATTAGTTCAACAAGAGTGTGAACTGCTGTTGGGGAAGAGTTCAGTTTTCTCTTTGCTAACCCTTATTTAGAAAATCTCAATTCATGTGTAATGTATATTCAGCGTTAAAAATGATAAATTTCACCAAAAGTCAACGTAGAAAGAACAAGGGATCATTCCTAAATATCTGAAATATATTAACTGTAACAGTGTTTATAACTAAAAATCTACTTTATAGAAAGATCACCTGAGAGTTTTCAGTTTATAAGGGGCACTCTTCAGTCCAGCACAGGACAGCTCCACTCCTGAATCCTGCAAGTCATTGTTACTGAGGTCCAGCTCTTTCAGAGAGGAGACTGTTGAGTGTAGAGCTGATCTTAGATTTTCATATGCTTTTCCCCCACACATTACAGATAGACAGAAAGATTCAGGTCAAGTCAAAGTTTATTTATAGCACTTTTTACAAAAGGCATTGATACAAAGCAGCTTTACAGACAAAAAAACCTACTTGTTTGGTCAAGCCTTTGGTAATTTTTTTTTTTCATTAGCTAACAGATGCAGATATGTATGTTGATTGACAGCGTATTATGGTAAACTGAGAATGTTGGTGTCGTCCTGCTGTTTTCACATATTCACTCAAATTTGTTGATTGTGGAACAGAGGGGTGCTGACATCTCAGGTAGCCCTCACAAAAAGTTAGGCCTGCTGGAGTCACTGCTGCACTCTGGTAACACTATGTACTGTTCTTAGTCACTCCTAACCGAACTATCTGTATGTTCTTTGCCAAGCTAAACAACTGCCCATCCTGTGCAGTCTGATGTTGTTGCTTCATCTGCCCTGATTGGGAGTCCACTGCTCACCTGTCTTCTGGACCAGTTTGACCACCATGGAGCCTCCTGCTGTTCAACGCTCTGCAGACTCACCTATATACCTCTCACTGGCCTGATGATACTGCTGCATGCACAGACTTAAACAATTTAATCACAGACATTGCTTTCCTTGCCTCACAATCCTCTTGGAGGAGGTCCTTTGTTCTGTCCGTGCAGTGCACAGAGAAGCCCATAGGCTTGATGGCCTTGTTGGGAATCTCCACTGAGAGGTCTATGAGGCATATTATACAGCAGTCCCATGTCTCTCTCTGGAAAGGGGTGGCAAAGACTTACATACATGTACTTAAACATTTCGTTTGGCCTGGTCTTAGGAAAGATGTAATACAATTGTGTAGAGCTTGTCATACATGTCAGTGTGTGGGTAATTCAAATCAAGTACACCTCCAGCTCTGCTTGTTCCTATACCAGCTATTGGTGAACCTTTTGAAAGACTTTTTGTAGACTGTGCTGATCCGCTGCCAAAAACAAAGTCAGGTAACCAGTTTCTGTTGACAATCATGTCCAGATTTCCTGAAGCAATTCCTTTGAGGAAAATAACTGCTCCTGTATTTGTGAAAGCTTTGACCATGTTTGGGTTGCCCAAAGTAGTACAGACAGATCAAGGTACAAACTTTTTTTCTCACAAGTTATGAAGAATTTGCATGTAAAACATGTAGTGTCTAATCCATACCATGCAGAATCACACGGCACATTAGAAAGGTTCCACCAATCGCTTTAGTCCATACTTCAGATATACTGTGTAGAGCATGCTAATGATTGGGATGAGGGAGTACCTATGGCGTTATTTGCAGTAAGAGAAGCAGTACAAGAGTCTCTTTGTTTTAGTCCAGCAGAGCTTGTTTTTGGTCTTACAGTCTGATGAACTTTGAAAGTTATAAAAGAGTCATTGTTGGTAGAAGGTCAAAGCAACCAAAATATTTTAGACTATGTCAGTACTTTTAGAGTGCGATTGCATCGTGCATGTGAATTAGCCCAGGATACATTGAATAAGTCTCAAACCAATATGAAGCAGCTCTATGCATGTTAATTTAAAGAGGGAGATAAGGTTTTGGTTTTGTTACCTATCCCTGGTTCTTCTCTTACAGCCAAGTTTTCAGGTCCGTATCTGATTGAACAAAAAGTGAAAATGATTATGTTGTTGTACACCAGATCATAGAAGACAGACTAGGTTGTGCCACATTAACAAGTTGAAGGCATATTATTCAAATCATTCAAAGGATACTGTTGGATACTGTTCCTGTTTCTGTTGCTATGTTGGAGGTTGCAAATGGGGATACAGGGGAAGGTACTGATAGCAATGTTTTAAAGTTGCCAGAGGATAACTTATCTGGTGTTAGTTTGCTGAATTCAGAGTTGTTGACAAAGTTGCCTTCAGTGTTAACTTATTTAACAGAAGAACAACATGCAGACATTATTAGTTTAATTGAGTGTTTTCTTAGTATTTTTAAGGATGTTCCCACTAGAACTAATTCAGCAAGATGTTGAAGTTACCACTTCTGTTCTAATTAAGCAACATGCTTACAGAGTAAATAATACCAACCATACATTGTTGAAGCAAGAGATTGACTACTTGTTACATCATAACTTGGCTAAACCTAGTCCATGGAGATCACCAAGTGTATTAGTGCCAAAGCCAAATGGTACTGTTAGACTCTGCACAGATTATCGTAAACTAAAAGCTGCCAAGAATTGATTGTGTAGACAAAGTTGGTTTTGCTCAGTTTATCAGCAAGTTAGATCTGCTAAATTGTTACTGGCAGGTTCCATTAACTGACAGAACTTCAGATTTATCAGTTTTATAACACCTGATGATTTTGTACAGTATGAAGTTATGGCTTTTGGACTTAAGAATGCACCTGCAACGTTTCAAAGACTTGTAAATACTGTCCCAGCAAATGTACCTGATTGTACAGACTATTTAGATGACTTGGCCATTTATACATCTGATTCGTCTAGCCATTTAAAAATTTTAGAGATGTTTTTTCAGAAATTATCTCAAGTTTCTGTGACTCTCAATTTGGCCAAATGTGAATGTGCACAAGCTACTGTTACCTACTTGGGGAAAGAGGTTGGACACGGGAAAGTCTCCACTGTGAGCTAAAATTTTAGAATTTTCTGTTCCCACAGACAAACGAGGTGTACGTAGGTTTTTGGGTATAACAGGATACTATCGTGGGTTCTGTAAAGGTTTCTCTACAGTAGCTGAACCATTGACTTTGTTGTTAACCCCCAGTAGAAAGTTTATGTGGTCCCAGTGCCAGCATGCATTTGAACAGATGAAGGCTTTACTCTGTACTGTGCCAGTATTTCAAAGTTGGAAGTGGATGCTAAAAGTTGTGTTTCAGTCACTTCTCTTCTTCCACCACTTCTTCCACACCTGCCTCATGGTTTGCGACCCCTGTCCATTAGACTTAACCCTGGGTCGTAACATTATAATAAGCGTGTTTTCAATCCACACTATTTTCACTTTACCAGATTTAAATGTTCAGTGTTAGCCAAGAGTTTAGTTAATGTTCTAATCTACTGCTTGCTAGAATAAAAGCTACAGTAAAAAATCAACGATACAAATTATGCTAAATCAGATGCAAATTATCCCTTAAATTACAGCAAAATAACACTCTTTGTAGCATACTAATATGCTATATTGCCAAAAGTATTCACTCACCCATCCAAAGCATTGAATTCAGGTGTTCTTCCATCACTTCCATGGCCACAGGTGTATAAAACCAAACACATAGACATACAGACTGCTTCTGCAAACATTAGTGAAAGAATGGGTCGCTCTCAGGAGCTCAGTGAATTCCAGCGTGGTAGTGTGATAGGAAGCCACCTGTGCAACAAGGACAGTCGTGAAATTTCCTCGCTACTAAATATTCCACAGTCAACTGTCAGTGGTATTATGACAAAGTGGAAGCGATTGGGAACGTCAGCAACTCAGCCACAAAGTGGGTTTGGTGGTTGACAGGAGAACGGTACTTGTCTGACTGCATTGTGCCAAGTGTAAAGTTTGTGTAAAAAAGTGTAAACTTTTAACTTTAAATTAACCAAATACCATAGTCATTATGATGCTCTTGGAAAATATTAATAAATATACTTCATAGAGAAGTTCAGTGTCAGTGAGGTGGGACAGCCCAAAATCACATCAGTAAAGTTGGATACAGACATTTTAAGTGTAATCATTTAAATGCTAATTTGAATAATTTACAAATTTACACTTTTCATGTTAAAGTGCCACATACAGGTCAGAGTGATAAACACAGACATAGTTCGCATCATAAAGATCCTCTGTGCGAACATTTGAGTTCACCCAAAGTATCTCAATGATGTTGAGGTCTGACACTGTGAGGGCGACACCAGAACCTTCACTTTAATCTGCTGCAGCGGCTGAAGGTTCAACTTGGCTGTGTGTTAAAGTCCAAATGCACCACATTCATGCATCATGCATATAAACTGTCCTCCAACAATGTCTGATAATCTGCTGCATTCATTTTCCATTAATTCTGACCAAATTTCCTGCAGTTATTTATATGATAATGTATTTATTGAATGTGTTCCGTCATAATTATTCCATTATTTTATGTCATATTTGTGTAGATTCATAACTGCTGCAGTAAATATACGGGCGGCTGCTCTTTTGAACTTTATAGCCAATCGTAGCGCCGGAGGAGCGGTTTGTCGGAATGTGGGTGGGATTAGAAAAATAACGCCCCCAGATCCACAATGGTGACGTCAATAGGGGGCGCTGGTTCTAAAACGGTGGTTCTCCATAAACGATGCAGAGAAGAAGAAGAAGAGCTTCCTGGTTTTAGAGAGAAACGGGAGCTGATCTGCTGAAGGTAAAGAGCTGTTTATCTCTTTTTCACTGTTTACACTGTTTCTAACTCACTCTTACAGAAATAGAGAGAAACAGGAGCTGATCTGCTGAAGGTAAAGAGCTGTTTATCTCTTTTTCACTCTGTTTACACTGTTTATAACTCACTCTTACAGAAATAGAAACAGGAGCTGATCTGCTGAAGGTAAAGAGCTGTTTATCACTTTTTCACTCTGTTTACACTGTTTATAACTCACTCTTACAGAAATAGAGAGAAACAGGAGCTGATCTGCTGAAGGTAAAGAGCTGTTTATCTCTTTTTCACTCTGTTTACACTGTTTATAACTCACTCTTACAGAAATAGAGAGAAACAGGGGCTGATCTGCTGAAGATAAAGATCTATTTATCACTTTTTACTCCATTAACACCATGTTTACGACTCACTCTTAGAGAAATAGAGACAGCCAAACTTCAGATTGTCTATAAGTTACTCAGATCCAGGTTACCTGTGTGCATTACTGCTTAATGTGCTATGTTGCTAGTTATTTTTATGTATTAAATTATTGGGCCAGGCTAAAACTAGGTTTTCCTTATAGTGGGAGATTGGGTCTCTATTGATGTGGATAAGGCCTTCAGTATCCACCGGGAATTTCAGCTTCCTGTTCATTCAGTGGATACCACTGCTTAATGTGCCATGTTGCCAATTATTTTATAAGAATAAATCAGCTTGGGCCAGACTAAAGACAGGTTTTCCTTACAGTGGGAGACTGGATATCTATCTGTGATGTACAGTTTCTCTAGCCTGGTGTGAATAAGGCCTTCATTATCTACCTGGAATTTCAGCTTCCTATTCATTTACCTGTATGCAGTACTGCATAATGTACCATATTGCCAGTTATTTAATGTATTAAATCAGCTTGGGCCAGGCTTAAACTAGGTTTTCCTTAGAATCGGAGAGTGGATCTCTGTCTAATATGGAATCATTCTGGCCCAGTGTGAAGCCTTCAAGATCTACCTGGAATTTTAGCTTCCTATTCGTTTACCTTTCTGCATTACTGCTCTGTGAGCTATGTTGCCAATCATTTTTTTTCGTAGTTAACCTGTTCTTGGTTTCACTCCATGCAAATGAATTCATCTGAAATTTTAGCTTCTTATCTATTTACTTTTATGCACAATTGCTCTTTGTGCAATTTTGCCAGGTGTCTGACGTTGGCTGCAGTTTCTTGCTGCCCTGTCGTACCACAGCTTCAGCTTGCTCTGTGTGTTCTCAGTGTTCTCCCGGACTTAAGATGTCAACTGACTCATCTCTCATTTTGAGAACATATGACAAAATGTTTAGTTTCTCACTTGGGTTTTCTCCTCCCCAGGCCTCTTTTAAGACATCCAGTGGGCCTCTGACTTGCCTTGCATACAAGAGTTCAAATGGGGAAAATCCTGTTGAGGCTTGTGGGACCTCCTTGTATGCAAACAGCAGATATGAAAGCCACATGTCCCAGTCTGCTCCCATTTCTTTCACATATTTGCACGGCATGCTTTTCATGCTTGGTGAAGTGTTCTACCATTCCAGGAGTTTGAGTTTGGTATGGCTTGTTCTTTATGCCCCTTATACCCAGCAATGTAAAAACCTCTTTAAGTTGTCTAGATGTAGAGTTTGTACCCTGGACAGTTAGTTTCTCTTTAGGTATTCCTACCCTAGAAATAAGCTGTATTAAAGTGTTTACAATCTGACATGTTTTGACGTTTCTTAGATGAAAAGCCTCAGAGCAACATGTCAGGTAACTTAATCCTAGATCACTAGAATGTGTCGGTTCCCTCCCCTGCTTTTTGCTTTTTGTTAAGGTGCCAACAACATCCATGGCAATCCTTGAAAATGGCATATCAGTAATTGGCATGTTATTTAAAGGGGCCCTGGTTTTGTAACATTGCAACGGCTGGCTATCCTATTCCATGTTTTTGCCTGGCCTAGGTGACCTGCCCATGGTTCTGAGTGAACTAATTTCAGAACTTATTGTTTGGGGACAACTAGCTGCTCAAAATTTCCTTTGACCCTGTACAGTTTGTCTTCTTTTATGACTTGTTGGCAATGTTTTCCTATTAGTCCACTTTCTTTCCTGCACATAGCAAACAATGGCTTAAGCATTTCATCTTGCTTTCATCTTGTAATTCTGCTATGTTACCTGGCAGTGCACTTGGCTCAATAGCTGGGATTTTCAGTTGTTTTGTTAATTTGGTGTCTTTAATTTTTTTTGTGCTCTTTTACTCTGTTAGTTTTCTTCCTTTTCACTCCTTCCAAATATGGCAGTTCGAACGTCTTGCTAGCTAGATCTTTTTGTGTACTTGGAGCCTAGCTACTACCACTGCCTCTGCCTCTTTTGGTTCCATGTTTAAAAGGTCTGGAATAATCCCTGCCCAAAATGACTGCTTAAGGAGAATTTTGCGTCATTTAATAGGTAAGCTTGACCTTTTAATCTAAACATTTGCTTCAGCTGTAGGATAAACTTGCTTGTCTCTGTGGATACATGTAATCCTAAATTGCCAGTGTGAATTAGCTGTGGCAGACGTTAAGCCATAATGAGTGTTTGACTGGCTCCTGTGTCTACCAACGCTTTGAAAGTTTTTGCGATTTTATTTTCACTGGTATTACAGTCTCACTGTTGCTATACTGCATTGAATTATTATTTTCTGTTATTGGGATGTAACATAAGTGGTCTGAGGGAGTAGCGAACTTGGGACAAGGATTTTATGCTTTTAAATACACACCTTAAAGAATTTTAGGAGCATTTCCTCTGCTTGCCGTCTAAAGCTAACATTGGTGCTCTTCCCCATAGCCTTTATTCAAACACCCTTGAGGGTGCATAAAACCATTGCCAAACCCGCTTTCCAAACTTACCAGACCTCCAGCTGGACTTTGGGCTGCTTTCGTTGATTTGGTACTCTGTCTATGTCTGCCTTGCTGCGACAAATTCCGCCATGTCCATAGCTTGGTTCACTGAAGTTGGAATTGTGCTCGATGATCCACCTGTGAAGTTCTGGATTCACCATTCTCAAATACTGTTCGAATGATAGTGTTTCCTATTTTCTCTTTGGTTCATACTTCAGGATGGCATCCTTCACTTGCTTGAAGTCCCAAGCATCCTCACTGTCCACAAACACATACACCACTCTGGCTTTACCCTCTAGCAGTGGAACAAGATGAAGTGCCTTATCCTCTCTCTGTCACCTCTTTGCCTGTGCCATCCGCTCGAACATAGTTCGTTTTCTTGGAACAACGGTATTATTGGAGTCTGATACGCTGTTGTATGCACCTCTTGACTGTGACTCTGTGTCTGCTTTCTTCTCGTATCAGGTCAAATTGGTGCTGTAGTGAGTACCACTTCTGTTCTTGCTTCGCCATTACTCATTGAAAACGCTTGTCTCGTTCATGTTGGGCTTTGACAAAGGATTGGAACATTTTACTCAGGTGTTTTATACCCTCAGTTGCCCTATTTGGCCATGTTGGTGATACTGAAAGCAGACATTTATAATCATCTTCTTATTCATAGACAGCTTCCTCCTATATCATACTTTGTGCTGCTTGAACCTTTTTAGGAGTCATTGTGCAAACATGAAGTAGACTTTGTACTAGAAACAGTCTCTGTTTTGAATTATACTCATTCTTACGTCTTGTCTTTCAGACTCTGTTTTCATCCTTAATGAAGCTCCATTGTGAAGAAACTGCTGAAGTCTTCTGTCGCCTGTGTCACTTGCTCCAGCTTGACTGGCCACTGTTAACGCCAAGACCCCTGTGCTGCCATTTCCCTGGAATCATGGTAAGTGTACACCTTTTATTTCTTACACTGTCTCTCTCTAATGAGTGACATTTGAGGAGAATTTCTGTATCTCTGTATTTGTATTTGGCAGCTTTGACTGCCTTGATCAGTGCAAACCTAGACCTTTTGAAATCTACAGCTTAATGTGCTTCCCGTGCTCTGCCCATTAATATAGATTAAAACTGGCGGTTTACACAAAGGTTAGTGCAGTTCAAGTTCGATTTTCTCAAATGCCTCTTTATTGCACCAAATTTTGGCACTGAAGGAAAACAAATTTGATATTGTAAAACTGACTTTGTACCTCCATTGCTGTTAATATTCTTCACTGCGCAGTACTGGTCATTACAAAATATCTATATAGTTAAAAGTCAAATTTGTGGGACCAAGAGGTTCACCATGGTTCTGAAAAAGTTTCTTACATGTTTCACACTGATATTGTTGCCACGTAATCTATGATGCTCTTAGTCTTTGGTGAATTTAGCTAATAATGATGTCCTGCATAGGGACGGGAGTGACTCATTGTATGTCTTTAAGAAGCACCACACGAAGGACAGTCAGTTTGTCTCTTTTCTTTCATTGTCTGCTTTTGTATGCTCTTATTAGAATTTTGGCCATCCTTGATTGTAGTTAGACACATCGTTGCTTTCTCACATGAGTAAGATAAAAACATTACCTTGTGCATGTTTTAAACAGCCTCTACAGTTGAGTTAAATGAATTTTGGGTATGTGGGGATGTTGTTGGCCCCCAAAGAATATTGAACAAATAACAGAATAAAAATGAATTTAAAAAGGTCACATTTCCTATAATCTAATGTTCTCAGTAAAACATTGTTTTACAGAAAAAGATTGTTCTATTTATTTCAGTTAACTTCTTTAATTCCTGATCAACCAGTGTTTTTTTTCCCCCTTGTTCTCTTCCAGAATGATGATCTTTTGCAAGTCTCCTGCTCCAAGTGATGACTTTCCTGCAAATTTCTCATTAATATCCACAAACATATAAATATCATGAAACTGCTGAAATAAGGAAAGATTGAATATGACAAGATGTTGTCCAGAAGCTCCGTTATTCAGAAAACATCTGCTGCTCTCCACCTGAAGACATCTCGCAGACCAACACAAAAGAACACAGGCAAAAAAAGAACTCACCACTGCTCAGAGTGTGGAAAGTGTTTTACTTCACAGAGTGATCTCCAAATACATCAGCGCATTCACACAGGAGAGAAACCATATCACTGCTCAGAGTGTGGGAAGAATTTTACTGTACAGAGTAATCTTCAAAGACACCAGCGCATTCACACGGGAGAGAAACCGTATCACTGCTCAGACTGTGGAAAGAGTTTTACTATACAGAGTAGTCTCCAAAGACATCAGCGCATTCACACGGGAGAGAAACCGTATCACTGCTCAGAGTGTGGACAGAGTTTTTCTATACAGAGTAGTCTCCAAAGACATCAGCGTATTCACACAGGAGAGAAACCTTATCACTGCTCAGAGTGTGGACAGAGTTTTACTATACAGAGTAGTCTCCAAAGACACCAGCGCATTCACACAGGAGAGAAACCATATCACTGCTTAGACTGTGGAAAGAGTTTTACTATACAGAGTAATCTCCAAAAACACCAGCGCATTCACACCGGAGAGAAACCATATCACTGCTCAGACTGTGGAAAGAGTTTTAGTCAACAGAGTCATTTCCAAACACACCATCGCATTCACACAGGAGAGAAACCGTATCACTGCTCAGAGTGTGGAAAGAGTTTTTCTATACAGAGTAGTCTGCAACTACACCTGCGCATTCACACAGGAGTGAAACCGTATCACTGCTTTGAGTGTGAACAGAGTTTTACAAGTCAGAGTCATCTCCGAAGACACCAGCGCATTCACACCTGAAAGAATCTTTATCACTCCACAGAATGTGGAAAAAGCTTCAGTTATTTATGTTTTAAGACACACATGGTTTGATGTCTTTCAAAGAACAAAATACATATACAGACTCATTCAAGCAACTCAACTCGGATTGTCCAACTACCAACTGTCCATGCAGTAATAGTGAAAGAGAAGCTGCTGTTTTCTAGTTTCATCTTCTAAGAACAATGAAGAGCTGTGAATCAGTTCCACAACCAGCTCTGCTGTGCTGAGTGAGATAAAACAAGGCCCAGACTGAAACCTCCATCTAAACTGCATAGTGGTGAGTTGAGTTATGCTGTTCTCACTGAATAACAATCACTGAATAAAGGCAGACGAGTAGTTTTCCACCAGTTTTTACTTTTAAGTGAGAATGGTTTGGTCAGGCTTTGGTGGAAAATGTTATCAAGGTCTGCTGGTGGAAAATCTATGTGTTGATGCATCTTTTTTTATTATTATTATTATTATTATTATTATGTGGATTGTCTAATTTTTGTCGTGAATCATGTATTCAGCAAATGAACTAAAAAGCTTAATAATGCATGCTCATTTGGAGTTGTGGTTTTCAAGTTATGTTGTGTATTTGGCTTTGTGTGTCAACTAAAATAAATTTACTGGCTGTCACACTCCCCCACTGCTCACTTTTTGTCAGAGGCCTATATCCCCATTATCTAGATACACAAACTTTTAGAATCAATACAAATACCTGTGGAATTAACTGTGGTCTTCTTCACTCGTTCTGCAAACTGGATGCAGTCAACTCTGCCACCTCCAGATTATTAATCATCAGTCTTGCTAAAGTAGGCCTTCTGAACATGCTGTTATTGGTAAGGCTTCACTGATTAATAATTTGATCACTCAGGGAGCATCCCAAGGTTCTGTCTGTGAACCCATTCTTTTTATATTACGCCTTTCACCTGTAGTTCAGATCATTTAGGGTCTCTGTGCATAGCTTCTGTTAGTTCGCTTCAAACTTCAACTTCAGTGTCAATGTTGACAGATCAGCTATCAGATCAGCTCATGTCAACAAAAACTTTGGTTTCATCTTCATCAACATTTGAGCTTCTCATTAGGTCATTCAGTAAGACTGCATTTTATCATTTGTGCAATATTACTCATCCCCACCATCTGCTTAGCACAGTTGATGCAGACATGATGGTACACACCTTAACTTTCAGTGCCTTTTACTGTTTTTGGCCTTACAGGAGGTGCTTCATCCTTATTGTCCCTCTCGAAACCCTCAGATCAGAGCAGGTTTTTAAGTGCTGTTGTTCCTAAACTTTTATACCATGAAAAAATGACCTTTATGTAGTGTGTTTGCACACAGTACAGTGTTTCTTGGTGGTCTGTTGTGCATCTAGCTAAACTACAAAAGGAAACAAAAGCTAACCTCCCTGGCTAGTAATCAAAAGTACATGTGGCACTGCCCTCTGACCTTGGGAACTAGACTAATTAGACTTTTACATGGTGCGAATGTAAAGGCACACCCCGCTTACCTGTTTGAAACCCCAGGTGGTACATATAACCAGTCTTTTGTAAAACAAAGTTAAAAGCATGCAGGTAAAATACCAAACTACTAAGTGCTTCCCCTAATAAGAGACAAACCCATATAAACTAAGGTACAAGAAGTACAAGTAAAATAACTAAAACAAAAGCACATTTCTAACACAAGAAAAACAAACTAAAACACAGCACTCCTTTTCAGGCTTAGGCTCTCTCTGATTTGATAACTCAGACCAGTGTGTCCACACAGGTCTGAAAACATTGAATCTGTGTCACATTAAGGCAGAAAATTAGATCCATGACACTTCAGCCTATTAATGAAAACATAGTCAAGAAAACATGGCAAGCAGGTCTATTAGTCTACTTTTTTGTTCTTTCTTAAATAACTACAATATATATCACGTAATAAAAAAATAATAATGAGCAGGCAGGTTTGGTGGGTCTCTAAAATGACACTACAATTCAGTTTGCTGGACAAATGGATAAATTCTGGTCGTATGTTGGTTGTTGTGCAAAAAACGCAAGTAAGCTGAATATTACAACCAAGTATCTGATCTCCCCAGGTGGTACATCTCCAGGACCAGGATTAGGTACTCCTGCCCTAGACCAACATTGAATGTGAAATGTCATATTGATAAACTCATTGCCTTTGAAGGTGTCACCATCATGTAATGCCACCTTTGAAATCTGTACAGTTTGTCAAGTTCCTAGAGCTGCCCCAGTCAAATGTGAGTTACTGTGGAGCAACAACAGATGAGCAGTGCAGTGATGGCCAACACAGTGTTATATAACAAGACAACAGAGTGCTGAGTCATGTAGTAGTTGGAACCAATGCCATATTAATGCCATATATTTGTGGGGGGGTTTTTTGATTTTTTTAGAATGAGATTCAACAAGCACATACTTTTGATCATGTAATGTAGATTAATTAATCTGAAAATCTGTATATGTTTTGTGCCAAGTTATAGGCAGCAGCCCACTTAGAGTCAGGATGTAACTGATTCTCATATGGTGGGTGGTTGCCAATGGATAAAGACTATGATGAATGCTATGAACACTCGCTCTCTGAAGGTTCATGATGTTTTACTGCTGGTGTATTAAGTGCATGTCCAAAGGACAACACTGGTAGAAAGTTCTGTATTCCTTTAATGGTTTGTGACATCTGCTGTACACTTTTGTCTTACTGCCATTAACCAATGCCATGACCAAGCCATGTGTTCAAACAGCTGTACTGCAAAGACAGAGTGACAGACTGAACAACAATAGCTGAGGCATTCAAAACTGCTACCTCCCAATTGGCTATCAAGGAGCTCTTTAACATAAGCTGTTAAAGCTTGCGACTGTGTAGGAGGAATTCAGTTATACCATTTGCCAGAGGTGTGGACTCGAGTCATATGACTTGGACTCGGACTTTGACTCAGACTTCAATGTTAAGGCTTGGTAAGACTCGAAGAAACAAAGTAGAAGAAACATGTAGAATCTGGCTCAAAGAAAGAAAGTAGAAGAAACATGTAGAATCTGACTGCAGACCACTACACAGTCGGTTACTTTTCATGTGAATAAAATGGCTTATTTTGTTTTGTAAGACAATCGAAGCATTTAGAGTTCAAGTTCAGCTCCATAAGCTGGAAACAAGCGAAGCATCAACAGCATCTATGCGCCCCCCTCAGCACTTAAACTCTTACTGGAGAAGCTCACCAGGTGAACTGACCGTTTTCCTCATGGTTGCACAACAAAATAACAAAAAAGACACAGTTCTCTCTGTTTGACCAATTATAACAGTTTCTGCCGACAAAACAAGCCTAACATTTACCACAAGGCTGACTTCTTCTTTGCCAGCTTTGTATCGGAATTAACCATTCCAACTTAAATGGTACATATGGTGCCAGGATGTAACTGCTGCACCATTTAAGGTGGAACAAAAATTTGACTAAGAAGCTGCTGGCAAAAAAAAGTCAACTTCAGCCTTGAACATTTACTATCATTTTGCTGTCTTTACTGTCAACTTTGTTCAGCTCAGTAATTTTGGTTTCTGTTGTTGTTCAAATGCCATTGTTTTTATTTGGCTGAGCTAGTTTTTCTTTTAATCCTGTGTGTCCAATGTTCCCAAAACTCATCAAAAATTATTGTCAAGTATAAAGCTATTTAAATTATGTTCAGTAGTACTTTTCATGTGTAGTGCACTACTCTTTCTGTATACCAGTATGTCTGTCACACACTCTTAAAAAGGATGGTTCTTCAAAGATTCTTTGTAAGAGCTCTTTTCTTGATGTTGACAGATAATTAGCTTCAAACCAGGTATTGATATTAGCTAGTTCGATATAAATAGTTGAAATTAGCTTTCCTTGTGGCATAGAAAATGTTGGTGTCATCAGCAAACAAAATTAAAAACAATCTCTTAGCAGATAAAGGTCATTCACTTTGATCAGTAAAATCAGTAAGGTAACCAGTATTGACCCTTGAGGAACTCCATATATATTAGTCTTTAGATCAGAGATGGAGTTTGACCATGAGACACACTGTTTTCTATCTGATAAATAACTTTAGAACCAATCTAACTTTTTGTTGCAGATGCCATAGTAATCAAGTCAAAGTCAAGTCAAATTTATTTGTACAGCGCTTTTTACAACTGATGGTGTCACAAAGCAGTTTCACAGAAATCCATTAAAGACCAGGTGAGCAAGCCAGGGGCGACAGTGGCAAGGAAAAACTCCCTCAGAGCTGCGGAAGAAACCTTGGGAGGAACTAAGGCTCACAAGGGGGGACCCATCCTACTCTGGTCAAACTACCTACAAGATTATTATACTACTAATATTAATAGTAGTAGTAGTAGAGTAATAGTTAGGAGTCCATGAAAACTTCAATGTAGGGTGGGCAGCTAGTCCAAGGCAAGTGGCGCTAGCTGGGCAAGTGGCGGTGACTGGGGCGTGGGCAACTGGTCTGAAGTGGGTAGCAGGAGAGCTCGACAGACCATTATCCATCAGTGTCCGGCCGGACAGGTGGGCAGTCGTTTACTCAGAAAAACGTAGGGAGATGGAATTAGTTTTGTTCTGTTTGGGTGTATGTAAAACAGAGAATGTGAACATTTCTAGACTGTGGCTAATGACTCTGGCAGATCTGACTATAACAGCTTTAACGAAAAGGAGAGAACCAAAAGGACACACAGACACGGGAGCACCCTGAAACAATTTGGCATCCCTCTGCTCCACCTTCCACAAACCTGAATGATCACGTGCGAGCGGCGGGACGACAGCACCAGCGTCTCAGTTTACTATAATTCCCTGTGTCCATGGACCCCTGGATCTGCTGCCTTTATCTAAGGGGGAACATTAACTACCAAAAGCTAAACTAAACAAGTGCGTTTTCAGCCTGCACTCTGTGATCTGAGTAATCGTGGTGGCTCGTAATAGGAAATAAGGTCTTGCAGGTACTCAGGAGCGAGCCCATGTAGGCCTTTATACGTCAATGAAAGAATTTTGTAATCAATACGGAATTTAACAGGCAGCCAATGAAGTGATGATAGAACTGGACTGATATGATCAAATTTTCTAGTTTTAGTGAGGACCCTGCCTGCAGCATTTTGAACTAGTTGAAGTTTATTAAATTCCTGCTGGTGCATCCTGACAGTAGTGCATTACAATAGTCTAGCCTTGAAGTAATAAAAGCATGTACTAATGTTTTCTGTATCATGCAGGGATAAGGCATTTCTTATCTTGGCAATGTTGCAAAGATGTAAAAAAGCTGTCCTAGTGATACTGCCTATGTGTTGATTGAATGATAAATCAGGATCAATTATGACGCCAAGATTTTTTGCTGCTGAACCAGGTATAACTGGAAAGTCGACGAGATTTAAAATTAAATCTGATAATTTATTTCTTGCCACTTTTGGACCCATAAAAAGTAATGATGTTTCTGTTATAGTATGTTATGGTTAACTGTATCAAATGCTATGGACAAATCTATGATGATTTTTATGGGTATTTCATTATTGTCAAATGTCTTTTAATTTGTTTCAGTTAGGTCAATTAGAGCCATAGACCTGGAGTGTTTGTCTCCGAGTCCACATTGATGTTGACACAGCAGTTTGTATTTTTTTAGGTGAGCCATGAGTTGGTTATATATTATTTTTTCAAAAACATCACAAAGACAAGGAAGGACAGAAATTGGCCTGTATTTGGAGAATATAGATGGCTAATCTGATTTGTGAATTGGGATTACTTTAGCCCATTTTAATTGGTCAGGAAATATACCAGAGGTCAAAGACTGGTTGATACTGGGAACTAAAGACTCATGATGTATCGGAAAAATTTCTTGAGTAGACATGGTCTACATTTTTTATGGTAAGCATATCAGTAGTGACACTGGCAAGGAAAAACTCCCTAAGAGCAAGAGGAAGAAACTTTAAGATGACTCAAGATGCAGAAGGGGAACCAATCTTCCTCTGGTTGACACTGGATAGCAGACAATAACAGAAGAGCGTGTGGCTTGGCCAGGGGAGCGGGCAACACACACTGACCGGGAAATGCAACGAGAGCTCAGACACACACACACACACACACACACACACACACACACACACACACACACACACACACACACACACACGAACCAAGATGCTTTATTTACACAAACAAGTGAAACAAAACCAAACTTAAACTGCTGGGCTTCTTAAGCCTTACTTTAAAGTGCCCCTTTTCTTGCTCTTAGTCCCTTGCTCTCTTTTCTAGAAAGAGAGCCCGTTTTTAAAGTGTCTATGGTCCTCTCCTCATTAGCCACAGCTGCGTCAGCTGTGTCAGGGCCGCCACAAAGCATGCGGGAAACCTCGGCTGCCACTCTGGGGTGCTCTCCAGAGCACCAGGCAGCACTGTAGGAGGTTTTCTGGCATCCTCCGAGATATCAGGAGGTGTGGCCAATGAAATACAAGTCCTGGTGTCCTCTGGGCACCCCTGTTGTTGCTGGGGGTGCCCTCTGGGACACCAGGCAGCGCTGGCGACACAGGTGGCTCTGGAGTGTCCTCTAGGACACCTGGCAGTGCCCAAGCATCGGGCCAGAACAGCCACTCTGGCCAAGGAAAGTCCTGTTCCTCCTCCATGGGCTTGCTCTCTCCAGGCCCACCTCCCCAACCATGCAAACCTGGCCCGTGGCCAGAAGACATATGACAGGGCTTGTCCAGCAGAACACAGGGGGAGTGAGAAGATGAGAAGCTAAACTAGCGTGGGAGGGAGAGGGAGCCACCAGGTCCAGGCAGATGGGGCAGAGGCTTCCGTTATGCCGCTCCCATTGTCCTCCAGCGGGAGAAGTGGCATGTCCACGAGGGTCAGGAGGCAGTGGGCAGGCTGTGACACAGGGGTGTAGACATCCTCAGGCCCAAAGACCCAGTCCACACTGTCGTCATCCTCGAGAAGCACACAGCAGTAGCAAACCTCCTTCTCTCCACTGGTGCAGTACTCAGCTCCAAAAACACCATGTGCACCAGTCCCATTCTGGTGCTGCGAGGTGCCGCTTTCCCTCTTTTGATGTAGGGACAGGTAACGTGACGCCACCCACCTGCTGCTCGTTAAACAAGCCAGCCAGCTGACCGCCCAGACCCAATAAATGCAGTCCAGAGGGTCAAGGAGGATGGGGTTTACACCAACAGGCTTTTTAAGTTTGTCAAAGATACTTTTTTTTTTTTTAAAAAAAACACCAGAGTCAGGAGATTTTGATCTTACTCTGGGATTGTTTTCCATCTTTGACTGCCCTCACTAGTGGGGTAGCAGTGCCTTTTGTACATAAGCTATCCCTGAAGATAAAGGCATCTAATTCATACATTTATCTCCAGCAGGCTGGACAACTGCAGTGGTCTTTTTACTGGCATTCCCAGGACCACAGTCAGACAGCTACATATTATTCAAAATGCAGTGGCTAGAATGCTTATGAGAACAAAGAGATCCAAGCACATTCTTCTGGTTGTCAAGTCACTGCACCAGCTACCAATGAACAACAGTATGGAGTTATTATTATATTTTTCTCTGAATGGTCTTGGACCAAAATAAATTGTTGATCTGCTTTAAGTATACAAACCAAATAGGACTTTCAGAATCAGAACCAGGGTGAGGCAGCATTCAGTCATTATGCTTACCAACTGCTGTTACAAACTCCCAGATGAGGTCAGAACTGTTCCAAATGCAGCCATTTGTCCAGTTTAAAGTCACCTTTGTTTTCTGGTACCTTTGTTTAGAGCTACACTTTGTCTTAGTAATACACTTTTTACATGTTTTTAACTTCTTAATTTATTCTCTGTTTTACTTTCTTTTATCTCTGAAATGCACTCAAATAAAAATAAATTTGTAAATATTGTTGCAAATGCCTTTCTGAGATGCTAGATTACAGGATGTCAAGTGTTTTTTAATGTTTTTTGTGTCTGTTTGAAGCACTTTAAATTACCACAGTATATGAAAATTTCTATATAAATTACATGGCCTTGTCTTGCTTTGTTAATGTGAAAGTTTCAGAATCTACTTCATTCTTTATTAAGCCCCCATAAGTTTCAGGTACTACAGCAGCTATTCTTAGACAGAGTGATAGTGTTACTGTTTCAGTGTCATTAGGGAAGGGAGAAGAGATTAGACGGGTCTCAGCATTATTTTTAGCTAGAGAAAAAAATGCCTATCTCAAGCTTGAAGAACACTGCAGCTTTTATTTTGCCGGATTACTTGAAGACGGGATGACCTCCTCCCCCTTTCAGTAGAGGAGGGTGTATGGAGCTGCTGCTGTTGATGAGATAGAGACCAAACTGCCTTACAATTGGTTGAGGAGCTTGTCTCTTTTTTGAGGTGGTATAGGTGTTGGGGAAGCTGTGTTTAATAGTTTATCAATTTGGCTGAACTTCAGTGTGGCACCTTTAACTAACTTCTTGGTTGGTAAGTGTGATGTGGGGGAGGGGTTGTTGGATCCCCTGAAGAAGTAGATGAGGGTGGAGAGGAAACCGGGCTGATTTTTGCTGAACCTGAGGGGCTGGCTTACAGGGGAAGCAACAGCCTTGATCCAGCTGATACCTGTTTCTCCATAACTGATGGGAGGTTCAGGTGAGGTGAGGGGGTGGTTGAGATGAAGGATAGTGTGGATTGCTTATGTGATTTTGGTGTCTACAGCAGCTGATACAGTTGAACATTATCATGCCACTCATCCAGTAAGTGCAGCTCCATTAGTCCCTTCTCAGTAGGGGGAGATGTTGCGGCTCTCATGTGATAACAGAGTCGTTTGGTGTTAGTGCTGATGTGCCCCCACCAATGCTGGTGCATGAGTTGCGCATGGAGACTGCAGCTAGGGCCCAGCGGCTCTACAGGTGAGGCCTGACAGGCTTACACTTCTGGTTCTT
The DNA here is from genome assembly GCF_904425465.1 of Colossoma macropomum. Taxonomy (NCBI): domain Eukaryota; kingdom Metazoa; phylum Chordata; class Actinopteri; order Characiformes; family Serrasalmidae; genus Colossoma; species Colossoma macropomum. The sequence continues at coordinate 405,806 of NW_023494805.1, forward strand.
CATGCATTATGTTCACTGGCATTTGTAGACTCACTAAGGCCTTGTAGTGGTTCAAATGTGTCCTGCAAATGGAGTGACTGTAAACGATATTCTGCTCTAGCTTTGTACTGCAGTCTCTGATCAGCAGCTTTATCATTAGCATGACGGGCTGTGCTAGCACGAGTGGAAGATGAGACTGCAGAGCTGTATGTAGCAGGGCCATTTGGGTCTGCTGCCAGCACTCCCAAACTCTACTCTTTGTCTAGCGATAGAATCTACGTTTGTAACACTGCTGTTGAATGTACAAAAAACGAGAAACGTAACTTTTGGTGTCACATTATTGTATTTATTTTTACTATAAGGTATAACATAAACTGTACATACTGCTTTTCTACATACTGAGTTACATCACAAAAATATGTTTGATTAGTTTGTTCTTCAAGTACACTGGATGTCAGAGTAAATAAAGCATCTTTTTGTCTCATTCTTCAGTTTTTATCATCCTCATCACGCTCATCATAAGTGCCCACTTTGAAGTTTTTATCTTTGCTCATTGAGTGGTCACTCTTCAAGAACACACAGCTAGGATCAGAAGAGTCAGATCTCTTACCCTGAACTAGTCTAGAACACAACCTATATCAGTCATGATGTACAAATGTTCCTGCAAGCTGGTGTTAATGATAACATACTGGGCTCACACAAAATGACATTATTATGTCACTTCTCTTTCTGTGAGTGTTGTTCCTCACTGTGAAGGTCAGGGCTCCTCCTTCAGATTATACCTAATACTGTAAACACACACACAGAAGTAGTGAAAACTATAGTTAATGTCATCTAAAAACTTTTCCAATAAAATTACTCAGGGAGTAAATTCTGGAAGTAAAAATTACCTCTGTGTTTTTTTCTCAAAACATTATTTATGATGTTCTCAGAAATGTGTTAACTAGCAACCACTTTGTGGAAGCTAATGGGGATTCAAATAAAAAGTGTGTAAAGTTTTCCCAAAAATAATAACATTCTATATGATCCACTGTTTCTATAATAAGCATGTTTTCAATCCACACTATTTTCACCTTACTCAATTTAAATGTTCAGTGTTAGCCAAGTGTTCAGGCATTGTTCTAACCTACTGCTTGCTAGAATAAAGGCTACAGTAAAAAAATCAAAGATACAAATTATGCTAAATTACAGCAAAATAACACTCTTTGGAGCATACTAATATATAAGTTAAATGATCTCAAATCAGAATGACAGTTACTTTATTTCACCACGTTTAGTTCACACATGTATGACATGTAACATACTGAACAGACTAGTGTCAAATATTCTCTAAAGAATAAATATGGTAACCCAAAAGATGGAGACTGTGTTCCTGTCCCACCTCAGGTCCCTGGATGTGGTGTGTAGAATTATTAGACACCTCTTTTTTCATCAGAGCCAGGACCAGGACAGCAACCTTGCTTGTGTAGCACTGATCTTCGTTTCTTCATTGTGCACACAGTTCACAGACCCTAAGCTGATCTGCCAGTGTTTATATAGGCTGGCTCAGGCACATTATTGCCTGGACCATTGCTAAATCAAGTACAGAAGCAATTGTTTTTAACCCATATACACTATATATCCAAAAGTATTTGCTCGTCTGCCTTAAGACCCATATGAACTTGAGGGACATCCCATTCTTATTCCATAGGGTTTAATATGATGTCGGCCCACCCTTTGCAGCTATAACAGCTTCAACTCTTCTGGGAAGGCTTTCCACAAGGTTTAGGAGTGTGTTTATGGCAATTTTTGTCCATTCTTCAAGAAGCGCATTTGTGAGGTCAGACACTGATGTTGGCTGAGAAGTCCTGGCTCACAATCTTCACTCTAATTCTTCCCAAAGGTGTTCTATCGGGTTGAGGTCAGGACTCTGTGCAGGCCAGTCAAGTTCTTCCATACCAAACTCGCTCATCCATGTCTTTATGGACCTTGCTTTGTGCACTGGTGCGCAGTCATGTTGGAACAGGAAGAGGCCATCCCCAAACTGTTCCCACAAAGTTGGGAGCATGAAATTGTTCAAAATCTCTTGGTCTGCTGAAGCATTAAGAGTTCCTTTCACTGGAACTAAGGGGCTGAGCCCAACTCCTGAAATCAACCCCACACTACTACAATCCCCCCTCAACCAAACTTTACAATTGGCACAATGCATTCAGACAAGTACTGTTCTCCTGGTAACGGGCTCGTCCATCAGATTTCGAGACAGAGAAGCGTGATTGGTCACTCCAGAGAAACACGTCTCCACTGCTCTAGAGTCCAGCGTGCTTTACAACACTGCGTTCAACGGTTTGCTTTGCGCTTGCTGATGTAAGGCTTGGATGCAGCTGCTCGGCCATGGAAACCGGTTCCATGAAGCTCTCTACGCACTGTTCTTGAGGTCTGGAGGTCTGTAGCGATTGACTCTGCAGAAAGTTGGCGACTTCTGCGCACCATGCGCCTCAGCATCCGCTGACCCCGCTCTGTCATTTTATGTGGCCAACCACTTCGTGGCTGAGCTGCTGTCGTTCCCAATCGCTTCCACTTTGTTATAATACCACTGACAGTTGACTGTGGAATATTTAGTAGCGAGGAAACTTCACGACTGGACTTGTTGCACAGGTGGCATTCTATCACGGTACCATGCTGGAATTCACTGAGCTCCTGAGAGCAACCCATTCTTTCACAAATGTCTGTAGAAGCAGTCTGCATGCCTTCATGCTTTGTTTTATACACCTGTGGCCATGGAAGTGATTGGAACACCTGAATTCAATGATGTGGATGGGTGAGTGAATACTTTTGGCAATATAATGCATAAAGAGCCAGGAATAACTGTTCACAATGTCCTCCCATTGTACCCCACAAGTACAGCAGTGTTTTTCTGCATACACCTTCTTCAGAATCTCCACTTCATAACTGAAGTCCAGATTTAACCACCTACATCATCTCTTAATCACCCCACAGAGAGTGACACAGCATCAGCATTTATATACACTTATGTAAACTCTTTTATTAGTGATCTTAATCAGTCTGTGGCTAAATTAATAATTTATATAAAATAATACATTTTTACATAACATAAGCATAATTCATATTTATGTCACACATCCCTCCGGTTCTGAGATGCAGTCTGACTCCATCTGCCAGAATCCTCTGGGAGATCACATGACCCAAGTGAATCCTGACCTTTTTATGACCATTTTGCCTGTTTATTAGACTCTGCCTTTTTGCCTGACCCTTTTGGATTGTTCGCCTTCTCTTATGTTTGTATTTTTGTACTTGCTGTCTTTTCTGTACTTGACCCAACCTGGATTTCAATTCAATAATGTGCCTTTTTCTGCTTTTAACCGCGAGCATCTGAATCTTTCTGGCATGTTACAATTTATATAAAATAAGCATAATAAAATGACTTTGCACTTATATCTATCTCAAAATGTTCTTCACTTCCAGCTCCAGCTAACAAATTTTCAGTTACCCTTTAATTTCTTTTTAGTCTTGAGAAGGATAATGAGTACAGCTGAACATTAAAGGGTCTGAAGAACATCATCATGATCATATAGTACTTTAGCAATTACAACATTTACAAACTCTGAGTGCTCTGAGTGTGTATCTCCTGGAGCAGGAGAGACAGGACACCATTTCTGTGGGGCTCCTCTATTTCTGATTCAGTGACACTCCATTTCTGGAGTCAGATCCATTACAGGACCCCGTCACACACCCACAACAAGAAAAGCAAGAGTAGGCTTCATTCTTATTAGATATGTTGAAAATGGTTAAATGTGTAATGTGATATTCATTCGTTTTATATATATATAGAATTACATTCTGTACGTAGATTATCTAGATTTACACTGTAATGTACTGCTATACTTCAGGAGTGTTTAGCTTGATGGGGTGCACATGTTGCATACTAAATACGAATAACCATGCAGTCTACATTAATAAAATTATTAATATATATTAATATATATTATTATTTTGATCAGTAATTCTGGTAACAAGTTTGAAAGATCAGGCTTTCTCCAAGCAGCCTGATCAGTTTTTGAGTATAATTAGAAGCAGAACACAGAAAACAACAAGATGGTGCAAGTTTCTGTATATATCATATTTAAAAGAATGTAAAATTATATTATATTAATATATTATATTTAGATATTATTTTAAAAGGGGGAACAGGTGTGGGGAACAGATTTGCAATTGAAAAGTGGGACACTTAAAATGACCCTTTTTGTGTTATTCAAAGGGGGGGAAATAATTCTTTTAACTTTAAATTGTTTGGAAATGAACCAAATACCATTGTCAGTATGGTGCTGTTGGAAGACATTAATAAATATATTTCAATGTGAAGTTCAGTGTCGGTGAGCTGAGACATGAAACACAGTGAATGAAAAACAGTTCAGTGTGTTCAGCTGGAATGGAGGTTTCCAGGAGAAGATATTGGTTCAGAGAAATGGCTTTGGGAAAGAAACTGTCCACGTAGCTGTGTTGGGTTTGTTTCTGAGTGCTTTAATGTACCTTACAAACATATATTAAACAAAATAATTCATGTTGAATAATAAATTATTAGATATATTCTTTGTGTAATTGTTATAATACCTATTTCAATATTTCCAAACCCCTTTGGTTTCTGTACATGTACTGCACGTTTGAGTTCTTCTAAAGCGTCTTAATGATGTTGAGGTCTGAGACTGTGAGGGCGACACCAGAACCTTCACTTTAATCCACTGCAGCTGCTGAAGGTTCAACTTGGCAGTGTGTTAAAGTCCAAATGCACCACATTCATGCATCATGCATACAAACTTTCCTCCAACAATGTCTGATCATCTGCTGCATTCATTTTCCATTAATTCTGACCAAATTTTATATCATATAATTTATTTATTGAATGTGTTCCGTCATCCTTATTCCATTATTTTATGTAATATTTGTGTAAATTCATAATTGCTGCAGTAAATAAACGGGCAGCTGCTCTTTTGAACTTTATAGCCAATCGTTGCGCAGGAGGCGCGGTTTGTCGGAATGCGGGTGGGATTAGAAATATAACGCATCCAGATCCATAGTGGTTACGTCAATAGTGGGCGCTAGTTCTATAACGGTGATTCTCTAAAAACGGTGCAGAGAAGAAGAAGAAGAGCTTCGTGGTTTTAGAGAGAAACAGGAGCTGGTCTGCTGAAGGTAAAGAGCTGTTTATCACTTTTCACTGTGTTTACTCCGTTACTCACTCTTACAGAAATAGAGAGAAACAAACTGCAGTGCCTATACTGATAGATTTTCCGTTCCGTTGCTCAGATTCAGTCTACCTGTATGCATTACTGCTTATTGTGCCATATTGCCAGTTATTTTAATGTATTAAATCAGCTTGGGCCAGGCTTAAACTAGGTTTTCCTTACAGGGAGACTGGATCTTTGTCTGCAGTGTGGAATTATTCCAGCCCAACGTGAAGCCTTCAAGATCTACCTGAAATATTAGCTTCTTATTCATTTACCTTTCTTCATTACTGCTCTATGAGCCATGTTGCCAATAATTTTTTTAGTAGTTAGTCTGTTCTTGGTTTCACTCCATGCAAATGAATCCATCTAAAATTTTAGCTTCTTATCTATTTACTTTTATGCACAATTGCTTTGTGCTATTTTGCCAGCTACGTCTGAAAATGTAAAAAGCTAATAATATCTTGTCACATTAAATTTAAACGTAGATTAGCTTTATATCTAACTTGTAAAACTCAGCATGATTTTTTTTTTTTATCAGTGTCATACTTTAAACTACATGCAATGAAATTATACGGTGGAAATGAATTTAAGGAACATCATACATAGACAGAATTAAATATTTTATTACCGTATAGTAATCATTTTTGTATTCACAATGGTAAGGCAAACATAGAATACAGTCTTAATTCCTTTATTATTATGTCTCCATTATTAATCTCTCTGCGTCTGTCGGAATGAAAACTGCGCAGCAAATAGCGATAACTTCGGCCTCGTGTGTGTTGGTTGGTGTGGGTTTGCTGTTCAGTTTAGAAGGGGGGTTGCTGTTAAATTTGTATGGGGCCCAGGTTACCACGGTAAAGTTAGTTTTATTTTCGATGTTCGTCTTTTCGGCGCTAATAACATTTGATCGGACTACGGTAGTCAGTAAAGACTTCATATTCATGACAGTCCGACCACAGAGAGTGATGCACACCTGTTCTTTTGCAGTTTGGGTGACATTTAACGTACCGCTCTTTTTATGTTAATACCATAGAACTGAGACAAGTTTTTCAATCGGAACAAAAAGCATGAACTTGTAGACCATGCCTACATCCATGCACATGCATTTGTTTTCCACCAAAGCGTTTCAGTGCATTTAAATACATATTTTAATTGTTCATACTAACAATAGACACCGCTAGACAATAAAATGTCAATAGCTCCATAATCACTGTGTCCATGCACATCTGATTGTGTTATTTGCTCTAAATTATGGTTAGAAATACACACCACTTTAATTTAGAAAAAGGACTTTGAATTAATCTGTAACTAAAATGTACTTGCCAATACTTGTCCTAACAGTACTGAGCATACCTTATCTGTAATAACTGATATTACCTGTATACTGATATAGCTAGTTAGCTTGATGACGGAGGTTCAGTAATCAATTAGCAGTCTTGAAGGTTCAATAGATCCTTAACCATCTAAAATATTAGTTTAAAAAAATGAGAGTGTAGAAAAGAAAATGTCTTAAGTGGATCAAATTGCAAATCAAAAGTTTTTTAAATCCATCAAACACTGAGTCAGATTTAAGTTTTAAATCTTTTACATTTTTTCATTTTGAATTTCGGTAACATTTTAGACATTGAACATTTAAATCAGCAGTGTTTGGTGCAGATAAGTTTCGGTAATGACACACAAACTTTGAATTTTACTTGAGGATATAATGTAGCTAAAGTACTGCTTAGATTCAAAATGCAGCATTCACTGCAATTAATGCAGCTGAACTGCTTTTGAAGGTTAAAATACAAATATTAATATAAAGTAATTATTACAGTACATTCAAAATTCAAAAGTTGTGTATGATTGCTGAAACCTAACTGCACCATACACAATTGTTTGTAGTGTTGGGTGTAATACAGCTGAAATGCTATTGAAATTCAAAATTGATAAAAGTTAATAAAACATAGTTACAGCAATATATTCCAAAATCCAAAGGCTGTGCATCATTGCTGACACCTCGCTGCTCCATACACAGCTGTTTTTAATGTTGTATAATTTAGCTGAAATTTTATTGAAATTCAAAATACTAAAAAAAAATATAAAAAGTAATTACAGCAATATATCCAAAATCCAAAGGTTGTGCATCATTGCTGACACCTCACTGCACTATACTCAATTGTTTTTAATGTTGTAAACAATGCAGCTGGAATATTATTGAAATTCAAAATACATAAAAATTAATAAAAAGTAGTTAAAGCAATATATCCAAAGTCCAAAGGGTGTGCATCATTGCTGACACTGCACTGCACCATACACAGTTATTGTTAGTGTTGTAAGATGGCTGAAATATTATTGAAGTTCAAAATAAATAAAAATTAATATAAAGTAGTTATTGCATTATATCCAAAATCCAAAGGGTGTGCATCATTGCTGACACTGCACTGCACCATACACAGTTTTTTTAGTGTTGTATATAATACAGCTGAAATATCATTGAAGTTCAAAATAAATAAAAATTAATATAAAGTAGTTATTGCATTATATCCAGCATCTAAAAGGTGTGCATCATTGCTGACACCTCACTGCACCATAAACAGTTATTCTTAGTGTTGTATGTAAGATGGCTGAAATATGATTGAAGTTCAAAATAAATAAAAATAGCTCATAGCTTATACTTTATATTAATGTTTATGTATTTTGAATTTCAATAGTATTTAAACCACATTACATACATCACTAAAAAACAATGTATATGGTTCAGAAAGATGTCAGCAATCATACACACATTTTGGATTTTGGATGTAATGCAATGACTGCTTTATATATTTTTTATTTATTTTGAACTTCAATAATATTTCAGTCACATTACATACAACACCAAAAATAATGGTGCAGCTAGGTATCACCAATCATGCACAATTTTTGGATTTTGGATATAATGCAATATCTCATTTAAATAATTTTTTATATATTTTGAATTTCAATTATATTCCAGTCACATTACATACGGCACTACAAAGAATTGTTTACAGTGCACTGAAGTGTCAGCAGTCATACACACCTTTTGGATTTTGGATATAATGCAATAAATACGTTATTTTTTTAAATTTAATTTGAACTTCAATAATATTTTGGCCATCTTACATATAACACAAAAAAAAACTGTGTATGGTGCAGTGCAGTGTCAGCAATGATGCACACCCTTTGGATTTTGGATATAATGCAATAACTATATTAATTTTTATTTATTTTGAACTTCAATAATATTTCAGTCATCTTACATACAATACTAACAATAACTGTGTATGGTGCAGTGCAGTGTCAGCAATGATGCACAGATTTTGGATGTTTGATATATTGCTGTAACTACGTTTTATTAATTTTTATGTATTTTGAATTTTAATAATATTTCAGCTAAATTATATACAACATTAAGAACAGCTGTGTATGGTGCAGTGCAGTGTCAGCAATGATGCACACCCTTTGGATTTTGGATACAATGCAATAATTACTTTATATTAATATTTGTATTTTAACCTTCAAAAGCATTTCAGCTGCATTAATTGCAGTGAATGCTGCATTTTGAATCTAAGCAGTACTTTAGCTACATTATATCCTCAAGTAAAATTCAAAGTTTGTGTGTCATTACTGAAACTTATCTGCACCAATGTTATCGAAATTCAAAATGAAAAAAATGTAAGGTCCTACTAGCTAGAAAGAATGGGTACAAAAAATAATTTGTGCCCACTGCTGTGAGCATTCTGAATAAGAACATAATAAATAATCCCCTATATAGTTCATGTGCACTGCTGCTGTAAGTGTTTTTAAGTGTTTTATGTGTCTCTGTATTTATGTGCCAGATTGCCAAAGACAAATTTCCATTTCATGTAAATTTAATGGACAATAAGGTTTTTCTTATCTTATCTTATCTTAAAAGATTTAAAACTTAAATCTGATTCACTTAGTGTTTGATGGATTTAAAAAACCTTTGCAATTTGATCCACTTAAGACATTTTCTTTTTTTAAACTAATATTTTAGATGGTTAAGGATCTATTGAACCTTCAAGACTGCTAATGTCTGATGATTACTGAACCTCCATCATCAAGCTAACTAGCTATATCAGTAAACAGGTAATATCAGTTTTTACAGGTAAGGTATGCTCAGTACTGTTAGGACAAGTATTGGCAAGTACATTTTAGTTACAGGTTAATTCAAAGTCCTTTTTCTAAATTAAAGTGGTGTGTATTTCTAACCATAATTTAGAGCAAACAACACAATTAATCAGAAGTGTATGGACACAGTGATTATGGAGCTATTGATGTTCTATTGTCTGACGGTGTCTATTGTTAGTATGAACAATTAAAATATGTATATAAATGCACTGAAATGCTTTGGAGGAAAACAAATGCATGTGCATGGATGTAGGTGTGGTCTACAAGTGCATGCTTTTTGTTCCGATTGAAAAACTTGTCTCAGTTCTATGGTATTAACACAAAAAGAGCGGTCTGTTAAATGTCACCCAAACTGCAAAAGAACAGGTGTGCATCACTCTCTGTGGTCGGACTGTCATGAATATGAAGTCTTTACTGACTACCGTAGTCCGATCAAATGTTATTAGCGCCGAAAAGACGAATATCGAAAATAAAACTAACTTTACCGTGGTGCCCAGGTTATGTGTGGGTGGCGGCTGCCGTTGAAGTTTGGATGATGGGAGGTTCTGGTTGAGTTCTCTTGGGGGGACCCAGTACTTAATCATGGTCCTAACAGTAGATTTAGGCTTTATAGGAGTTTACCTATTTTATTGTTGTAGTCATTGCCTGATCCATGAAGGTAATTTGACCTTTCTCTCCTCACATTTACACACTAGTGAAACGGAAGTCATGGTGACTGCTTAAGAGTTTCATTTGTTCAAAATAATTTCTTACTGCTCCCGTTCAGTGAGACCTTAGCTATTATTATTATTATTATTATTATTATTATTTTCTCAGTTAAGACAATTATAGGGGTAGAATTTTTTTTTTGGACTGAATTCACAATTAAATATTAGATTTCAGTCATATTTTCAGTGTGATATTGAGCTAATTAACCAGGATATTTTTCATAAATTTTCTTTGTTCGACTCCAGGGTGTTAGCTATGCATTATGACCCCAGATTCATTTTTTTATTATTATTTATTTATTTTGAAATGAGGCCAGATAAGAGCAGAGTGTCAATTAAGGTTCTAAGACACTGTAGTATGCGAGTTTGAAACAATTCATGACTACAGAGTTCAGTTGGTCTTTAGGCATCCAGACAGGAGCTCATCTGTTAGGAACCGATATGGTGACAGTGATATATACCTTTTAACTTCGTTTGGCCCTTGCCACTTTGCAAGTAAGCTGGTGTCTAGAACGAGACCCTTTTCTCCCTTGAAGAACTCAGGGTTTCTTGCTGCCCTGTCGTACCACAGCTTTTGCTTGCTCAGTGTGTTCTCAGTATTCTCCCAGACTCAAGATGTCAACTGACTAAACTCATATTTTGAGAACATATGACAACATGATCAGTTTCTGACTTGGGTTTTCTCCTTCCCAAGCCTCTTTTAAGACATCCAGTGGGCCTCCTGACTTGCCTTGAATACAAGAGATCAAATGGGGAAAATCCTGTTGTGGCTTGTGGGACCTCCCTGTATGCGAAAGCCATGGTGAAGCATTCTACCATTCTGTCATTTTGAGGATGGTATGGCATGGTCTTTATGCCCCTTATACCTAGCAAAAAAATCTCTAAGTTGTCTAGATGTAGAGTTTGTACTCTGGACGGTTAGTTTCTCTTTAGGTATTCCTACTCTAGCAAGAAGCTTTATTAAAGAGTTTACAATCTGACATGTTTTGACCTTTTCTTAGAGGAAAAGCCTCAGGACAACATGTCAAGTAACTTAATCCTAGATCACTAGGATGTATCGGTTCCCTCTCCTGAGTTTTGATAAGGTGCCAAAAACATCCATGGCAATGCTTGAAAATGTCATATCAGTAATTCGCAAGTTATTTAAAGGGACTCTGTCTGTTTTTGTTTGTTTGTTTTGTTTTGTTTTTTTTTGACATTGCCATTAAAATCAGCTGGCTATCCTATTCCATGTTTTTGCCTCGCTTAGGTGACCTGCCCATGGTTCTGAGTAAGTCTCATCACTTCTGGCGCAACTCAAGGTGGCTGCCTGTTCCAGTAGCTCCATGTCTGCGTCTTCTATTTTTTATAAATAGCGTCTTTTTGTCCACTTTCTTTCTTCTGTGGATATTCAGGCAGGGTCTAAAGCTGTTGCACAAATTTTTAAAACTGTTTTTAGACTTTGCAATGGATAATTTAACAGAACCGTCCACAGCCTCACTTTCCTCCACCACAGCCATTCAAACGGTGACCATCAGCAACCACTGTCTACAATTGACACCTCTCACCCTCCCCTGGAATGTGCAGTGATGTTACATTCATTGCTAATCAGATGAAGATTGAACTGAAAAAATTCGAACAGAGCAAAGCAGCGGGACCTGATGGCATTGAACCCAGGGTGCTGAAACTGTGCGCGGAGCAGCTGTGTGGAATTCTTCAGCACATCTTCAATCTGAGCTGCAGCCTGAAGAGAGTCCCAGTTATGTGGAAAACATCTTGCGTGGTTCCTGTACCCCAAGAAAAGGCAACCGACAGCACTGAATGATTATCAATCGGTTGCACTGACATCCCACTTAATGAAGACACTTGAAAGGCTGATGCTAGCTCATCTGAGACCTCTGGTCAAAATAGCCCTTGACCCTCTGCAGTTTGCATACCAGGATGGCATTGGAGTGGATGATGCAGATATCTACCTGCTGGACAGAACGTACTCTCACCTGGACACATCAGGCAGCACTGTGAGGATCATGTTCTTCGATTTCTCCAGTGCATTCAACACCATACAGCCTGTGCTGTCAGGGGAGAAACTATAGCAGATGCAGGTGGATAAATCCATCATCTCATGGACAATGGGCTATCTGACTGGACAACCTCAGTATGTGCGACTGCAGGGCTGTGTCTCAGACAAGGCTGTGTGCAGTGTTGGGGCACCCCAAGGGACTGTGCTCCAAACTAATTAGGAAGGCTGGCTCTGTTGTAGGAGTCAAGCTGGACTCTTTGGAGGTTGTGGCAGAACAGAGGATGCTCAACAAGCTGTTAGCCATCTTGAATAACACCTCGCACCCTCTGCATACTACACTGGATAAACAGAAAAGCACATTCAGTGGCCATCTGTTACAACTGCTCTGGGTTAAAGAGCGCCGTGTGAGATCTTTCTTACCTACTGCTATAAGGCTCTACAACGATTCTCCTTACTGCAGAGAAGGTACTGATCTTCTGCTGTCTGAAGTGTACTGAACCACATCATTGTATCTCCTCTCTGATTAACACACACTGTGCAATACATCACAACAATTACTGTGATGATACTTTCAATATGCACTTTATACTATAATATTAATGTGACTAAGAATTGGTTTGTCTGTATGTGCTTTAGTTTACCTCATATTACTCAGTCCCTGCTGTATTGTAAATACAATAAATCTGTCTCATATGCCATGTAAATATATGAATAGATATACTTTTATTTGATTTCTCTTGTACTTTAATGTCTAGATTTATTTCTATTTTCTATTTTTCTGCATAGTATATGTAAGTTTATGTGCAATTATGTCTTGCTACTGTAACACAGCAATTTCCTCCAGGATCAATAAAGATCTATCTATCTATCTATCTATCTATCTATCTATCTATCTATCTATCTCTGATTTCAGAACTTCTTGTCTTAGGCATTTGGGGACCATTAGCTGCTCAATATTTCTTTTGACCCTGTACCGTTTGTCTCCTTTTACAACTTGTTGGCAATGTTTTCCTATTAGCCCACTTTCTTTCCTGCCCTTAGCAAACAATGGCTTAAGCATTTCATCTTGCCTTTGTAATTCCACTATGTTACCTGGCAGTGCACTTGGCTCAATAGCTGGGATTTTTCGGTTGTTCTGTTATTTTGGTGTCTTTAATTTTCTCTTGTCCTTTTTCTCTGTTAGTTTTTTCCTTTTTACTTCTGCCAAATATGGCAATTCATTTAGCCAAACTTCTTGCTAGCTAGATCTTTTTGTTTAGATTGGAGTCTAGTCACTACCATTGCCTCTACCTCTTTTGGTTCTGTGTTTAAAAGATATGTTAAAACTGGACAGATGATATAATCCCTGCCCAACATGACTGCATAGGGAGAATTTGCATCATGCTTACACTTAGTAGGTAAACTTGACTCTTAATCAAAATTTGCTTCAGCTGTAGGATAAACTTGCTTGTCTCCATGGATGTATGTAACCCTAAGTTTGCCAGTGTGAATTAGCTGTGGCAGGCATTGAGCCGTAATGAGCGTTTGACTGGCTCCTGTGTCTACCAATACTTTGAAAGTTTTGTGATTTATTTTCACTGGTATTACAGTCTCACTGTTGCTGTACTGCATAAAATTATTACTCTATGCTATCGGGATGTAACATAACTGGTTTGAGAGAGTAGCAAACTTGCGACAAGGATTTTATGCCCTATTTTTTTTTTTAGCAGCATTTCCTCTGCTTGCTGTCTAAAGCTAACATAGGTGCTCTTCCCCATAGCCTTTATTCAAACATCCTTGTGAGTTTGTTTGTCTAGGAGGCTGCATAAGACCATCGCCAAACCCGCTTTCAAACTTACCAGACCTCCAGCTGGAGTTTGGGCTGCTTTTTTTGAGTTGGTACTCTGTCTGTCTGCCTTGCTGCGATTAATTCTGCCTTTTCCATAGCTTGGTTCACTGAAGTTGGAATTGTGCTCGATCATCCACCTCTGAAGTTCTGGATTCATCATTCTCAAATACTGTTCGAAATTGATGCTGTTTCCTATTTCCTCTTTGGTTTTCAGTGTCATCCACTTTTCATACAGTTCTTTCAACCTGGTAAAAAGTTTTCTTGGTGCTTTGCCCTTGAGCACTCTGCTGTTGTGGAAACACTGTCTCTAAGTCTCCTTGTTCATCTCATACTTTTTCAGGATGGCATCCTTCACTCGCTTGTCCCAGGCATCCTTCACTGTCCACAAACACGTACACCACTCTAGCTTTACCCTCTAGCAGTGGAACAAGATGAAGTGCCCAATCCTCTCTCTGTCACCCCTCTGTGCCATCCGCTCGAACATAGTGAGGTACTGCTCAATGTCGTTTTCTTTGAACGACGGCATTATTTGGGTCTGATATACTGTTTTATGCACTTCTTGACTGTGACTTGTGCTCACTTGTGCTGGTCTCAGAATCTGTGCTTGAGTTTGTGAATACACCTCTGCACCTGCACTGTTGCTCTGATGCTGTTGACCTTCTCTCTGTTCTGTCTGCTTTCTTCTCGTATCAGGTCAAATTGGTGCTGTAGTGAGTACCACTTCTGTTCTTGTTTAGCCGTTTCTCTTTGAAAACGCTCATCTCGTTCATGTTGGGCTTTGACAAAGGATTGGAACATTTTACTCAGGTGTTTTATACTCTCAATTGCAGTACTTGTCCATGTTGGTGATACTGAAGCAGATGTTTATAATCCTCTTCTTCTTCAAAGACAGCTTCCTCCTGTATCAAATTTTGTGCTGCTTAAACCTTTTTAGGAGTCATTGCGCAAACAGTCTCTGTTTTGAATTATACTCATTCTTACGTCTTGTCTTTCAGACTCTGTTTTCTTCGTTAATGAAGCTCCATTGTGAAGAAACTGCTGAAGTCTTTTGTTGGCTGTCACTTGCTCCAGCTTGGTTTCTGTTTCCGCCAAGACCCCTGTGCCGCCATTTTCCTGCAATCATGGTAAGTGTACACCTTTATTTTTTTTCACTGTCTCTCTAACGAGATGTAACACCTTAGACAGTCTTGATGTGTTCTAGTCACTGACATCACATTTTGTACACTTAAATCATTGTTTTAGTTGTTCTGTTTTATTTATTTTCCTTAATGAAAGAATAAATGAATCATATTAGTACTCTTACAGTTAAACCACTGAGCATACTTTTGGTCTTGCTGGCTATACTATCTCTATATTTTCTCTTATTTTATAAAATTTATTGCTGGAAACAATAATGTACAAATAAGTTAAAGGATAGGTGGATTTGGAAAGCTCATTCAAGAACATGCATTACTACGACGGGTGGGGGGTATTTTTATGTTGCTTAACTGCTTTGGTGAATTTAGCTAATAAGGATGTCCTGCGTAGTGACTGGAGTGACTCATTGCACACTATATTGCCAAAAGTATTCACTCACCCATCCAAAGCATTGAATTCAGGTGTTCTTCCATCACTTCCATGGCCACAGGTGTATAAAACCAAGCACCTACGCAAACAGACTGCTTTTACAAACATTTGTGAAAGAATGGGTCACTCTCAGGATCTCAGTGAATTCCAGCGTGGTACTGTGATAGGAAGCCACCTGTGCAACAAGTCCAGTCGTGAAATTTCCTCGCTACTAAACACAGTCAACTGTCAGTGGTATTATAACAAAGTGGAAGCGATTGGGAACGGCAGCACAACCACGAAGTGGTAGGCCACGTAAAATGACATAGCAGGGTCAGCAGATTTTCACTGTTTTCACTGGTGTCTTACATCACCAAGTGCAATGCAAAGCGCCGAATGCAGTGGTGTAAAGCGCCGCCACTGGACTCTAGAGCAGTGGAGACGTGTTTTCTGGAGTGACAAATCACGCTTCTCCGTCTGGCAATCCGATGGATGATTCTGGGTTTGGTGGTTGCCAGGAGAGCAGTACTTGTCTGACTGCATTGTGCCAAGTGTAAAGTTTGGTGGAGGGGGGATTATGGTGTGGGGTTATTTTTCAGGAGTTGGGCTCGGCCCCTTAGTTCCAGTGAAAGGAACTCTTAATGCTTCAGCATACCGAAAGATTTTGGACCAGTGCTCAAAGCAGGGTCTATAAAGACATGGATGAGCGAGTTTGGTGTGGAAGAACTCAACTAGCTGCACCTCAACCCAATGAATTAGAGCGGAGACTGCGAGCCAGGCCTTCTCATCCAACATCAATGTCTGACCTCACAAATGCGCTTCTGAAGAATGGACAAAAATTGCCATAAACACATAACTTAACCTTGTGGAAAGCCTTCCCAGAAGAGTTGAAGCTGTTATAGCTGCAAAGGGTGGGCTGACATCATATTAAACCCTATGGATTAAGAACGGGATGTCACTCAAGTTCATATGCGTGTGAGGGCAGATGAGTGAATACTTTTGGCAATATAGAGTATGTCTATAAGAAGCACCATATGAAGGACGTCAGTTTGTCCTTTTTCTGGCTTGGTCTGTGTTTGTATGCTCTTATTAGAATTTTGGCCATCCTGGATCGTAGTGAAGCTCATCTTTGCTTTCTCACATGAATAAGATAAGAACGTTACCTTGTGCATGTTTTAAAAAGCCTCTACAGTTGAATTTTGGGTATGTGGGTATGTTGTTGAGACAGGTAGCCCCGAAAGAATATTGAACAAATAACAGAATAAAAAATGACTTTAAAAGGGTTAAATCTCCTATAATCTAATGTTATCTCAGTAAAACATTGTTTTACAGAAAAATATTTTTCTATTTATTTCAGTTAACTTCTTTAATCCCTGATCAACCAGTGTTTTCCCTCCCCTTGTTCTCTTCCAGAATGATGATCTTTTGCAAGTCTCATGCTCCTAGTGATGACTTTCCTGCAAATTTCTAATTAACATCCACACACACATCAATATCTTGAAACTGCTGAAATAAGGAAAGATTGAATATGACAACATGGTGTCCAGAAGCTCCGGTATTCAGAAAACATCTGCTGCTCTCCACCTGAAGACACCTCGCACACCAACACAAAAGAACACAGGCAAAAAAAGAACTCACCACTGCTCAGAGTGTGGAAAGAGTTTTACTAAACAGAGTGATCTCCAAAGACACCAGCGCATTCACACACGAGAGAAACCGTATCACTGCTCAGAGTGTGGACAGAGGTTTACTGTACAGAGTAATCTTCAAAGACACCAGCGCGTTCACATCGGGAGAGAAACCATATCACTGCTCAGACTGTGGAAAGAGTTTTACTATACAGAGTAGTCTCCAAAGACACCAGCGCATTCACACAGGAGAGAAACCGTATCACTGCTTTGACTGTGGAAAGTGTTTTACTATACAGAGTCATCTTCAAAAACACCAGCGTATTCACACAGGAGAAAAACCGTATCATTGCTCAGAGTGTGGACAGAGTTTTAGTCAACAGAGTCATCTCCAAGCACACCAGCGCATTCACACAGGAGAAAAAGCGTATCACTGCTCAGAGTGTGGAAAGAGTTTTACTAGACAGAGTAGTCTGCAACTACACTTGCGCATTCACACAGGAGTGAAACCGTATCACTGCTTTGAGTGTGAACAGTTTTATGAGTCAGAGTCATCTCCGAAGACACCAGCGCATTCACACCTGAAAGTATTTTGTGGAAAAAACTTCAGTTATTTACTTTTAAGATGCACACATGATTTGATGTCTTTCAAAGAACAAAATACACATATGATTTTGGGTTTAATACCTGGGGCAGAAATGAGTTCTTCATATAATATTATTTAATAAAAAAGGAGAGAAAGAACAGCTGAGAACTGACGTGGTCCACCTTTTTTAAATCTTTGTAAGAAGTCATTCCCAACATACATCCAAAACTCCTTCCAAGCGGCCTCTGACTTTTTCAAGCAACTCAGAAAAAAAAAAACATCTGGAGGTCTGGAGTCTGGAGGTCAAGAATTATTAAAAAAAATATATATTTATTAACAGTATGGCTGCCACGTGCCAGTTAAGCCCCTCTGAGTTTGGCTTAATTCACATAAATGGCTACAGATAAATATTCTTTTGGCCAATTCTCATCAAGCTCATCAGTCCTGTACCCCACATGATTTTGTGGAAGCCCACCAAGTTTGATACGGATTACTCAGTAGGGGGCGCTATAACCAAAAATCTCTTTCTCAGCAACCGCTTGGCCAGTTGAGCTGAAACTTTGCATGCTGTATCCATGCTAGTATTTACATGGTCTATTCAGAACACCTGAATCATTGGACAAATATGGCCGCCATTGGCCAATAAGATTTCAACAGGCATTTGGAGGGCTTAGCATTGGCCAGTCTTCACAAAAATTATATCATGTGTCCACATATCATAGGCAGTCTCTAATAGCCTATAATGTTTGACCTCAATTTGCCTTGAGGTGGTAGTATTATACATTTTATTGTAGATCAAAATAAATCAATTCATATCATTGCTTACACTGAGAATGACATTTTATCAAATACAAGTCTTTTAGAATTCTGTAAAGTGATTGATTAATGTTTGAAAATTTAGCTTTTCGACCTAGTCTGTGGATTTTAAGACAGTTGTTTCAATTTTGGTGTTAAAACAATCTGTGGAGTCCGTAGGTAAATAATTGTCAAAAAAAAGTTGACTTTATTGCAAAGAACGGCCATGAGACACCAAAGAATCTGTTTGGCCTGGCCTTTTCTGACTTAGATTCTTTAGTTTTTAAGTGATTGTGATAAATCTTGGTAAACATATACATTACTATTTTCTGAGAAAACATGCAAAGTTTCATTTAAATAGTCATAAGCTCCTACAGTAGTTAATCTAGTGCGTAATTAAAATATTATTTTTTCTATGATTGAAATAAAGAAAAGATAATTGTTTCAAATTACACATCTCATTAACACCCAAAACATTGCAATCATATGTATGTTCCAAAATTGTACAGTAAATATGGACATTTGACTTAAACCTAGGTTGGCCACGTACTCATTTAAGGTAATATCTTTTCTGCCCAGTAGAGGGAGCATCAGCATTAAATGGAAATTATGACTTCAAACATATTTATGGTTAGAGTCTTTGCAACATCTATCTTGTTTCTGTATTTTATGTTTTCCAATGAGCCAAGCAATTTTGCATATACAAGTCTTTAAAAAACAACTACTGTTTTCTGTAAATCATCAGAGTTTAAAACTGATGTTTTCATATTGCTTGCTGAAATGTTTTTACAGCATCTCAAACTTGGTCTCAAAACAACCATGGAAGCCTCAAGATCGATAATTATTTAAAAAACCTTGCCCTTTAAGCACAATTTTATTGCAAGTTATGGATCACTCAGTTCAGTCCAGCCTATTTGGACAAAGGACCACAAATCTGTCACTTATGCTCTGATTATGACCAGAATTGATATATACATTGACAATAATCAGCTGAGGAAACGTATGACATTTAGCTTGAGTTGGCTCTTACAATGCTCAGTGTACTGCCAACAATCTAAAATGTAATTATTCCTGTTGAAGATTAAAATAAAGACATGACTATTGTTTCATATTATGCATTTTAATGAGGATTAACACTTTGCAAATATGTATAGGTTGCATATGATTTCCTGTACAGTTATAATTTGATTTCAACAAATTTTAATTAGAGCAAGAGGTGTCACCAGATGGAGCCAAATCAGTAACTGCAAGTGTCAATGTTGAAGTACGTAATAAAAAATATACAATTAGTGGAAAGCTTTACTGTATGTCTTTCGGTCAAGACCAATTTTTTTTTTTTGCTTTCCACTGAGCCTAACAATTTTGCAAATACAAGTCTTTAAAACTTTCAATAATTGCATAGTTGAAAACAGATGGAGAATAGACATTTTCTTACTAATTCTTAAGTTTAAATCAAATTTCTTTTTTCTTAAAACTATCTAAATTATTGAAAATATCATGACCTTTAAGCACAGTGTGGCTGAAGATTTGAATATATTGATGTGAACTGGCTTATTCTGCTGTAAAAGGCTAAAAATACGTCAAAAATTGTCTGATTATAAACAAATTGACACAAATATAAAAATTACAAACTGACAGTGTATTATGATTTCAGTTGGAATTATAGTATTCAGTATTAGTTACAGTAATTGCAAGGCAGGAACTAATTCCCACAATGGTGCTTGGTTCCTTGTTGCTCTGTACTAATAAATTGACACCAAAAACAGGTCTGCTGAGGGCCTCTTGTAGCTGACCATGAAAACATCTGCTTTTGAAGTTTAAGGTCGTGAGTTTGATTCCCTGTCACAGATGTTTCATGGTGCTGTAGTAGTTGTTATAAACACACACTTAATTATCTTTATCTTAAGGAAGGGTCTTTCTTAAAAACCCAACGATTTGCTGCCTTCTATGAAATTTGTTTATGCTGCTACTTTGTCCTAAAATTGTGTGGGCATCCTTGTTGCTTTCTTTCAATAAATTGTTTCAAAAACTGCAGTCATGACACAGATGTCTTATGGCTCACGATGAGAGTTTCTGCCTTTGAACTCCAGGGTTGTAGGTTTGAATCCCTGTCATGGACGTTAAAATGAGTTGTGTAGATTATAGCAGATGTATCACCTAATGGTCTTAATCATAGGAAAAGGTGATCTTTCTTAAAAATCTAAAGATCTGCTGCATTCTACACCCTGAGGCCGCTTCTTTACTCCTCTATGTCTTCCTGGTACTTGGACCCCGCAGATTGCTGCTTGCCACTTACGGGCTATATTCTTTTTTTATTATTTGAATTGTACGATTTTTGAGTGGTCTTCATTTGTTTTATCATGAATCATGTTTTCAGCAAATGAACTGAAAAGCTTAAATATGCATGCTCATTTGGAGTTGTGTTTTCCAAGTTATGTTGAATATTTGGCTTTGTGTGTCAATTAAAATAGGTTCACTGGCTGTCACACTCCCGTACTGCTTTTTTTTGTCAGAGGCCTATATCCCCATTATCTAGATACACAAACTTCTAGAATCAATACAAATACCGTGGAATTAACTGTGGTCTTCACTCATTCTGCAAACTGGATGCAGTCAACTCTGCCTCCTCCAGAATTTTCATCATCAGTCTTGCTAATATAGGCCTTCAGAACATGCTCTGTTATTAGTAAGGGTTCACTGATTAATAATTTGATTGCTCATTAAGTGCCCCAAGGTTCTGTCCATGAGCCCATCCTTTTTATATTATGCTTTTCACCTGTAGGTCAGATCAGAAGGTCTCTGTGCATGCTCCACCAAAGAGCAGCTCCACTCCTGAATCCTGCAGTCATTGTTACTGAGGTCCAGAGAATTTTTAATATATTATTAATATATGTTCTGGATTTTAACCCAATTATCTCCCCAATTTAGCCGTTGCCAATTCCACCCGCTAGTTAGGACTCCCCCAATCACACGATACTAGCAACGCTAGGAGGGTGAAGGCTAACACAGGCTTCCTCCGATACCTGTGAAACCAGCCACCACTTCTTTTCGAACTGCCACTCACGCAACGACATTGGACAGCTGAACGCGCTCGTGGGGGGGGTGAGGGGCCATCCTACCCACCCAGAGAGAGCGAGGCCAATTGTGCTCTCTTGGACTCCCGGCTACGGATGGCTGTAGCATCACCAGGTATCGAATTCGCAATAGTGCTTTAAAGTACCTTAAAATCATATATTAAACAAAATAATTAATGTTGAATAATAAATGATTAGATAGATTTTGTGTTTTTTTTTGTTTTGTTTTGTTTTGTTTTGTTTTTTTTTTGTTATAACACACATTACAATATTTCCAAACCCCTTTGGGTTCTGTACATGTACTGTACGTTTGAGTTCTCCTAAAGTATTTCAATGATGTTGAGGTCTGAGACTGTGAGGGTGACTGCAGAACCTTCACTGTAATCCGCTGCAGCTGTTGAAGGTTCAACTTGGCAGTGTGTTAAAGTCCAAATGCACCACATTCATGTATCATGCATACAAACTGTCCTCCAACAATGTCTGATAATCTGCTGCATTCATTTTCCTTTAATTCTGACCAAATTTCCTGCAGTTGTTTATACGATAATCTATTTATTGAATGTGTTCCGTTATTCTTATTCCATTAGTTTACGTGATATTTGTGTAAATTCATAACTGCTGCAGTAAATAAACGGTCTGCTGCTCTTATGAACTTCTAGCCAGTCGTAGCGCAGGAGGCGGGGTTTGTCGGAATACGGGTGGGATTAGAAAAATAACGCATCCAGATCCACAGTGGTGACGTCAATGGGGGGGCGCTAGTATAACGGTGGTTCTTCAAAGACGATAAGGAGAGAAGAAGAGCTCTGCGGTATTAGAGGGAAACAGGAGCTGATCTGATAACTCACTCTTACAGAAATAGAGAGAAACAGGGGCTGATTTGCTGACGGTAAAGAGCTGTTTATCTCTTTTTCACTCTGTTTACACTGTTTATAACTCACTCTTACAGAAATAAAGAGAAACAGGAGCTGATCTGCTGAAGGTAAAGAGCTGTTTGTCTCTTTTTCACTCTGTTTACACTGTTTATAACTCACTCTTACAGAAATGGAGAGAAACAGGAGCTGATCTGCTGAAGGTAAAGAGCTGTTTATCACTTTTTCATTCTGTTTACACTGTTTATAACTCACTCTTACAGAAATAGAGAGAAACAGGAGCTGATCTGCTGAAGGTAAAGAGCTGTTTATCACTTTCACTCTGTTTACACTGTTTATAACTCACTCTTCTATCCTATAGATTTTCTATAAGTTACTCAGTAATGAAGCACTTTGTACTTACGGTCAAGTTTATTTTACTGCTAGTACTTGTTCTTTTGTTTAACAAAACCCGGATTCCAGCGATTGTAAACAAAAGTTGTTCAACAGTGGGCAAGAAATGCGCAATGCTAGTTATCGTCATGAACACAGACAACAAACGCTCACATTTCTCACAACTTAATTTGAAGCAAGAACTGTGATGTTCACAATATTTATATAGTGACTTAAAAATAGAATGTGTTAAAATGTGCAGGTGAGAGTACATTTGTTAATTCATTGCGTCTAAACCTTTTATCTCTCCTGCGCATATTGGACAGCACAACGAGAGCAAAAGGTAGTGTCTACGTCATTGCGGCACGTTTATTTACTAGCAAGCAGAATACAATTGCCTGGACTTCCGTCGATTACCCTCACCTCTCTTGGGGGAACCCAGTGCTTAAGCATGGTCCTAACAGTGGATATAGACTTTTTAAGAGTTAAATAACACCTATTTGCTGTTTTTCTTTCAAACATTATCCACAGAAAGAGACCTACTGCAAACAGACTGCACAGCAAATACTATTCATTATTTAGGTATCTATTCCCTTAGTAAGAACATATTAATACGTTACTGTGTTCTTCAGATCCTAGCATTCCCAGCACTGTAGAGAACCACCTTTTATCTTTCAAGATCAGGCTGCTTTAATACATGGTCATGAGGCCATCCTCTTCCTCAGCTCTTTCATAACATTTATACTTTTGGATTGCGGTGCACCACATGTAGTGGGACACGGTGTCCCCAGTAGTGTGAGGCTATGAGCAGGAAAGAAACCTTGGGTTCCCCTTTAAGTACCGTCGCACACGTCTCGATAGGTTCAAGTGCTCTAAATCATTTATTGTCAATCGTACAGAAAATTAATATTTACATATTTACAGCAGTGTTCAAGGTTTAAAAGCAAAACTAGTTTTAATGTGACTCCATTAGCTCCTCAGCTAATATTCGGCAGCAATTCAAGTAAACCCTAAGTCAGGCTTTATAGTCTAAGTCCCTCCCTAATTAAGGCTGGAACATACCAATGCAGAGAATAGGAGTAATAATACAACACTGGCTTGTCATCAACCCATAACACATCCATATGCTACATCAGCAATATTTATAAGGCCAGTTCTCATTTTGCACCAGTAAGTACAACCCCATTTCTAAAAAAGTTGGGACATTGTGCAAAATGTAAATAAAAACAAAATACAGTGATGTGCAAATCATTTAAACCCTATATATCATTGAAAATGCTTCAAAGACAACGTATCAAATGTTGAAACCTAGAACTGTATTATTTTTTGAAAATTATATGTCCATTTTGAGTTTGATACCAACAACATGTTCCAAAAAAGTTAGGATGGGGCAAAAAAAGGTTGGTAAAGTTGTGTAATGCTTAAAAAAAACCTGGTGGTTAATTGGCAACAGGTCAATAATATGGTTTGGCATAAAATGAGCATCTCAGAGAGGCTGAGTCTTTCAGAAGTAAAGATGAGGAGGGGTTCACCACTCTGTGAAAGACTGCACGATCAAATACTGCAACAATTCAAGAATAAAGTTTCTCAACATAAAATAGCAAAGAACTTCTGCTTTTCATCATCTACGGTCTTTGGGCCTTCAGAGGGCACTGCATTAAGAACAGACATGATTCTGTAGAGGAAATCATTGGATGTGCTCAGAAAAGCTTATGAAAAACACTGTCTGTGAAAACAGTTTGGCGCTCCATCCCCAAATGCTAATTAACTCTTAAACGCAAAGAAGAAACCACATATAAACAGGACTCAGAAATGCTGCCTTCTCTGGGCCTGAGCTCTTTTAAAATGGACTGAAGTTTCCTGTGGTCCGACGAATCAACATTTGAAATTCTTTTTGGAAATCATGGACACAAACACTTACAGAGTGATGTTAAAAGAAGAGGTGATGAGACACAATGGTAAACATGCCCACCATCCCAACTTCTTTGGAACATGTTGTTGGCATCAAATTCAAAATCGGCATGTATTTTTCAATAAACAATAAACATTTTTGTTTGACATTTGATTTGTTGTCTTTGTACTATTTTCATTGAAATATAGGATTTAAATGATTTGCACATCATTGTATTTTGTTTTTATTTACATTTTGCACAGCATCCCAGCTTTTTTGGAAATGGGGTTGTACATTTACATTCAGCTATAGTTATAATTAACTCTTTTTCTCTTTACAGGTTTTACTTTGGCTTTGCTTCCCCCTCTACAGGTTAGTTGTGACATCACCCAACTCCTGTAAGAAAACAGACCCCTGGGCCACCATTTCACTGAAATCAAGGTAAGTGTACACATTTGTCTCTTACAATGTTCCTCTCTAAAGAGGTGTAATGTCTTAAACAGTCTTGGTGATGTGTCCTGGCCACTGACATCATCACACACCCCCCTTCTCCAGCTTGTCACTCCTCTGAATGTCGAAATAGGAAGTCAGTTGTCACATTTTGACATTCTTTTCTTCACTTGGATTTGAAGGGCCGCAGTGACAAATACCAGCAGGGAATTCTGGCATTAGAGTCTTTCTCCACATCCACATGCAGTGCTCCATTTCCAGTGTGAATTCAGTAATTATTAGACAGTATTCTAAAGAGTCCAGGGCCTATTTCACTGCTAGGGTCACTTTCTCTATGGTAGAATACCTTGTTATCTCTTGGAAACAAGTTTCTGCTGATGGATAAGATACGTTTCAAGTCCTCCTCTTCACCTTGCACCCAGTACCCAGTACAGCACTCGGTCCCTTTCCCAACGCATCCCTCTACCCCAAATGGCCTATCGAAATCCGGGCTACATAGACCTAGTTTGGAACGTAGACAAGTCTTTAGGTCCTGAAATGCAGCCACACATTCATCAGTCTTTTGCTGAGATCTGTCAGTACCACTGCCCTGCTGGCAAAATCGGGTATGAATCTGTGATACCAACTGATCAAAACTAAAAAGGGGAAGTGGAGGATTGCACCCACAATGAAAAGGAGGGTGCAATCCTCCACTGCCCATGATGTAGCCCTAGTAGGAGGCTTAACACTTTGCCCAACTGCATTTTGCTGGATTTGCTGTTAATCCTACCTCAGTGATTTTCTGAAAACACTTTCAGTGTTGCAGGTGCTCCACCCATGATGTGCTATAATATAAATGACTACATCAATGTATCTTGCCGCAAACCCATCAGTTCCTATTAGGACCTCGTCCATGAGTCTTTTAAATGTAGCATTTGCTCCACACAAACCAAAAAGCATTACTGAAAAATGGTATAAACCACTCGCTACTCAAAAAGGTGTCAGTTCTTTCGCTGACCGGTTCGGTGGGAACAGTAACCCTTACACATGTCTATGGTTGTTAGGAATTTCACTTTCCCAAGCTTTTTAATCAGTTTGTCTGCTGTAGGTTATGGATCAAAAGCGGATATGGATACTACATTTAGTTTTGAAAAGTCAACACAAAATTTTAATGCTCCATTCTTTAGGGACCAGGGGCCATATTACAGAAAATTCTTTAGTCTGTGATCTGCTTTGTTGTCATGGCAACTTCATTTAAGACTGAATTTAGGACAGAAGCCATTACAGGACAAAAGTTCTTAAGTTTATAATCCTATCTTATTTCCAGATAAGAAAACTGTATTACAACACCAAAGTTACCAAACATCCTAAATATTTTCTTAATTTTAAGAAAACTCTAGAGCTGTCTTAACTTCTGTTTTAATCGTCTATTTCTATTGTTTTATGCAGTAATAGGCAGTGGCCCATGCTACTTGGCAAGTTATCTGGTATCTGATGTTACCAGTAGAACAAGAGCCTTTTCTCCCTAGAATAACTCACAGTTTCTTGTCCCTTTGTTGTACCACAGCTTTTCCTTGCTCTGAGTCTTCTCGGTGTTCTCCAAGACTTAAGAGGTCAACTGACTCATCTCTCATTTTGAGAACATAAGACAAAATGTTTCGCCTTGCATACAAGAGTTCAAATGGGGAAAATCCTGTTGAGGCTTGTGGGTCCTCCCTGTATGTAAACAGCAGATACGGAAGCCAGTCTGTCCCAGTCTGCTCCCATTTCTATCACATTTGTGCAGCATGCCTTTTAGCATCTTGTTAAAGCGTTCTACCGTTCCGTCAGTTTGAGCATGGTATGGCATGGTCTTTATGCCCCTTTTAACCTGCAATGTAAAAACCTCTAAGTTGTCTAGATGTAGAGTTCATACCCTGGACAGTAAATAAGCTGTATTAAAGCATTTACAATCGGATGTGTTTTGACCTTCCTTAGAGAAAACACCTCCGAGTAACATGTCGCATAATGAAGTCATAGACCACTAGGGTGTGTCTGTTCCCTCTCTGGGTTTTTGGTAAGGTGCCAACAATCTATAGCAATCCTTGAAAAATGGCACATAATAATTGACATGATAATTTAGGGATCTCTGTCTTTTTTTCAGGGTCTGATAGCTGATACTGTGGGCATGAATTACAGAATTTGATGACATCCAGATGTTGACGTTGCCAGTAAAATCAGTTGGTTATCCTATTCAATGTTTTTGGCTGGCCTAGGTGACCTGCCCATGGTTCGGAGTGACCTAATTTCAGAACCTCTTGTCTTAGGCATTTGGGGAAAACCTTTGCCCTTTTTCTCTGTTAGTTTTCTGAGTTTAATTGCTTCCAAACATGGCAATTCATTAAGTTTCGACCGTCTCGCTAGATGGCATTTTTTGTTTGGCTTGAAGCCTAGTTACTACCATTGCCTCTGCCTCTTTTTTGGATCCTTGTTTAAAAGATCTATTAAAACCGGATCCCTGGAACAAAAAAAGTTATCTATTTTTTTCAGTTAAAGTTTCACTTTAATCTCTGATCAACCGGTTATTTTATTTTTTTTTTTTCCCTTGTTCTCTTCCAGAAAGATCTCCTGCTCCTAGTGACGACTTTCCTGCAAATTTCAAATTAATGTCCACAAACACATCATGAAACTGCTGAAATAAGGAAATACTGAATGTGAGAATATGGTATCCAGAAGATCCGGTATTCAGAAAACATCTGCTGCTCTCCACTTGAAGACAACTCACAGACCACCAAAAAAGATCACTGACAAAAAAAGAACTCACCACTGCTCAGAGTGTGTACAGAGTTTTACTTCACGGAGTAATCTCCAAACACACCAGCGTATTCACACAGGAGAGAAACCATATCACTGCTCAGACTGTGGAAAGAGTTTTACTGTACAGAGTCATCTCCAAGCACACCAGCGCGTTCACACAGGAGAGAAACCTTATCACTGCTCAGAGTGTGGACAGAGGTTTACTGTACAGTGTAGTCTTCAAACACACCAGCGTATTCACACAGGAGAGAAACCATATCACTGCTCAGACTGTGGAAAGAGTTTTACTATACAGAGTAATCTGCGAACACACCAGCGCATTCACACAGGAGAGAAACCGTATCACTGCTCAGACTGTGGAAAGAGTTTTACTGTACCGAGTCATCTTCAAAGACACCAGTGCATTCACACAGGAGAGAAACCGTATTGCTGCTCAGAGTGTGGAAAGAGTTTTACTCTATGGAGTCATGTCAAAATACACCAGCGCATTCACACAGGAGAGAAACCGTATCACTGCTTTGAGTGTGGACAGAGTTTTAGAGTAAGTAGTTCCCTTAAGACACACCAGCGCATTCACTCAGGGGAGAAACCTTATCACTGCTCTCAGTGTGGGAAGAGCTTTAGTCAAAAGAATAATCTCCAGTCACACCAGCGCATTCACACAGGAGTGAAACCGTATCACTGCTTTGAGTGTGGACAGAGTTTTACAGTAAGTAGTAACCTTAAGACACATCAGCGCATTCACACAGGAGAGAAACCGTATCACTGCTCGGAGTGTGGAAAGAGTTTTACTACACTGAGTAATCTCCAATCACACCAGTACATTCACAGAAGAGAAAAAAGGTATCACTGCTCTGAGTGTGGAAATAGCTTCTGTCATTCAAATTTTAAGACACATACATGTGTAATCAGTAAATCGAAGTGTTTTGATTGAAGAAAAAAATATTTTGAGCTTCTGATCTGGGATAGAAATGAAATTTTCCAGTATTATTTTTATGAAATCAAAATAAGATTGTCAAACATCATATATGCTGTATCACCAAAAGTATTCACTCACCCATCCAAGTCATTGAATTTAGATGTTCCAATCACTTCCACGGCCACAGGTGTATAAAACCAAGCACCTAGGCATGCAGACTGCTTCTACAAACATTTGTGAAAGAATGGGTCGCTCTCAAGAGCTCAGTGAATTTTAACGTGGTATCGTGATAGGATGCCACCTGTGCAACAAGTCCAGTCATGGAATTTTCTCGCTACTAAATATTCCACAGTCAACGGTCAGTGGTATAATAAAGTGGAAGCAATTAGGAATGACAGGTACCCGGCCACGTAAAATGATAGAGTGTGGTCAGCGGATGCTGAGGCGTATAATGCTCCGAGGTCGCCAACTTTCTGCAGAGTCAATCGCTACAGACCTCCCAACTTCATGTGGTCTTCAGATGAGCTCAAGAACAGCGTAGAGAGCTTCATTGAATGGGTTTCCATGGCCGAGCAGCTGCATCCAAGCCTTACATCACCAAGTGCAATGCAAAGCGCCAGATGCAGTGGTGTAAAGCTCACCGCCACTGGACTCTAGAGCAGTGGAGACGTGTTCTCTGGAGTGACGAATCGTGCTTCTCTGTCTGGAAATCTGATGGACGAGTCTGGGTTTGGCGGTTTCCAGAAGAATAGTACTTGTCTGACTGCATTGCGCCAAGCGTAGTGTTTGGTGGAGGGGGGATTATGGTGTGAGGTTGTTTTTTCAGGAGTTGGGCTAGAACCCTTAGTTCCAGTGAAAGAAACTCTTAATACTTCAGCAGACAAAGAGATTTTGGACAATTTCATGCTCCCTACTTTGTGGGAACAGTTTGGGGATGGCCCCTTCCTGTTCCAACATGCCTGCGCACCAGTGCACAAAGCAAGGTCCATAAAGGCATTGATGAGCAAGTTTGGTGTGGAAGAACTTGACCGGCCTGCACAGAGTCCTGACCTCAACCTGATATAACACCTTTGGGATGAATTAGAGTGGAGAATGCGAGCCAGGCCTTCTTGTCCAACATCATTGTCTGACCTCACAAATGTGCTTCTGAAAGAATGGTCCAAAATTCCAATAAACACACTCCTAAACCTTGTGGAAAGCCTTCCCAGAAGAGTTGAAACTGTTATAGCTGCAAAGCGTGGGCCGATTTCATATTAAGCCCTATGAATTAAGAATGGGATGTCAATATAGTGCATATACATACGTTTTATAATATATATATATATATATATATATATATATATATATATATATATGTGTGTGTGTGTGTGTGTGTGTGCGCATATATATATATATATATATATATATATATATATATAAATAATAAACTATTTTTCCTGTCAAAATGTATAACCAAGGATGTGTAAAGTAGCAGCAATAAAATACCAAAACTAAGTCAGTTGTTTTTAATCAAGTAAATAAAAAAGTCAATCTAAATTTAAATGTTACATTTAAATAATACAGTCTGTGCTCTGCTTTCTGTCTAAACTCTGCTGCAACTAAATTCTACAATCACTGGTCTTTAGTGAAACGGAGGAAAGTCAGTATCTCTCTGTGCTCCTGTGAGAGTCTCGCGTTTATTTTGAGAGCGGATATTCACCGTTGCAGAGGAAACGCGCTCTGACGGAGCGGAGGGGAAAGTGGCGAATGTTTGTGGCGAACTTCTCTATGAACAGTTAAATTTGAACGATTTTGTGTAAACGTACAGCTGCCATGTGTGTACAGTTCTTCACTACCTCCTTAAACCATTAGTGAGTGGAGCAAAACATTTACGGAGAACAGAAGCCTGTTTGGATTTCCGAAACTGAAAGCACTGGTGGCCTCGACGCTAAGACGACGATGAAGTTTTTAAAACTAAGCGTCATCTGGAAAGTGAAGAAGGTCGCTGTGAATAATAGTTACTTGTTTCTCTGTTCCAACTCCATTAACGATTACAGAGACCAGCATTTCTAAGTGGAAAATGTTACAGCGCAGCTTAGAACAAAGTAGGACGGCTTTTAACACTAACATTAGCTAACTAACTAGCTCGCTAGCACAACTATCACCGCGTCTCGAACCACACATTTCTGTACTTCACACACTACACTAATGAGTGCACTTCTAATGGTATATGCTCTTTTTTACACACTATTTAGTGAGCTAGTATGCGGTCTGGGACGGGGCATATCTTACTGAAATTAATCTTCTTCACCCAATGAGCCACCGAGTTTCCTCTTCAGATACTCCAGTGTGGAAGATGTGCTCTGTGCCAGCTGAGCTTGGTTTTACAAATAGCACAACTGACCTTTTGTTCTAAGTTTTGCTCCCTTTTCGGGATTTTGTTCTTGAGGCTGCCAATGCGCTGTTGTTAACTCTCCAGGAAGCGCTTAATTTAAAAACGTTCCTAGTGAGCGTAAGAAAGACGCATAAGGACATCATCAACTAATCGACTACTAAATTAGTTGCACCCCTTATATATATAGATATACATATACATACATACATACATATATATATATATATATATATATATATATATGGCATGCCATTCAGGAAATTATTTATTTTTATTTTATACATAAAAATACTCTGAATATATGGAATGAAATCTGCGTCATCTTGTGTTTTCAATGTCTGAGGTTCCGTACGGTTGCAGGCAGTGTGTCGCTATGAGTGAATCAGCACAAAATCTAGTAGCTGCAATCCTAAATAATGAGGAGATAATTAACACCTTGGCAAACGCATGCACTGCTCAAAATAATACTGGTAACCGTATTCAGTACCGTTCTACTGATGAAGTTTATTCACTGTTTCACCGTGGAAGACCGAATGCAGTGACCCCCATAGGTCAGGCAATTCCCGTTTATCAGACAAGCGTTAATGCAGAAAGAAGCATACCTTTCACTTCACAGGAGCTCCCCACAACAACCCCTACCTACAATCTTCGCCCATTCACTCAGAAGGGCCCAAGACAGAGGAGGTAAGAACAGAACTGAATGCATAAAATTTTAGTTCATCATGAATCAGCAAAACCCAGAAATATGAGAGAGATTGTGTTAACTGTAACAATAAAATATGTTGAAAAATGTAGGCATTTAACAATTTGAGTCCCATACGCTGCGTGTAACTAACATTTCTAAAAAGCAAGCGTTGTTAAGAGTAATGCTTTTTTGCAGAAAGTCATATTCTCAACCTTTGTAATGTCGGCTCGCTAGTTCTGCCCAACAGCTATGGTGAGGGCGCCTTCAGCCCTGCTCCAAACAGCACCGCAGCACCACCAATGGAACGTGATAAATATATTTAAATAGTTTGATTTTCTTTCATGTGTTTAAAGGTTTTCTTTAATGTTTCAGGCACTAATTAGTTCAGGTTCTGTGGTTTAGTGTTTCACCAAAGAGGTAATTCTCCTGCCGGACCGTACAACTAAGCTTGTGCCAAGGCGTGCCACGAAAGCTTGGCTTTTCGAAAATGGACGTATAAAATATGCCTTGGAATTTGGCTGTGACTGGGACAAAGTAATGCAGGCAATAATGGCGGCCTTCCAGCCAGTTGTGGAGGGATGCAGGTAAGCTTTAATGTTTTGTCACGTTACATGTTTATTTTTATTTTTGCAATAATAAGTGTCACAATACTGCAATACTATGAAAGGTTCAGTGAAAAGATTTTTGTGGTGTGAATTAAATTATTTGTAAATTATTTGCTGCTGCGCATTTTGACAAGCTAAATTATGTTACAAAATACAGTCTTAAGTTAATATATTCTTAAATATCTTTTTCCTTTAAGCTTATATCCAATTAACTGAAGTTAGTTGAACTGAGTAGCTGAAAACAACTGACACAGCGGAAATTTCTGTGTGCAAACAAATGATGTATTTAAAACCAGAATCTTTCCATATACTGTAGTGTAGTCTTAGCCTTAACCGAAGAGAATATTCATTCATATCTATTCATCCAGGCATAATCATAATAATCTGCTCTAGATACTTTTTCTGACACTTTACCTGTAGTTTAGATTCTGTAGTCACTCATCACTTTATTACTGCTTTATTCTGCTATGATCATACTGTAAATAACAGGCATTATTAGTAGATGGAGATATGTCACTGCAATATTTTTACTATTAATGCTACAATCATGTATTTTCTGCACTTTAACAACAGCTGCAGTTGTATATGTAAACATATACAACCCCATTTCCAAAAAAGTTGGAATGCTGTGCAAAATGTAAATAAAAACAAAATTCAATGCAAATCATTTAAACCCTATATTTCATTAAAATTAGTACAGAGACAACAAATCAAATATTGAAACTGAGAAATTTTGCTGTTTTTTGAAATATATATATGCCTATTTTGAATTTGATGCCAAGAATATGTTTCAAAAAAGTTGGGATGGGGCCTGTTTACCACTGTGGTTCATCACCTCTTCCTTTAACAACACTATGTAGTGTTTGGGAACTGAGGAGACACTGCATTGGTTTAAAAGTGAAATGTTTTCCTGTTCTTGTTTGATACAGGATTTCAGCTTCTCAACAGTTCAGGGTCTCCTTTGTTGTATTTTTCATTTTCATTTTGTATTTTCATTCATAATGTTCCAAATGTTTTCAGTGGTGACAGGTCTGGACTGCAGGCAGGTCACTTTAGTACCCGGACTCTTGAAATATGGGGCAATGCTGCTGTAATACATACAGAATGTGGTTTGACATTGTCTTGTTGAAATAAACAAGGCCTTCGCAGTGGTTTTCAGAAATGTTTCTGAGCCCATGCAGTGATTTCCCCTACAGAATCGTGTCTGTTTTTATTGTTTCAAAAAACAATAGAAATTCCCAGTTTCAACATTTTATATGTTGTCTTTGAAATATTTTCAATGACATATATGTTCTAATTGATTTGCACAACAATTTTTTCACAGCGTCCCAACTTTTTTGGAAATGGGGTTGTATGTACACCGATCAGGCATAACATGTTTCTGTGCTCATTGTCCATTTTATCAGCTCATCTGCTGCTGCACAATTTGTGTTGGTCATACTCTAGTCCTTCATCAGTGGTCACAGGATGCTGCCCACAGGACACTGCCGGCTGGATGTTTTTGGTTGGTGGACTACTCTTAGTCCAGCAGTGACACTAACATGCCACTACCATCGTTCAGTGTTACTGCAGTGCTGAGAACAGTACCTGCTCTGTGAGGGTCCATGGGGGTCCTGACCACTGAAGAACAGGGTAAAAGGGGGCTAACAAAGTATGCAGAGAAACAGATGGACTACAGTCTGTAATTGTAGACCTATAAAGTGCACCTATATTGTAAGTGGAGCTGATAAAATGGACAATATTTATTATTTCCAAATGGATTTTAGTCAATATTAATTACAACCCTGTGAAAGTTACATTATAGTTCTGCGGTCAAATTATAACCATTACTGTTGGCCCTAAATATGATGCATTTGTTTATTTTTTTATTATTGTTTCAATGATTTAAAGATGACCTCGGAGAGAATAATAGAACAGATTGCTTCTAGAGTAATAATGACAGCACTGTATGCTTCAATATCACAAAAAGAAATGTGTGGGATGGAGCATCCAGAGCCATGGGCAGATCCAATTTTGCACCTGAGAAGAGGGTAGATGTTAAATTTACCGATGACTATGGGAACGTCTGAGGGTGCCGTGGACAATGGAGGACCCACTCGGGAGTTTTTCCGGTTGTGTCTACATGAAATCAAGGACAAAATTGGCATCTTTGAGGGTCCACCCAATGCTAAAGTCCTCACATGCAACTCTAAACGTACTTATGATTAGAGTAATTCATTATTGGTTATTATACATTACTTGAAATTATTCTTCAGGAAAAGTAAGAATTGTCCGCTTTTGTTTTGATAATACTTGTTTGAGAGGGGAAATTTAGCAATTAATACCATGATTAAAAAATAATAGTAAGTTCTCACAAAGATGGGTGACATTGTAACATAAGCATTATTTTTGGTGTATACTCTTGACATGTGATGTTTAATTTAATTTGATAACAGCAATGAAAGACAACGGGTACTTCTATGTTGGCCAAGTCATGGCAATGTCAATTGCCCATGGGGGCAGAGCACATGTTTCCTGTCTGAACTCTTCTATGCGTGTCTTCAAAAAGGGCCAGACAATGTAAAGGTCATAATTGGACAAATTGCTGATGAAGAAACAAGGTCACAGGTGCAGTTGGTAAGCATATTTTCCTCAGACAGCAAACAGTAATTATTAGTTGTCACTACAGTTCTAGGAGTATGTGTGCAGCCCTATAACAGGCTTTGCTGTTAGTTATCCGCTTTGTTGCTCCATCTCGGAACCCTGATGTGAAGGCTCTAACACGGTTCACCCTGGACCTGAAAGAGGAGGTGATGACCTTTGTTGACAAGGCTGCAGTATGTCACATCCCCATGTAAAACAGAGAAGAGTGATTAGCATGACAGCATTTTATACTGAGGGCCTGATATGTGATTGATACCTCCTGGTTGTGCAGTGAGATCTTCTCAGGGTGTCTTCTCAAAGGGACTTTTTCAAGGTGACCAGACAGGGCCTTGAAAGAAAACCAATAGCAAACCCACTAGAGGGCACTGCACATACGAAATAGAATTTTTCATTTTGCATGCACTCATTAACGTAAGTTAAACATTTGTGTATCTCCATTCAAAATAAAAGTTAATAAATATTTCTTATTTAAATGCCCTAACGTTGTTTTGGTATTTTTAGATCTCAGAGGCTGAGACTGAATCAGAGCTGCAAAATGCAGTTGCGCAGGAGGCAGTTTGATCAGTCTTGCTGGTCACAGTGTTCACATAACACTGGGGAAACAAACAAAAGACTGCTTTGGATTTGGCTCACTGGTATATCCTCCAGCGGACCCGTGCACCTTTTTGTTTGCACAAGTACTATAATACCTTGGCCAAAAAATACAGCCTTGTTTTGTGGTGGTGAAAATGGTGGAAATGCAGGAGATAAAAGAGGAAAGCAAATACAAAAGCTTACTTTTGAATTACTACCATACAATGTTATGTATGGAAAAAAAATATGTCATGGTTCTTCAGATCCTGCTTCTCCCTCACATGGAAAATCTCTAGTTTGCACCCCAGGATCCAAATCACATGAACTTTACATAAGAATTTGTTTACCTTTTGCTAGGTTCAGAGATGGCTTAATGTCTCTAGGTGTCCTAGATGCTCTCCAGAACTACCCTCTACAGTTGAAGTGAAGAGTGAAAAGGCTTTAACAGCAACAGATGTAGAGAATCATTCCGGATCAGTCACTCCAAAAGAGGGAGTAATGCATTTCAACAGGAGTGTCGGACCCTGGCTTTCTGGCAAGACTATCTTCAGGATGCTGAATGTAAGTTTGGCATTTGGTACAATGTTTCAACATCACACATTATTCTCTAATTTTATTTTTGGCTGCATCATATGTTTCATATAAAACATCTAAGAACAAGCAATCCAACACTGTATCTTGATTGTTATGCCTGTTGTGCACTAATAATAGAATACTTATTTATCTAGCAGGCTTGGAGCAAGATTAGCCTAGATTTGTTATGGTCTTCATCAAGTCCTGTCTTTTTTGCTACTAAATGTTTAACTGTATACATCAGATTGTTGTTAGCTTTCAAATAACATTGAGTCGTAT
This sequence comes from Colossoma macropomum, assembly GCF_904425465.1. Lineage (NCBI taxonomy): Eukaryota > Metazoa > Chordata > Actinopteri > Characiformes > Serrasalmidae > Colossoma > Colossoma macropomum. The sequence goes on from NW_023494805.1 coordinate 442,332, forward strand.
TAGTGTCAGTTCAAAAAGCGATGTCTAATGCAGTTAAGGAAATTTAACTACTAACCTCTGTAACATCACTTTTGTATCACTGCACTAAGGTATGATACTCATTTACCCTATCAAAATACCAGTAGACACACTAATGTAAGTGTATTACTCTCGTTTTACAGTTGAAAACGATGTCTCTCTGGTGGACGTTCTTGTTTTCTTCACTGGATGTGACAGTATTCCTGCCCTGGGTTTCTTACCAAAGTCAAGCCTTAAGTTCATCACCCATTCCTGATTTCCAGTGGCCAATACATGTGAAAATATTCTTTGCATACTAGTTCATGCAGAATACACTGCTTTCAAATCTGACATGGATTTTGCCATACGCAATTCACCAGGATTTGGAAGAGCATGAGAGGTAGGGGTGGGAATCTTTGGGCACCTCACGATTCGATTCAATTACGATTCAGAGGGCTGCGATGTGATTATAAAACGATTATCGATGCATCTCGATGCATCTTTTTTTTCTATACAGGATTTCTATTTTCTCACTGTGTGAGGTATTGGTAGTTTTAAAGCAAAGTATTTGTAATGATCCATAATGCATTTACTTCCAATAACTTTTATTAATAAATCAAATGGAAGTGATCTAGAAGGCTCTCATTCACTGCTCTTGTTTGAGACGCTGCTGCCACTCATCTGTGATGAAATGCGCTGTTAGGGTGAAGTAAGATCCAGTTGTAATGGATGACCACGCAGCGTGTTACAGCCGTCCTACCCGTTTAATTCTTAATTCAGTGATTTTATAACTTTGGTTTTGGTCTCATTGTGGGGGGGGTTCACTGTGTCAGTAAAATTTCTTGAAGACTGGACACTGAATCTCGGCTCCAAAGTGTGCAATATAGCACGAAAGCCCTGGTTCTCAACGACTGAGGAATGATGTGCAGACTGCTGGTCACTTAGCAGCGAAGTCTCACCTCGCTAGCAGCTATGAAAAGGCAAAGAGAGATTTAGCTAAGATGAATATTTGGAGATGAATGAACGTATTCCAATTTATAAGCGTTAAATCTGCAACAAGAGCCTGTCAAACACTTAAAAAGTTGTGAAGATGAAGTCGCTTCTCTTTTGAATTTACCCATGCCACCTTAAATGGTGCAGCAGCTACATTCGGCGCCTTAGGCAGAATTTAAGGTGGAACGGGAAATTTCGAACAAGAAGCTGGAGAATGAGAAGCGACTTCAGCCTCGTAAAACAGCGAAGACTGAGGGAAAGTTTCCTGATGGAAAGGGGAGGAAACCGGCTGTAGCTGAGCCAATATAAGGACATCAGCACATTCTGACACATATTAGGCATTACATGTTGTGGCTCCCAAGGTGGTTTGATTTTTGTTGACAGAATCTAAACTTCTAAACATTTGGGTTGTGACTCCTGATCTAACTTGGCTTTAATGCAGAGGCTGCCGGTCAGATTTCTCGCTCATCTATGTGTGTTTTTGTTATGTGCTGCCCGGGAAGAGTGTCCAGGCGCTGCACTTTCCCACTTCCAAGTTCCACATTTTAGGTCCGTCAACATTACGGTATAAATTTAATATTTAGAAAATCGATTTTTGACATTTATGAATCGATTCAGAATCGTACACGTCCACATCGCAATGCATATAAGAATCAAGTTTTTCCCACACCCCTAATGAGAGGTAATATTATGGGGGGCTTGTAGTCTTGTCAAGTCATGACCAGGATGTTTTTTTTTTGTTTGTTGTTGTTTGTTTATATACATATATATATATATATATATACAAACCGGATTCCAAAAAAGTTGGGACACTAAACAAATTGTGAATAAAAACTGAATGCAATGATGTGGAGGAGCCAACATCTAATATTTTATTCAGAATAGAACACAAATTACAGATCAAAAGTCTAAACTGAGAGAATGTATCATTTTAAGGGAAAAATATGTTGTTTCAAAATTTCATGGCGTCAACAAATCCCAAAAAAGTTGGGACAAGTAGCAATAAGTGGCTGGAAAAAGGAAATTGAGCATATAACGAACAGCTGGAAGACCAATTAACACTAATTAGGTCAATTGACAACATGATTGGGTATAAAAAGAGCTTCTCAGAGTGTCAGTGTCTCTCTGAAGCCAAGATGGTAAGAGGATCACCAATTCCACCATTGTTGCGCAGAAAGATAGTGCAGCAATACCAGAATGGTGTTACCCGGCGTAAAATAGCAAAGACTTTTAAGTTATCATCATCAACCGTGTATAACATCATCAAAAGATTCAAAGAATCTGGAACAATCGCTGTGCGTAAGGGTCAAGGCCGTAAAACTCTACTGGATGCTCGTGATCTCCGGGCCCTTAAACATCACTGCACCTCAAACAGGAATGCCACTGTCAAGGAAATAACAGAATGGGCTCAGGAATACTTCCAGAAAGCATTGTCAGTGAACACAATCCACCGTGCCATCCGCCGTTGCCAGCTGAAACTCTACAGTGCAAAGAGGAAGCCATTTCTAAGCAAGCTCCACAAGCTCAGACGTTTGCACTGGGCCAGGGGTCTTTTAAAATGGAGTGTGGCAAAATGGAAGACTGTTCTGTGGTCAGATGAGTTACAATTTGAAGTTCTTTATGGAACACTGGGACGCCATGTCATCCGGACCAGAGAGGACAAGGATAACCCAAGTTGTTATCAACGCTCCGTTCAGAAGCCTGCATCACTGATGGTATGGGGTTGCATGAGTGCTTGTGGCATGGGCAGCTTGCATGTCTGGAAAGGCACCATTAATGCAGAGAACTATGTTCAGGTTCTAGAACAACATATGCTCCCATCTAGACGTCGTCTCTTTCAGGGAAGACCCTGCATTTTTCAACAAGATAATGCCAGACCACATTCTGCAGCAATCACAACATCATGGCTACGTAGGAGAAGGATCCGGGTACTGAAATGGCCAGCCTGCAGTCCAGATCTTTCACCTATAGAGAACATTTGGCGCATCATAAAGAGGAAGGTGCGACAAAGAAGGCCCAAGACGATTGAACAGTTAGAGGCCTGTATTAGACATGAATGGGAGAGCATTCCTATTTCTAAACTTGAGAAACTGGTCTCCTCTGTCCCCAGACATCTGTTGAGTGTTGTAAGAAGAAGGGGGGATGCCACACAGTGGTAAAAATGGCCTTGTCCCAACTTTTTTGGGATTTGTTGACGCCATGAAATTTTGAAACAACATATTTTTCCCTTAAAATGATACATTCTCTCAGTTTAAACTTTTGATCTGTGATTTGTGTTCTATTCTGAATAAAATATTAGATGTTGGCACCTCCACATCATTGCATTCAGTTTTTATTCACAATTTGTTTAGTGTCCCAACTTTTTTGGAATCCGGTTTGTATATGTATATATTATTGCCTCATATAAGCCTCAGCATTTACTGTAATTAAGACATTACAAATAAGTTTTTGGTTGCATTAAAAGATATATTTTAAGCCAATGTTTAGTGTTTTGCATTTAATAATGTGCAATTGGTGAATATTTAAGTTGATAAGCACATGGTTATAGTTAAAAGTAACAGAACTGTGAGTCAGGCAGATAGTTGCCTCTCTATGGGTTGTGGTATGGCTTTTCTACAAATAAATGGTTCTATGTTCCTACTTTGTCTATTTGTCCTTTTTGTAATGATTGTGGCAGGATATGTGTATCCCAGACTTTAAATGTCATTTAGATGTAAAACTGTACACAAAATTGAAATTCATGTACTTAAGAAAATTTATAAAATACAGGGTTCACCTTGATCAATAGGGTTAAATTAATACATTATGTATAATGATACATAATGTGCAATGTACATGTGTGTACGGTAATGACAACTAAAGTTTTTGTCATTAAAGAAAAGTTAATTTTAAGCATTTATACATCTTTTGTCCTAGGGCCTGTAGAACTCACCTTGTCCATTGCTGTCCTTTGGAAGTCACAGTTTAAAGAATATTAAATTAGTCATTTACAAATTGAGTCTTTTACAAAATAACAATATTGAGTATTTCTCAAAACCACTGGGTATCACGGTACCACTGTACATACCACTGCTTTATTTGTTTGCTACTAAAACATGTTCTTTTTGATGAACCACAACAAAATTACTTAGCAGACTAAGCACTTAATTGAAGCAGGTTACATGCTGTGAGAAAAAGTTCTATCCCATGATTTCCATCATCAATCAAAGGATTAATTGGCCTTAACTCAGCAATACACTGGTGGTGATCATAAGGGCGTTGCATATGCACATGACTGAGTACTCTTTGATGCTGAGGAAGTTGAAGCATTCCAACTGTCCACAGTTGCAGTGGGGAGCTGCTTTCCATTATCCTTAAGCTGTGTTGGTTCCACTGGCTTACAAATTCATCCACAGATCTGTTTATTCTTGGAAGGTAAACATGGTGAAGAATGTGAAGTAAGTCAGTGCTATTTAAAATTCCTAAAATTTACAATAAGAATTACCTATACCACAATGGTTCATTATTTATTTCACATAGTTTTGATCCTCTTATCCCTACCTTTTTGACTTGGTTCATTGACCAACTAGTGAGTAATGACTGAAACAATTAAACAGCACATACCACACTTGATTTGGGACAGAGACATCATAGACCCTTCGTCGAATTGCCCTTCAACCTCTGAAGGCTCTTCCCACTGGATCTACTATTCGTAAACGCTCTCACACTAGCCATCGCTGAACTCTGATCCCTCTCCCTCTCAAACTGCTAGCGATGTAGGTCTCCCCTGAGCCAGGAGTTTGACTTAGAATCTCAGTAATGAGACAGTCAAGATCATCATTTGACATTGGTGATATTCCCATAGCCTACTAAACCAGGTATACAAGTGTCCTATGGTTGTAAAGTGTTCTAATGTTTACAGACAACATTCGAAAGATGGCCATCCAGCTAAATACTAAGTTTTGCATGTGAGTCAGTTGAGCAGCTGGTATTTTGTACCTTAAAGGGAAAAAATAAAATTTGTTAATGTGTTGATTTTTTATAATTTTCCCTAGCAGCACTTGTATTGATAATCTCGCTTGCAACTTCTTGACTGACCTATATCATGGCTCACTTATTCCACTTTTCTGTGGTCAGAAACAACAGATACAGCATTTATAAACCACTTGAGTTTTTTTATTCATCAGTGTTCTTGTCAATAAAAACATGCATAAAAAGAATGAGAAAACTTGAAAAATAGCTGCTGCTGCGGCTGTGCTTATTTCAGCTCCAAAGAGCCTCGACAGGCAGCAAGGAGAGAGCGCTTTCAGTAATACTAGTTGTCTATTTTATTGCTAATGGATATTGAAACTGTGTTCAACAAAAACAGTCTGTTTTACAAAGGCAAGACAGAAATTCAAATGGCTTATAAATGTGATAAATTGTAGCAAATTAGCGATGAATCACCTTTTGGATAGCCTATATTTATGCATTATCCATGAAGATGAAAATACAGCAAAATAGAGATGTATGGCAGAAATAGCATATTTTGCCATCCAAAACCATTTCTGTCATTTACCTAGGTCTTCCTTTCTGACATGCAGAAGGTGTGCCTGTCCCATGCGCTTTTTATCAGCTTCTACCCGGCGTGTTACTTCAGCCAACATCTCCGTAAGAGACTCATAAATCCCTTCAAGAATTACACATAATGTTCTTTCAGCAGCGTTTTGTTGAACATGGTTACTCATAACCACTAAGAATGTCGCAATAATGGAAATATGATCCACAAGTTGATGCAATATCGACTCCAAACCGTTCGTGTCATTTGGAGTATGACCAGCTGTTGCAAAAAAGTTTTCCAGTTCAACGAAGTATTGGAATATCTCAGCTGATGCCATTTTGTCAAGCCAAGATATTCAGAATGCTATCACTTCGATGACAAAGACATATCTATAGATTGCGGAAATGAAATATTCTTAAGGTTCATTCCATATATTCAGACTTTCATTCCACATATTCAGAGTTTCATTCCATATATTCAGAGTTTTCAGAGTTATAAATTATAAGTTATACATTTCCTGAATGGCATTCTATATATATATATATATATATATACACATATGTATCATCACCGTCATCATTATTGTTAACCGCTTAGTCCAGATAGGGTTGCGGTAGCAGTTGAGAGAGCAGAGAATCCCAGACGGCCCTGTCCCCCCGCAACTTCCTCCTGCTCATTCCCGGGGACCCCAAGCCGCTCCCAGGCCAACTTGGAGATATAATCCTTCCAGCGGGTCCTAGGACGACCCCGGGGTCCTGTCCCAGCAGGCCGTGCCTGGTACACCCTCACCGGGAGGCGTCCAGGGGGCATCCGGATCAGATGCCCAAACCACCTCAGCTGGCTCCTCTCAATGCGGAGGAGTAGCGGCTCTTCTCTGAGCTCCTCACCCTATCAAATAGAGTGTAGCCAGCCACCCTGCAAAGAAAGCTCATTTCCGCCACTTGTATTCGCAATCTCATTCTTTTGGTCACTACCCACAGCTCATGACCATAGGTGAGGGTCAGGATGTAGACCGACCGGTAAACAGAGAGCTTTGCCATATGGCTCAGCTCCCTCTTCACCACTACAGTCTGGTACAGTGACCGCATTACTGCTTCCGCCTGTCCCAGTCTGCGGTCGATCTCACGATCCCTCTTCCCATCACTCGTGAACAAGACCCCAAGATAATTCTCCTCCACCTGGTGTAAGTCCTTTCCCCTTACCTGGAGTGGGCATGCCATCCTTTTCCGGGCTAAGACCATGGAATCAGACTTGGAGGTGCTGATCCACATACCAACCGCTTCACACTCAGCTGCAAGCCGCTCCAGTGAGCGCTGGAGGCATCCATGTGATCCAGCCAAAAAAACATCATCTGCAAATAGCAGAGACGCCACCCTCCGGCCTCCACACATAATGCCCTCCTGACCCCAGCTATGCCTTGACACTCTGTCCATGAATATCATGAACAGGAGTGGAGACAGGGCACAACCCTAGCGGAGTCCAATGCTAACACTGAAAGAGTCCGACGTAATGCTGAGTATACAAACACAGCTCTCACTCCGAGAGTACAGAGATTGAATGGTTTGGTTGATTTGGAAAGTGGTGGGAACATATACTTTGCAGCGAGTGTGGAACTTTTTCATTGAATCCTCTGAAACTCTACACAACATACTTCTGTGGGTATTCTATAAATACAAACCGGATTCCAAAAAAGTTGGGACACTAAACAAATTGTGAATAAAAACTGAATGCAATGATGTGGAGGTGCCAACATCTAATATTTTATTCAGAATAGAACACAAATCACAGATCAAAAGTTTAAACTGAGAGAATGTATCATTTTAAGGGAAAAATACGTTGTTTCAAAATTTCATGGCGTCAACAAATCCCAAAAAAGTTGGGACAAGGCCATTTTTACCACTGTGTGGCATCCCCCCTTCTTCTTACAACACTCAACAGACGTCTGGGGACAGAGGAGACCAGTTTCTCAAGTTTAGAAATAGGAATGCTCTCCCATTCATGTCTAATACAGGCCTCTAACTGTTCAATCGTCTTGGGCCTTCTTTGTCGCACCTTCCTCTTTATGATGCGCCAAATGTTCTCTATAGGTGAAAGATCTGGACTGCAGGCTGGCCATTTCAGTACCCGGATCCTTCTCCTACGTAGCCATGATGTTGTGATTGCTGCAGAATGTGGTCTGGCATTATCTTGTTGAAAAATGCAGGGTCTTCCCTGAAAGAGATGACGTCTAGATGGGAGCATATGTTGTTCTAGAACCTGAACATAGTTCTCTGCATTAATGGTGCCTTTCCAGACATGCAAGCTGCCCATGCCACAAGCACTCATGCAACCCCATACCATCAGTGATGCAGGCTTCTGAACGGAGCGTTGATAACAACTTGGGTTATCCTTGTCCTCTCTGGTCCGGATGACATGGCGTCCCAGTGTTCCATAAAGAACTTCAAATCGTGACTCATCTGACCACAGAACAGTCTTCCATTTTGCCACACTCCATTTTAAAAGACCCCTGGCCCAGTGCAAACGTCTGAGCTTGTGGAGCTTGCTTAGAAATGGCTTCCTCTTTGCACTGTAGAGTTTCAGCTGGCAACGGCGGATGGCACGGTGGATTGTGTTCACTGACAATGCTTTCTGGAAGTATTCCTGAGCCCATTCTGTTATTTCCTTGACAGTGGCATTCCTGTTTGAGGTGCAGTGACGTTTAAGGGCCCGGAGATCACGAGCATCCAGTAGAGTTTTACGGCCTTGACCCTTACACACAGCGATTGTTCTAGATTCTTTGAATCTTTTGATGATGTTATGCACGGTTGATGATGATAACTTAAAAGTCTTTGCTATTTTACGCCGGGTAACACCATTCTGGTATTGCTGCACTATCTTTCTGCGCAACAATGGTGGAATTGGTGATCCTCTTACCATCTTGGCTTCAGAGAGACACTGACACTCTGAGAAGCTCTTTTTATACCCAATCATGTTGTCAATTGACCTAATTAGTGTTAATTGAATAATAATTTTGTACGTAGTTTGACCAGAGGAGGATGGGTCCCCCCATGTGAGCCTTGGTTCCTCCCAAGGTTTCTTCCTCAACTGAGGGAGTTTTTCCTTGCCACTGTCGCCCCTGGCTTGCTCACCTGGAGGATTTACATTTCATGTTGAAACTTTGTTCTAAACGGATTTCTGTGAAGCTGCTTTGTGACAACATCAGTTGTAAAAAGCGCTATACAAATAAATTTGATTTGATTTGATTTGAATTGGTCTTCCAGCTGTTCGTTATATGCTCAATTTCCTTTTTCCAGCCACTTATTGCTACTTGTCCCAACTTTTTTGGGATTTGTTGACGCCATGAAATTTTGAAACAACATATTTTTCCCTTAAAATGATACATTCTCTCAGTTTAAACTTTTGATCTGTGATTTGTGTTCTATTCTGAATAAAATATTAGATGTTGGCACCTCCACATCATTGCATTCAGTTTTTATTCACAATTTGTTTAGTGTCCCAACTTTTTTGGAATCCGGTTTGTAGATTTATTCACAAATGAGCTCTATTGATTTATGCTCATGAGCCTAGGAGAGACTTTTGACATGAGGTTTTCAAACAAAGCATATACTGACATACAAAAGCTTCCTTTTTATAGATATGCTTATATCTTTAAAAAGTAACGCTTGAGTGTTGAGTGTGTTATCTTTGGAAAGCAGTTAAATACACAATGAAAAAAACGAGGCACAATCCATGACCCTGACTGCAGCATGTTGTTTTCAAAAATACAATTTGTGAAGAGAATAGGTCATATTAGCTTTTGAACTTCTCCGACTAAATGTGCTTAAACAAACTGTTCACATTTAAAGGTCTAGTTAGTAATTATGGGGAAAGATTGTTTATGTTTAAACTCAAGAGCAAAACAAATATAACCCTCCCTTCAGTGTTCCTTCAGAAATGCCACCACCAAATTCATGGCCACACAATGCCAAGGTGAACGATACTGGGCTGGCAAACTTTTATTTGTTTATTTATTTTACATCTTCACTGCCATAAAACCCTTTGCAAACGTTGTACGGACAAATACCATGATATAACATTAAAGTGAAGAATGACACAGCAAAAGAAATATTGTAACTAACATGAGATGAGGTTGTAGGTTAGTAGATCATCGCTAAAATTGCTGCTGTGAAGTTAAGCAGGTGTGCTTAGCTATATCACACATTAGCAAACCGGACAAAATAATAGTGACCTATTTCTTCTGTGCAATAGCAAAAATCAGTTGATGTTACACACCTGTCAAGCAGAAACCTCCTCATCCCTTTTCTTCTTTCAGCTCTCCATGAGTCGGCTTTTTTTAATTTTCTTGTTTCATCTTAAATGGTGCTGCATTTACATTCTGTTGCTTGAATGGGAAAATTTGAAAAAAAGTCAGCAAGTGGCAAGTCAGAGAGACCAACTCTCTCTTTTTTAGATATTTGTGAACTTGAAATCCTTTGCAAACATTGTACGGACAAATACCATAATATAATGTTTAAGCAATGCGTAATTGCTTAATGTAACAGCTATATTATGGGTTACTGTCACTACAAGTCCTGCTGTGAAGCCAATAAGTTGGTATTAGCTTTCACAAACATGTCAAGCCAAAAGAGAGCAACTTCCTCATCCCTTTTCATGCCTTTCAACTCTTCAGGAAACTGAGGTCAACAAATTTTTGCCAGCTTCTTGTTTGAATTTTTCCATTCCACCTTAAGTGGTATACCTGTTGTTGTTGTTGTTGTTGTTGTTGTTGTTGTTGTTGTTATAATGCCTCAGGTGGCAGAATATAACTGCTGCACCATTTAAGACAAGCCAACTTTAGACTCATCAAATCTCTGAAGTCTCTTCACTGTGAAAAGCCTGTGTATACTCTGCCATTAAGACCTTACTTGTTGATCACAAAAACAGTCAGGGCAAAGAGTTGGCCTTTTGGACCATATTGGCATGTGTATGGAAAATATAATGGAGTTTAAATCACCAATCACCACAGTTCTCAGGGGTGCCTATAAAGATTTTGGTCCCTTACATTTAACCCTGTGCATCAGTCTGTCTTTGCTGGTCCTACATCAACCAGACAAAATAACCATGTTTACATTTACAGCATTTAGCAGAGCTTATCCAGAGCAACTTACAAAAAGTGCTTTGTCTATCTAGAGAAAGTAACTTTTGCTAGTTACCAGTAGGTTAGAGAGAAACCTAGTCCTGAGCTCAGATACTGCTAGAAACAAAAGTCTATACCTACAGAAAAAAGGAACAGAGTTCAACACAGCGCAGTACAATACAATACATTTCAATAAGTGCAGTACAGTACATTACAATGACTACTTATCTCAGTGCTCATTTAAGTGCTGTATAAAGGGATGTGTCTTCAGTCTGCGTTTGAAGAACAAGAGAGACTCTTCTGTTTGGACAGCCAGTGGAAGTTCGTTCCACCACCTGGGTGCCAGTACAGAGAACAGTTTTCCACGTCTTGAAGGATGGCGGGTCAAGCCAAACTGTACTCAAAGCTTGAAGGGCTCGTGGTACAGTTAGAGTTTTGACCATTGCCATCAAGTAGGGAGGAGCTGGTCCGTTTTTGGCTTTGTAGACAAGCATCAGAGTTTTAAATCTGAGGCGTGCAACTACAGGAAGCCAGTGAAGGAAACGCAGCAGTGGGATGACGTGACTGAAAATAGGGAGATTGAAGACAAGCCATGCTGCTGCATTCTGGATGAGTTGCAGTGGCTTGATGGCCTGTGTAGGAAGACCAGCCAAGAGCGAGTTGCAGTAGTCAAGCCTTAAGATGACAAGAGACTGAATTAGCACCTGGGTGGCCTCTCGAGTGAGAAAGGGCTTGGATCCTCTGGATATTGTACAGGAGAAATCTGCACGACCGAGTTAGATTCGCGATATGAGCCGAGAACGATAACTGGCCATCCAGAATTACACCAACTTGACCGACTTCTTGTCTCTACAGATGGAACAATCAGTGCTCTCGGATGAGATGGCAAGATCATGATGAGGACCCGTAGTTGCAGGGATGAATAGCAGCTCAATCTTGCTAGGATTGAGCTTCAGGTGGTGAGCTGCCATCCATGAAGAGATGTCAGTCAGACATGCCAAGATGCTACTGAAAAGCTGTGTGTCAGAAGATGAGAAACAAAAGCATTGGTTGAGTGTCACGAGCATAGCCATGAAGCCATGAGAGGATATTACATCCCCAAGAGAGCTAGTGTAAAGAGAAAAGAGAAGAGGACCCAGCACTGAGCCTTGTGGGACACCAGTGGAGAGCCTGCATGGAGAGGATGTGGACCTGCTCCATGTCACCTGATAAGAGTGACCCTCCAGATAGGACTTGAACCACTTCCACACAGAGCCAGTGATTCCAAGGTTGGTGAGGACGTCCAGAAGGATTGTATGGTTGACCGTGTCAAAAGCTGCTGAGAGAAAGAAGAATCAGGACAGATGACAGTTTGGCTGATCTTGCTGACTGGAGCTTCTTGGTCACTACTATAAGAGCGGTTTCTGTTGAGTCCCCCAGTTTGAAGCCAGACTGGTTGAGGTCCTGGAGCTGGTTCTGTGTGAGAAAGAGAGACAGTTGATTATAGACTGCATGTTCAAGAATTAGGCCAAAACAGGCCAAGGTCAGTTCCAAAACAGTACAAAACCAAAAATACACCGACATAACAAAGTTAAAGGGAGAGAGCGTAAGGCAGAGACAAAACCAACAGGCAATAAATCAATGCACAAGAAAAATGCTTGACAATGCTAAGCACCTTACTGGGTTATTAATAAAGAATAAAGCAGATGCTGTAACTTCCAGATTAACAAAGCAAGGTAAGACTAATTTATTTACATATTATCTTTCATGCACTGAAAGTATTTTTGGCCAAACTTCTAACCTGTGGCCGTGCTGGAGAGTTCTCTCCATCTACTGCCTGAAGGATGATAATGAAAAAAGGATCTCTCACTACACTACAAATAATACTCTATATTGTGAGTCTTTTCCCATGCAAATTACATAAATCAGGAAACTTGAGATTATTTGAGAGAACACTGTCCAAACAATATTCAGGAGCCCAGCTTCTTAAATGCTATTATGAGGAAAGAACACAGTTGATTTTTTTCAGGGAAACCAATACACTTTTGTTAATAAGCAACCAAATGTAAAGAAGAAACAAGAACAAAAATGACAATAAATGAAACATGGTACCACTTCTTGAACTAAGTCAAGACAAGACTTTAAGATTTAAGAACCACAAAACTACTTGCAGCTTAGCTTCGGATTTACTACTCTTAAGAGCATTGAATTTATTGACCTAGAGTACGAATTTGCAGATATGAAGACTAGAACTGAGCCATATTTTACTTATTTCACTCTGTAAAGGTGAAATTATCCATCAAGGTCTTTTGCTGTCTTTTCAAGGTCTTATTTCTCCTTTTAATGAGCAACTCCAGTGAGTTAAACTCATCTTTTCTCATGCTAGTCAGTGTGAGTTAGCATGTAATGCTGTTGACTATAAAAGAGTAGGGTGAAAACTGTTCAAACGGTTTATTATTAGAAAGAACGAAAGAAAGAAAAAAAAAAGCCAGTTGGAGTTGTGATTGTACTATGTTTTGGTTTTGTAAATGATTTCAGGTTAATGTTTTTATAAGTATTCTTTGGAAAGCAGAATGCTAGCGCTCAGATTTGTTAAGAGCAAACTACATAGTTAAATTTGTCTGTACTGTAATTCGACGCCTAACGTACAAATTTACTACAGGAATTGAAGAATGAATTTTCAGCTGTAAGGTCTTTAGAATTGATATTGAAGAAATTCGTAAGATGTCAATAGTAGAATGTTCAATATGTAAAGCATTTTTTCACTGTATAGAAGCAAAATGTTTGCTATTCACAGAATCTTCTGTAATGAATCTACATAAGAATTACTTGCTGAGAAGTTGAGTAGTAATGGTTGTATTTTTATATGTAGATTTGTTTTTTTTTTGCATTGAGTTTGGATCCTTCAAGCACGCACGCGCATCAGACTGTGAGTGAGACCAGAACGGCGAGGCAGGACCATATGTTGAAAGCCGCCTGCCTTGCGTGTTGTTCCTTCATGGGCAGGGACATAACAGGAGAAACAGATAAGCTTTTCCTTACGAACTGAACTGAGATTCATCCCAAAGAAAAGAAAAGAAGCTGCATACACACATATTCACATAAAAGCTGCATAGCAGTCTTGAGCTTCAGATTTAAATTCATAGACAGTGAAGCTGAAGAGCTTTTAATATTTTTTTTTGCCCATTTTTATTTCTTTGTTCTTTGTGTAACTATTTGTTTCCTTGTTTTGTATATGGCTATTGAGCTAACAATATATTCATTTTTGTCATTTTCTTCCAAGCCTTTGTCGCATCTCATTCTTTCCATCCTCCTTGTTTCAAACCTGCAAACATGACCAAAGTGGATTTCTCCATACCAGTGAGAGGGTTACACTAAAAAAAACACCTCGTGGTTAATTGGCAACAGATCAGTAACACGATTGGGTGTAAAAAGAGCATCTCAGAGAGGCTGAGTCTGTCAGAAGATAAGGAGGGCTTCACCACTCTGTGAAAGACTGCGCGAGCAAATAGTGCAACAATTCAAGAATAACGTTTTTTAACATAAATTAGCAAACAACTTTTGCTTTTCATCATCTACAGTACATAATAACATTAAAAGAGGCAGAGAATCTGAAGAAATCTCTGTATGTAAGGGACAAAGCTGAAAACCAGTATTTGCTGGCTGTGATCTTTGAGACCTCAGGCGGCACTGCATTAAAAACAGACATGATTCTGAAAAACACTGTCTGAAAAAAGTTGATGCATTCATAAATGCCAGTTAAAACGCAAAGACGGAACCACATATAAACAGGAATCAGAAATGCCACCAACTTCTCTGGGCCCAAGCTCATTTAAAGTGGAGGGGAAGTGGAAAAGTGTCCTGTGGTCTGACAAACCAACATTTGAAATTCTTTTTTGAAATCATGGATACTGTGTCCTCTGAGCTTGTTATCAGAGCACAGTTCAAAAGCCAGCATTATTGATGGTATGGGGGGGGGCATTAGTGCACATGGCATGGGTGACTTACACCTCTGTGAAGGCAACATTAATGCTGAATGATATATACATGTTTTGGCAACGTGCTGCATCCAGACAATGTCTTTTTCAGGGAAGGCCTTGATTATTTCAGCAAAACAATGTAAAACCACATTCTGTGTGGATTACAACAGCATTGCTCCGTATTAAAAGAGTCTGAGTGCTAAACTGGCCTGCCTGCAGTCCAGACCTGTCACCCACTGAAAACAAATTGGTCGCCTTATGAAATAAAACATACGACAAAGGAGACCCTGAACTGTTGAGCAGCTGCAATCCTATGTTAAGCAAGAATGGGAAAACTCACTTTCTAAACTACAGTAGTTGGTCTTCTCAGTTGCCAAACATTTACAGTGTTGTTAAAAGCAAAGATGATGAAACACAGTGGTAAACATGCCCCCGTCTCAACTTTTTTGGAACATGTTGTTAACATCAAATTTAAAATGGGCATATATTTTTTCAAAAAACAATAAAATTTCTCAGTTTCAACATTCGATTTGCTGTCTTTGTACTATTTTCAATGAAATATAGGGTTTCAATGATTTCCACATCATTGTATTCTGTTTTTATATACATTTTGAACGAAGGCCAAACTTTTTTGGAAATGGGGTTGCATAAAAATGAGAAAAGCTAAAAAGTATTGTGAAGAAGGAGAAGCACTGTCTATAATTAGTTTGTGAGACAGAATAAGCAATGCTTGTGATTAATTAGTTTGAGTCTGTGCTGGCAACATGATCATCAGAAAGACAAGTGGTATGCAAGTGAGGCATTTTGCTCAGCATTACACAAAATGGTCCAGTATCAGTCCAGTATCAATGATCCTGATCAAGGCTGATTAAGCAACAGGATGGGCAGTTGTTCAGCTCGGCAAAGAACATACAGACAGTTCTGTTAGGAGTGACTGAGAACAGTGGATAGTGTTAACACAGCAGTGATTCTGGCAGGCTGAGCTATTACAGACTAACTAAATAGCAGAGCCAGAAGGTAGCAACGACATGACAGCTCCCTGAGATGTCAGTGCCCCTCTGCTTCACCATCAACAAACTTGAGTGAATACAAGAAAGGAGCAGGACGGCAGCACCTACATACTCAGTTTACCATAACACTCTATGTCAATGAACCCCCAGATCTGCAACTTTCATCTACCAGGAAAAATTAATTACCAAAGGCTCGACTAAACAAGTAGGTTTATAGTCAAGACATAAAGACTGAGGCTGTGTCTGAGTCTTGAACACTGACATGAAGGTTATTCCAAAGCTGGGGGACTTTATATGAAAAGGCTATATCTCAGTTGTTCCCTTATTAATTTTAGGTACTAATAGTAAGCTGGCACCTTATGATTTCAGTAGGCATGGCGGTTCATAATAAGAAATAAATTCACTCAGCTACTGAGTCATGGGGCTGTTTAGAGCTTTCTATGTCATTAGAAGAAATCTGTACTCAATGCAGAATTTAACTAGCAACTAAAGTTAGGTTGATAAAAGTGGGCTCATATGGTCAAACTCTCTGGTTGTTGCAAGAATTCTGTCCTGGGTGAATGTGATTCCTATGCAAGTATCTATTTAGTGGTTGTGCCAGAATTTTTTCTAAAATCTTTGACATAAAGGGAAGATTTAAAATAGATCTATAATTGGATAGCTTGCAAGGGTCAAGATTATGTTTCTTAATTAGATAATTACTGCTAATTGAAAAGTTTTTGGTATATACACTATATTGACAAAAGTATTCATTCATCCATCCAAAACATTAAATTCAGGTGTGCCAATCACTTCCATGGCCACAGGTGTATAAAACCAAGCACCTAGGCATGCAGACTGCTTCTACACACATTAGTGAAAGAATGGGTCGCTCTCAGGAGCTCAGTGAATTCAAGCGTGGTACTGTGATACAATGCCACTTGCGCAACAAGTCCAGTTGTGAAATTTACTCGCTACTAAATATTCCACAGTCAACTGTCAGTGGTATTATAACAAAGTGGAAGCGATTACGAATGACAGCAACTCAGCCAGTACGTGGTAGGCCACATAAAACGAGCGGGGTCAACGGATGCTGAGGCACATAGTGCACAGAGGTCGCCAACTTTCTGCAGAGTCAGTCGCTACAGACCTCCAAACTTCATGCAGCCTTCAGATTAGCTAAAGAGCAGTGCGTAGAGAGCTTCATTAAATGGTTTCCCATGGCCGAGGAGCTGCATCCAAGCCTTACATCAACAAGCACAATGCAAAGCGTCGAATGCAGTGGTGTAAAGCGCCGCCACTGAGCAGTGGAGACGTGTTCTCTGGAGTGATGAATCACGCTTCTCTGTCTGGCAATCCGATGGACGAGTCTGGGTTTGGCGGTTGCCAGGAGGTACTTGTCTGACTGCATTGTGCCAAGTGTAAAGTTTGGTGGAGGGGGATTATGGTGTGGGGTTGTTTTTCAGGAGTTGGGCTAGGACCCTTAGTTCCAGTGAAAGGAACTCTTAATGCTTTAGCAGACCAAGAGATTTTGGATAATTTCCCAACTTTATGGGAACAGTTTGGGGATGGCCCCTTCCTGTTCCAACATGACTGCGCACCAGTGCACAAAGCAAGGTCCATAAAGACATGGATGAGCAAGTTTGGTGTGGAAGAACTTCACTGGCTTGCACAGAGTCCTGACCTCAACCCAATAGAACACCTTTGGGATGAATTAGAGCAGAGACTGCAAGCCAGGCCTTCTCATCCAACGTCAGTGTCTGACCTCACAAATGTGCTTCTGGAAGAATGGTCAAAATTGCCATAAACACACTCCTAAACCTTGTGGAAAGCCTTCCCAGAAGAGTTGAAGCTGTTATAGCTGCAAAGGGTGGGCCGACATTATATTAAACCCTATGGATTAAGAATGTCATGTCACTCAAGTTCATATGTGTGTGATGGCAGATGAGCGAATACTTTTGTCAATATAGTGTAGATAAGGCTAAGAAATGAGATTAATGTCGATGGAAGAGGTTGGCTATTTCTGGAAAAAAAAATCTTTGGACAAGCTATTTTCTGCTTTATTCTTTTACTTTTTAGTGGAGCCATTTTAATTACAGTAGAAGAAAAGTATCTTCTAAGCATTCAATCATAATATCTAATTCAGTAGGTTCCAATGAAGAGCCGATAGAAGCTGACAGATCTGGGAGGTTTTTGATAAAGCTGCTGGCCGTGGAGGACTTTACAGTATATTTGACATGTTAGCATGGGGATGAACATATTATGTTTAAAGTGGATTTTGTACAAGATTATTTGATCACCTAAGACTACTGTGCTCTGGGACTGAATGGTTAAATGATATGTGTTTACACCAAAGATTAAAATAAAGTCCAGAATTGCATGTTGACTGAGCAAAAGAATTGGTGAAACAAACTTTTCAAGGTTTTCTGAATTTTTATTTAATTGGGGAAAAAAGTCTCAATTCAGTGGAACAAATGTGGATGTGATTTTGTATTATTGCTATAATTTCACTTTCTTTTACTAGTTATCTGCAATCTTGGGGGAGTAGCTTGTGAAATTCTGCAATCAGTTCTACAATCTCCTCCCTGAAAGTGCTGGACCTGATAACCTGCAGGATTCAGGAGTAGAGCTGCTCAAAGAGTTCAACAGGTAAACTGGCCACACTCAGGTGATCTTTCTGCAATTAAATCTTTAATAATAAACACTGCTGTATATAATATATTTCAGCAATGAACCCTCAGGCATTCTTGCAGTGAAATGTGTCATTTTTTAATGATTAATTTGCTTTACACATGAATTGCATAGATTTATATATTTTCTAAATGAGAGGTGGAGTGACCTTGTTCTTAGCATAAACTCTGAAAACAAATGCCCTCTTCTCCAGCAGCATTTCCTACTCATATTGAGGTAAATTGCAAAAAATATTTTACTGTAATGGGTCATTCACAAGAATGATATGAAGCATTTTGCATATTTGTTTGAATTTGATTTAAGCACTTATTAACCCTTGTTTTTCATCCAATTCTACAGCAGCACATTTGGATCTTTTACTCTCATCTCATCTGAACTATAATCACCCAGGAGAGTCTGGAGTGAAACTCTGATCTCTGATCTACTGGAGGATCCACACTGGAAAACAACATTTTTTGGACTGTTTTGAATGAATTTCTTTTATTCATGCAATGCTCCTAGGACATACCAGTTCTACTATATTTTTGTAAGTAGCTGATGTGGGGATCTAGGTTTGAAGATATTTAGAGATCAGAACTTACAATCAATCCTAATAAATATAGAGGTATTTAAATTTATTCAGACTCATGTGGCACCAAATTTGCAGAGGCTAGAGTTCCCAGCGAGCTTCAGCAAAACACGAGTGGCGACTAACTGAGACTAGATAAATGCATGCCTAACTGGATGAAATCCAGGAATTCTGAACAAATCTTCACGGTTTTGTTAAGGATTTTGCTAAGACAGCTGCAGTCCTGCACCAACTGCTGGATGATGTCATTAAGACTTCTTCATGGTGTAGAGCCTATCTTGTGCCTTAATAATGGACTGGAAGCTGTGAGCTGTGAGAAAGCTAACCAACTAAAAAGTAAGTTAGTTTTTTATCTTCAGTTTTAGCATTTGCTAACTGTACCAAACTATTTATTTCAGAGACTGATGCTAGTCATCAGGGTTAATGTACAGTCTTATCCCAATAAAATGAGGCCAGTAGTCTACATTAGTCACTCAATGAAGGGATCTGATCACAATAAGGAGAATTATAGTTTCATGAAATTGGGGTTTTAAGTACTGATTAAAAGTGACAAGATGTTTTTGCTGATTAATATTGTGGAAGGTCATTTACAGAATCCTTGTTTTGTAGCATTAGATTTTGCTTGTTGAATTGGATGGTGTAAATGTAAGCTGAAATATTTTGGATGTTTCCACAATGGCAATTAATGTGCTCTTATTTCTTTCTTAAAAGGACAACCACTGTTTCTGCTGATTATTTATTTACTGTGTTTTACTGTGTTATATATTTTGTTTCCTTATGTCTCTTTCTCCTAGGTTTGATTTGTTTAGTATTTCAGTCTTTTTATTAGTATGGTTTTTAGTATTTTTACTGTTTTGATATCATTGGCTATAGTTTTATGGGTATTTTCTGTTTGTCTCTAAGTCAACGGAGTCCCTTTGACTCTTATTCAAAAAAGGTCTAGATCGCAAGAGACCCCCCCCCACTCCTGGTGCCCATTGGGACTGCAATAGTGGTGATTATATAGACATTGATAATGACTCAGTTATAGGTGTTGGGCTTTCTGTCTTTTTTTAGGTCCTTTGCAGGTGTCTCAGACAGGTGGTCTGGGTAGCACATCTGACCTTCTTCTGCATAGAGATGAGTAGTTGTTTTTTGCACATAGCTAAAATACAGGCTAAGCAACACTAGTGTGCAGCTTTTAGTTAAAGTGATGTACACTTTACATCTAGCATGACTGGATGGGTGGTAAACATTTAATAAAGCTGTAAGAGTTGAGGATAAATTAAACATATTAATTACTGTTTTAGAAAACAAGAACAAAATTAATAATAATAATAATAATAATAGAATACAATAACAAAATTATTAATAATAATAATAATAATAATAACAACAATAATACTAGAATGAAGTACACTTGGTCAGGGCAAACAAGTACACTAGGACAGCATGCAAAAACATAAACAGAATTATTATAGAAGAACTTAAAATTAGTTAAGTACTTATTTTAGTCTATTAGAATTCCTACAGTGACATACAAACATGGTTAATAATTGACATCATTTAATAATAATGCAATTGGCAAAAAGACAGAAGTAATGCAGGATATATATTGTGAAGGGCATTTCTAATAAAGACAAGAAAACAGCATCACAATGTTTTTTAAATGGACATCTCCAACTAAGACCAAGATTACATGAGATTATATAGTTTCCCAGCAGATTGTTGGGACATTTTATTGGTCAACAGGCAACAAAGAAGTTACAAATCACTGGTTTCACATAATTGTGATATGAACAAAACAAGAGAGTGTTAACCTATATGCATAATAAATAAGAAGCAAGGAAACACTTATATGGACATTGCATATTTGGTATCTTCAGGATAAAAGAGGTTACAACTTAAAGGCCATTAAACAAAGATTCAACTAGCTAGGCTTCGACTGAGGAAACAGATAAAACCTATGCCTGATTTGTAAGGAGTAGTTGATTTGATACAACCCAGCACATTCCTTGCAGACACAAGCGAGAACAGAGGAATTCACTTCGAATTTATGCGTAACATATAAAATTTATAACATGCATATATTATGAAGGTACAAGTGGTATGACTAGCTATATGAATCAGCTGTCATATGTGAAATTACTGTTTCTGTAACCATAATAATTACTTAAAAAATGCCAAATTAGCATACAAAATAAACCTGAAATGAACACCAGGAGAACAATTACTTAACTTTACTGTTACACCAAAAAATGGTTCTATGGTGTCACAGCAGCAAAAGATAAACCACCCTGCCCACCTTGGAGAGATTAAGCAGGCAAAAACTTTTTACTTATATTCAAGATTGTTCTTGGGTTTATGACTGAGAGGCCTAAGCAATAGTGTCTGTCCTTAGAAGATTTTAACAGGAATCAAAGGAGTATTTCCCAGTGCACTTTTAAAATTGAGAAGCTTTCATTTCTTATCCTGTCTGATTGAAGAACATGTGACAAATGAGAACCTGGCTGAGTTCAAATTGGGCTCAGCCTGAGGGTTGGAGCCAAAAATCGGACTCAGATGTTGGTGCTTGAAAATCAACCACAGTTCTCTCATGCGATAACTGGGCAAAATTCATATATCCAAATAATGCAACTGGTGCAAATCAAATAAAATAATACAACTCACTCTAAAAGATTAATGATTTTAGAATTTATTTGAAATGTTTATATATTTTGCATACAATTTGGGAAAAAGAATGAATTACATATGTATATACAACATCAACACAGATAGTGGGGGAAGGGATCCTTTTAAATGATACAATGTTCATCATCGTCTTATGGCTGGCTGAGTGCTGTCATTGTCCCTATGGAAAATTATTCAGAGCATTTCTAGGCAACATCTTTTGAATTACAGCATCATTTGAATTAAAGCATTTAAATTCTGTAGGGGAGTTGACTCTTCCTTGGTTTAGTGAAGACCGAAGTGATGAAATGAAGAGAACAATGCAGGGTGTAGATTCACCACACAGCAAACACCTAAAACAGCACAAGAAACAAAAGAAAGAAAAATGGCAATACCACAAAAAATGTACAGTAGATGTCACAAACCACTGAAGGGATAAATAACTGTCTATTAACATTGTCCCTTGGGGAGGCACTTAATACACCAGCAGTTAAACATCATGAACCTTCAGAGAGTGACTGTTCATAACATGTCTTCATCCTTTAGCAACCACCCACCATGTGAGAATCAGTTGCATCCTGACTCTTATTGGGCTGCTGCCTGTAACTTGCCACAAAAAAGTATACAGATTTTCAGATGAATTAATCTACATTACATGATCAAGAGTATGTGGACACCCAAACATCCCACCCTGTTGAATCTCATTCTAAAAACACTAATATTGGCATTAATATGCTGTCAGTCCTGCAGGTCTAGCAGGTCAGGAATTTGACAAACTATGTGATCTCTGAGCAACAACCAATGTATGACCAGAGATTGCCCATTTGTCCAGCAAACTGAACTGTAATTTCAATATACATATGAGACCCATTAAACCTGCCTGCTCAAGACTAAATAATGTTTTAGTAAATAATATACATAATTTGGTTAATTAAGAAAGAGTAAAGTAGGCAATTAGATCTGCTTGCCATGTGTTTTTTGGCCATGTTCAGATTGACAGGCTGAAGTAGCACAAATCTAAATCTTTGCCTTAATTTGATATAGATCTGATGTTTTCAGGACTGTGTGGACACACAGCAGATCTGTCTCTTTGTAGTTTATACAAAACACAGAGCTAACATGAAAAACACTATATCCATCTACATACAGCAGACATAGATGAAGAAAAGGTACTTAAGCCAAACAGCACTTTCTCCTCTCTCTTAGACATACTGCAAGGTCCCAAATACTGTATATTGTGAGTGAAGAAGTGAAAGAGTGTGAATTTATGTTTATTAAGCTAAGTGACAATTTCATGGTCATAATGACAAAGATTACACTTTCACAGTAAAGTCTTCCTTTAATTATAGCTTTAATTTTAACTGAGGCCTAAACAACCCTCCCACGCTTTTTTCTTGATTACTAACCCCCATCAGATCTGCTCCTTCAGACCTAACAATTTGCTAAAAATCCTTATTGCAGGTGGATAAATTCACTCAGTTTAACATTGTTTCACTGTATGTTATAGATTTTGAACAAGGTCGAATGTTTATTTTAGTGACCTCTTAGCCAAAATCCATGTTTGAGCTTCAGCTTCAGCAGTTACTGCTAACTTTGCATTGCAAAACCAGAGACCCTCCCTCAAGTCTGATATGACTGGCTTAAGAGATCTGATAGGTTTGGCTGAACAGTACATTAATCAGTCCTAGTACAGCAGAGCCAGGGCTGCATTAAAGCAGCAGCAACAGTGCCTCCCCCAGACCATGCCCTGCTATTAAAGTATATTGTGAATGAGTATAATATTACAGATCATGATTTGGTCTAGCAATGTACATTTGCAAAACTGGCCTAGGGATGCCCATGTTTGTACTCGATACGAGAAAGATACTAGGAACCAGTGAAGCTGATGGAGGATGTGCATAATGTTTGCAAATCTTTTGGTAAAAGTGAGGACTCCAACTGCAAGTTTTGAATGAACTTAAGCCATTTAAGCCATTTACCAGGGAGACCATTAAAGAGAAAGTTGCAATAGAAGTCTGTGTATCGTAAAAATGGGGACATAGGCCTCCATGACACGCTGAACAGTGGGGGACTGTGGGGGCCAATAAACATAACTTAGTTGATGCACAAAGCCAACTAAATGACATAACTTAAAAGCAAAACTCCAAATGGGCATGTGTATTTAAACTTTTTAGTTCATTTGCTGAACATATTATCTGAATCAAAGGAAAACAACACTATTCAAACCAAAAGCAGACAATCCAAATAAGTAAAAAGATGAGCAAACATAATCCAGAACTGAACATAACTTTTTTTTTTATTTGCATCAAACGGACATAAAACCAGGATCAACACAATGTAGTACCACATTAGCATTCAGCCATTCTAACGTTAGCCAAATACAGCAAATCACACACCCATATTGAGTGCTAAACAACCCAGCAAAACTGCTAACAACAACTTTGCAAGAGTGGAAACTCACTCATCATGGCTGCAATCAAGAGAGGTACAGGAAGGAGGCAGAGGGCTTGGGGGTGGATGGCTGTTAGCACTGCAATTGGGTGGTCAATCAACAAGAAAAAGTCCAGCAAAGTCCATGAGCCAGTAATCCAATGATCCAAAAACTGGGAAATCCAAACATACAAGGGAAAGACAGTAAAACAAGCCAAATAAAAAACACTAACAAAAAAGTGCCAGAGAGAAGCAACAGAAAGACTCTCAACCAGAAATGACCCAGATCCAGGTTCAGAAAATCAAAATAGTTTTTGAATGTCAAAACAGAATGTGACAACTTAAAGTTGGACATTCATGAACTGCACCATATAATTATTTAACTGACTCTTTCAATTTGTGGGGTATGAGGTTTAAAGACTCATCTATAATGCTGGCTGAGGTAACAGGCCATTAACACTTATTTATCTAAAAAGTTTACTGTCTTTCTCAGTGTAAGCCACATCACCTACTGTGGCCTTTTGTGGTGTTATTCTTGTTTAATGTAGCAATGGTTTAAAAACATGACACCCCAAGGTGCACAGAGAAATTTAACAGTGCTGGGAGTTCTGCACCTTTATTTAAGACGAATTTTTGGATGCTGTGTAACATGGTGTGTCTTATCTGGTGGCCTCAAATCTAAAAATAATTTCTAGTGATACAGGTATTAAGTTGAAAGACTCAGTAATACTTGAAGAAAAACTAAATGTGTAAAGTTCTGCCTGACTGTGCCCAAACATTCTGCCTCAACAGTGAACATTTTTGGATGAAGTGTGTTCTTCATTTATTCAGTGATTATTATTCGGTGAGAACAGCACAGCTCAACTCACCACTGCATAGTTCAGATGTAGTTTTCAGTCAGAGTCCTTTTCATCTCACTCAGCACAGCAGAGCTGGTCACAGAACTGAATCACAGCTCTTCATGGTTCTCAGAAGGTGAAACTTGCAAACAGCAGCTTCTCTTCAACTTTGACTGCTTGGACAGCTCATAGGTTGTTGGATTTATTTTATTTTTCCTTAGTTGAGTCATGCTTGAGAGGAGGCATGGATGTATATTGTGGATGCTTTCTTAAAAAGATTTTAAAAGGTGCACCAGGTCTCTTCAGGTCTCAACTGCCCTTTTTCTCTTATTCTGCAATACAGAGACTTTTGAGAAAATCTTCTCATTTTCTTAGCATATTGATAGAAAAATGTACAGATTAAAAGTTTGGAATAAGTCAATATTTGTAAAGAAATATATAATTATTAAAGAAAATGTAATTGCTCAAAAACTTACTCTGTCTGTGCAGACTCTGAGCAGTAATGCGGTTTCTCTCCTGTGTGAACGCACTGGTGTTTCTTCGGGACACTGCTTCCTTTAAACCTGTTCCCACACTCAGTGACACAGTTTGCTTCTTGTGTGAATGCGCTTGTATGCTTGGAGATTACCTTGTTGACTAAAACTCTGTCCACAGTCTGAATACTGATATGGTTTCCCTCCTGTGTGAATGCGCTGGTGTTTCTTGAGGGCACCACTTTCTCTAAAACACTTTCCACAATCTGAGCAGTAATACGGTTTCTCTCCTGTGTGAATGCGTTGATGTATTTGGAGACTATGCTGTTGAGTAAAACTATTTCCACACTCTGAGCAGTGATATGGTTTCTCTCCTGTGTGAATGCACTGATGTATTTGAAGAACACTGTGCAATAAAACTCTTTCCACACTCAGCAGTGATATGGTTTCTCTCCTGTATGAATGCACTGATGTGTTTGGAAATTACCCTGCTGAATAAAAGTTTTGCGTTCCTCCCTTATTCACCATGTCCTAAGAGCAAGTGACCAGAGTGAGTAGAGATTAATAATACATATGTATACTCTTTAGACTCATATTAGAAATGATTTAACTGTTTTAAGTCATTTTGTTTAGAATGATAAGGTGCACTGTTGAAAGATGCTTGCCCACTGCATTTAAGTGCATCAGCATTTTCTGCTTAAAATCATAGACAAAATTCTGCTTACCATCGCTCATTTTCCACCCGCAGTCCTATTTACTTTTTTCCTTCCTTCTTTAATTTAGTTGTACTTTGTAAGTGAGTAGTTTAGTGAGTAATTTTAATCTACCTCAGTGTCAGCAACATTGTCTATAAATCATTTTATATCAGGCCTAGTCATTTTTTTTCTTTCAATTGTTTGTAATATTTGTTTAGGTTTATTTGGATATTTAGGATTATTTTGCACTAAATTCACATGTTTTTGCCCAATTTTTAACCTTCAGTTATTTCAAATGAAATTGGCTTGAAACAAATATTTTACCAATAGTTTTTTTAATAAAACAAATTTTAAACATACCCATCTGCTGTATGTTATATACTTTATATGTTTTTTTTTTTACTACATTAATGTTCAACACTGTTAGCCA
Source organism: Colossoma macropomum (assembly GCF_904425465.1). Taxonomy (NCBI): domain Eukaryota; kingdom Metazoa; phylum Chordata; class Actinopteri; order Characiformes; family Serrasalmidae; genus Colossoma; species Colossoma macropomum. The sequence continues at coordinate 468,680 of NW_023494805.1, forward strand.
GGTTTCGGCCCTGTTATTCAGTCATTTTGGGTCAAAACAGTTCTAAAACTAAATTTAATTTAGTAGCTTATGTTACCAGAAGTGTCAGTTTGGTAACAAGACTTATTAGTTCTAACTACGAATACAAGATTTTTATTATTTATTTGAAAATTTCTAAAAACATCTCATAAACCTCAAAAACAGTTGGTAGTGAAGTAATGAACACCATACAAACTGAAAAGTGTACAGATGTATATTATTTATTAATTTATTCATTTTCTCCCTCATGTAAATCATTTGAATGTGAATTTGTTTTTTCCTTTTCATTACATAAATCATGACATGCAACTCCAAGCACAGAGACTCCACTGAGCTCCTGACCTGCTGTGAAGTACGGGGAATGGTTGAGAGTCACATGCAAAATGGAGAGCGAGACACGTTGAAAAAGCGGGCTGACTAGCTGATGATGTTGACCTGTATGTTGTTTCTGCCAGCCTGTTTATAGCCAGGTCTTTTCTCAGTAGTTGGGTGAAGACTAGAGAGTGAGAAGGAAACCAGTAGAGGCACTGGGAGCATAATCAAGGCTGAAAAGTCACCAGTGAAGCAGTTCTTAAGTAGTTATACTAGCTGAGAAGTTTATATGTTTGTGATAGTAAATAAAAGCTCCATCCATGAGTGAGTTTACATGCACTTTTTTTTGTCAGTAATCTGATCAAAGCGTTTTCATGTTCTTGAGTAATCAGATCATGGGGAAAATCTGGGTCATGAGTCAGACAGTAATCAGATTTCTGCTTTGCAACCAGCCAATAAACTTACTCAAACTTCATGCTGCAGCTTTTTTTTTTTTTAAACATCACATTTAAAAAATGTTTCCAGTGTCTTTCTGTTACCCATGTCCCAGTGCCTTCCTGCCATTACAAACCACCTGCTGGATCGCCTGCAGTTTGCATACAGAGTTAACATTTATCAATGATGTGGTCACTTAATGCTACAGCATCTCAACAGACCTGGAACCTACACTAGAGTTCAGTGGAGCTCTGACTTCAGCTCAGCTTTCAACACCATAGTGCCAGAGCTCCTGATCACCTGCTGTTCAAAACTCAAAAGACTGTAGAAATGGTGGTGGAGTTCAGGTGCAGCCAGACATGCCAACAGCTTCGTCAGAGCTGTATTGCTTATCAACTACAGTGGATACCTCACACTGTTAATTTAAACTTAAATTGAACCGAACAATCTCAATTATGTTTTACAGTGTAACTCCTCCTGTAGCATAATGCTTATTTGCAGAACTGTACAGATGTTAATTTTATAAATGTTCATATCGTTCAGTGTATAGTTGTTAATAACAAATTGGGATATTAACTCAGATATATTAGTATGTTACAAAAAAGTTATTTTACTGTAGTGTAATAGATAATTCACATTTAATTTTGCATAATTTGTATCTTAGATTTTTTACTGTAGCCTTTATTCTATCAAACAGTAGGTTGGAGAAACATTAACCTAAGACTTTGGTAACACTAAACATTTAAATGTTAATGGTAAGTTCAACATAGTGTGGAATGAAAATGTGCTTATTATAGAAACAGTGGATCATATAGACAGTTGTAAGTCCCAGTCAGGAAGCTGAAGGGAGCACTCTGATTGGTTGAGTAATACATCACTCCACCCTGTACAGAGACAAACAGCATTCCCTCCTGTGCTTGGGAATCAGTCCAATTCAAACCACTTTAAAGTAAAAGTAAAATCTTTAGCAGCATCTGTCTTATTAAGAGAACAACATAAATAACGTTTGGAGAAAAAGCAGAGAGGTAATTCAGCCTCATAGATTAGATTTTAAAGAAGCTCATTCTATTCTATATGATGAACAATGATGTCTACATTCATTGTGTGTGGTGTAAATTCAGAATTAGAGTTTCTCTACAGCCGTTTTCTCTATTTCACTGCTCTGATATCTGTTATAATGGTTCACTGTCTCCCATTTTACACCCTCGTATAGAACCATCACTGCTGGACATTCACTTCTACTAGAACTTTAATCCTCCACTGAGTTTAGTTATAAACTGTAACACTCTCACACGTGTTCTTTCTTTAATCTACATATCAGTATTGTATGTAAGTTTATGATAAACGTAACGTGTGTAATAAAGTCTCTGCTGTTGTGCGATCTCTCTCCTTCTTCTACAATGCTGCTGCTCCATTTTACTTTCGGTTTCATACAGGGAGTGCTCAGCTGTGGTGTAGTCGAACATTCGAACATTCTTTCCTTGTCGGTTTGTCATGAAATAAACGTGCAGAAAAGATCACACGTACATTTCCTGACGCATGAGAACACAGAAAACAAACTACAAACAAATATGTGCAGCCAGCAAGGTTGGAGAGCTTAGGTTGGGGACTTTTAATTTGACGGCAGCCCCTCCAAGAAAGCCATTATCGGCACGCGTATAGGCTCGCGTTATGTTGTTGAAGTATCGTTTGGTGTCTGCATGCAGCAGCCGGAGTTCAGCAGTAACTCTTGTAGAAATTGTTTTAGAGGGTTCTCTTCGAAATGGACGTTATTCTGACCCATGCAGAAGGAAAGTTGTGCATGGTGTCATTGTACAGCACTTTAAACTCGGCTCATGTTTAAGGTGTTTAAGGACCGAGTCTCCCTGCAGTGTCTGCATTGTCTGCACAGGTGTGTAAGAATGTTTACTAGCATATTGAAACCTTAATCGTAAAAATACTATTTTTTATTTATTTATTTATTTTTTTAACTGAGGGTGCATTCTCTGATGCGGTGTGCTGTAGTATATATGGACAGATAATATACTGGCATGTTAAGTTAGTTATGATCGAATGCCTTTTTGCACATTATTATTAAAATCAGAGATCTATATGTTAAAGTATGCTTTACATTGTAAAGCAAGCTTTGGATTCCAGCATTAAGCTTTATAATGTGTATTGTGGCAGCATATTCTGGACTTTGTTCACATGCAAACTTCAAAATGCTGGTTCAGTTGTGGATTTACAGTTGCATTTTCCATGTGTGTGCATTATTTAAGACATCATTCAGATTCCAGTGCAAAAGATACATTTGCATTTCTGTACATAATGGCTGGAAAAGTTAATATGGAGAACAAAACACAAATTTTCATTGTCGTCATGGTATGACTCTTACATATTGTGCCATCGGCAAAGAATAAGACACAGGAAACATTGCACTTCAAATGTGATTGCTCTTTTATTGAACCAACAGCAAGGGAGAGCCACCATTTAGCGTTAGCAGGCACAACTAGGAAGGAGGCAGTTCAATTCCAACCACACGTTTCTACTTGAAGGTAGTCACTAACACTGCACTACTACTACTCCACAAATCAGTACAGAACAGCTACAGAAATGTAAATACATATTTTGTATTTGAATTTAAATTATGACTTTTAAATAAGTGTCTTTACATAGATATTACAGAGTGACCTGTACCTGTACCCATAGTGCAGAGTTAATTGTACAGTGTGAGTTTGGGACTCCAGTATTAAGCTGGCTGACACTGCTGCTGTTACCATACAGGTACAAGCTCTTAGATTTTAAGTGCATTATTAAGGTAAGGCTAAGCTTTTTTGATTAATTTTTGTGCTTGTATGTACAGCCAGCTAGTTGTACCTGTAGTGGAGTCACTGTTTCCTTCTTATACCTTTTTCCTGAGTATATACTGTTTGTTTATATTACTTTGGATATTTGTGTGTCTAGCAGTATCTGAGCTCAAGGGTAGTTTGTAGAGCAAATGGGTTAGACTAGCTAGGATACATTCTCTGAGTAGACAACAAAGCACTTTTGTAAGTTACTCTGAATAGGAGGGTCTGCTAAAAGCTGTAAATGTAGAATATGATCAGGAATTAAACTGGGTGCCCAGTCCTTTAATGTGTGTAGCCATGCTATGAATGATTTAGCCCTTTGATTTTAATATATATGAGTGAAATTTCATAATTAAAAAAAGGTTTTGTTCATTTAGTAATGTGTAAAGCTGAACTTAGTAAAGTTGCATTATGATTGTCTCACACTTGAGCTTATGTACAGCTGTTGTTACTGGCCCTACTGCTTTAGCATCACTGCCCCTCAGTGGTGGAACTAACTTTCTTCTGAACTCCGCACTGCACAGTTACTCAGTTCCTTCTGCCGTGGTCTAAATATTCACATCTTCAGGCAGTATCTCTGCACTTTTCCTCTGTGTTTTAATGCTTCATACAAAAAGCAGCACCTAATTGATTCTCCTAACACTTGTATTTATTTAATTTTTTTATTTATTTAACTAGATTGTACTGTGGTATGGCTCATGATATATATATATTTATGTATTATAAACCCTTTCAGTTACTTTGTGTAGCTTCCAGTGTTTGTATGTTTAGTAAATCACTCTGGATAAGAGCATCTGAGAAATGACTCAATGTAAATATATACATTTAGTGACTGTATAATATGCAATATTACTGTTATTCATTTTATATGTCCATCTGTTTTCTTCATAGTTGTCTACCAAATATTTGTCTGCAAACTTGTTTATATTTACTGTAGCGCAGAATCAGAGTTTATAACCAGCTAGTTCACTCAGACTCACGGGCACAATAATATCATAAAGTCATAAACAGTCTGTATGCAGCTAGTTCACTCAGACACAATAATAACATCGTAGTCATAAACGGTCTGTATGCAGCTAGTTCACTCAGACACAATAATAACATCATAAAGTCATAAACGGTCTGTATGCAGCTAGTTCACTCAGACACAATAATAACATCATAAAGTCATAAACGGTCTGTATGCAGCTAGTTCACTCAGACACAATAATAACATCATAAAGTCATAAACGGTCTGTGTGCAGCTAGTTCACTCACAGACACAATAATAACATCATAAAGTCATAAACAGTTTGTACGCAGCTAGTTCACTCACAGACACAATAATAACATCATAAAGTCATAAACGGTCTGTGTGCAGCTAGTTCACTCAGACACAATAATAACATCATAAAGTCATAAACGGTCTGTATGCAGCTAGTTCACTCAGACACAATAATAACATCATAAAGTCATAAACGGTCTGTGTGCAGCTAGTTCACTCAAGACACAATAATAACATCATAAAGTCATAAACGGTCTGTATGCAGCTAGTTCACTCAGACACAATAATAACATCATAAAGTCATAAACGGTCTGTATGCAGCTAGTTCACTCACAGACACAATAATAACATCATAAAGTCATAAACGGTCTGTATGCAGCTAGTTCACTCACAGACACAATAATAACATCATAAAGTCATAAACGGTCTGTATGCAGCTAGTTCACTCAGACACAAAATAACATCATAAAGTCATAAACGGTCTGTATGCAGCTAGTTCACTCACAGACACAATAATAACATCATAAAATCGTAAACGGTCTGTATGCAGCTAGTTCACTCAGACACAATAATAACATCATAAAGTCATAAACGGTCTGTGTGCAGCTAGTTCACTCAGACACAATAATATCATAAAATCTTAAACAGTCTGTATGCAGCTAGTTCACTCAGACACAATAATAACATGAGAAAGGCATAAACAGTCTGTATGCAGCTAGTTCACTCAAACACAATAATAACATCATTAAGTCATAAACAGTCTGTATGCAGCTAGTTCACTCAGACACAATAATAACATCATAAAGTCTTAAGAAATCCACTGTGAGATTTACTGAAGTCCAGAGTCACTCCTTGTGTGAACTGCATACTTGGCCAACAAAACTGATTCTGATTCCGAGATGTAAAAGTGATAGTGATATTGTTGTGTTATTGTTTTTCTATCCAGTGTGATTCAGAGGAGGATGGGTTCTCCTTTTGAGTCTTGGTTCCTCTTCAAAAGGGAGTTTTTCTTGCCAATGTCAACCTCAGCGATGCTCATCTGAGGCCCAGACCTAGATTTACACCTGCTGTAAAAATCTCTCTGAAAATAAACCTGGAATTAAATTGAAAGGTCATTGAAAATAATTCTCCATAGGATCTGTTGCACATTATACAGTGATGTGACCTGCAAGCCCCCTAGATGAGCTGGTGTGGAATACACCAATTCCAAAATTGCAGTATTTTAAATTTTGCAGGGAATGTCATGCTGTGCACCACCAATAGTTGTACAGACATGTGTATACATATCTATTTATATAAATGTAGAATAAAATATATATAAAATATGTAATATGAAAATCTTATGTGAAAATATATTTTAGTTCATGTTTATTTCTGTTTATTCATTTGATTATGTATTTTTTAATGTTATTTATATATATGTAATATTGGTCTCAAATGACATTTCATAGTTTAGTGCTCAATATTGGCCAAAGACAAACTTTTGTATAAAATATTGTGGTTATAACAAATAGTCAGTGATGCTCACAGGAATGGATATCAAACAAAAAAAAGTGATGAAGTGTTTAAGTCTGAATTGTGTGCACCTGACTGAGCAGTGCTTAACTGGATAGATAAGTCTGAATTCTGAATACAGATGTGTGTCATTTCAGTGTTATCTCCTCACTGTGTGCACATAACTCTGAATATGGATCTTAATGGTTAAACACTTACTACATGTTCACTTCAAATGTGTAATTTTATTTGTTTATCAAGTACTGCATGAAGCTGCAATGACAACAAACTCAAGATCTTACAGACAGTGTTTTCAACATCCTGTGTATGTTTTGTATATCTGAATAGTTCTCAGAGAGCAATTGGAGGAACAGCTCCATGATGGAGCTTCAACACTCCAGCAGCAGAGGAGGAACCTCTGATCCAAAGTGAGTGACTATGAGCACTTGTATATATTACGAGAACATTTCCTTTTAATAATGTTTTTCAGTTATGTTTTTTTAGATTAAATGGGATTTAGCAAGTAGAGTATGTACTTAACACTTCACTCTCATCATCCTGTCAGGTTAAATGATGTAGGATCTCCAGAACTCAGCTGTGTGTCTATGAACAGTGACAGGTCCATGAGGAACCCTCCTGTATTCAGCAGTGGAGGAGGAGAACCCAGCCGTGTGTCTATGAAGAGTGACGGGTCCATGAGGAACCCACCTGTATTCAGCAGTGGAGGAGAACCCAGCTGTATGTCTATGAAGAGTGACGGGTCCATGAGGAACCCTCCTGTATTCAGCAGTGGAGGAGGAAAACCCAGCTGTGTGTCTATGAAGAGTGACGGGTCCATGAGGAACCCTCCCGTATTCAGCAGTGGAGGAGGAGAACCCAGTTGTGTGTCTATGAAGAGTGACGGGTCCATGAGGAACCCTCCCGTATTCAGCAGTGGAGGAGGAGAACCCAGCTGTGTGTCTATGAAGAGTGACGGGTCCATGAGGAACCCTCCCGTATTCAGCAGTGGAGGAGGAGAACCCAGCTGTGTGTCTATGAAGAGTGACGGGTCCATGAGGAACCCTCCCGTATTCAGCAGTGGAGGAGGAGAACCCAGCTGTGTGTCTATGAAGAGTGACGGGTCCATGAGGAACCCTCCTGTATTCAGCAGTGGAGCTATACCCGCTGACCCAGAGTGAGTTGTTGTATTACAACACAACTTTCCGTTGTTCCATGTGTGTTACTTTAAAAAAACGCAGTGGAGAAGGACAGTCTAGCACACCCAGTCACTGACCATGTGGTATGATCATGTTTATCAGTGATCTGTAGCATTGTATAGATGTGGCTAAGAAAAATATTGAGGTAATTCAGAAACAGTGTATGTTAGACCACCAGTCATTATGCATTCACCATTATTTACAAACGTTTTAAGTGTAAAACTATTATTGATGCTGTGTTCCAATCAAGAAGTATTCATAATTGTAAATTAATTTAAACACAGGATAAGGCATAAATTCAAACCCACCCCCTCTGCTGCCAGCTCTCCAGAATTACTCTTTCTGACCTGAAGACTATTTGTCTAGAGGTCTACTGGGGTCACAACATGGAGACAAAGTGACAGAGAGCTATGTGTCAAGCAAAACTTTAGGTAATGTTACTTTTTTCTATTGCTGGCCTTTATTCCCCATTATTATAATTGTTTTTTTTTTAGTTCAGCATAGGAAATACATTGGGAACAGTTAACACCACAATTATAAATAAAGTACTTACTAGAGGAGGTCAGAAGAGCAAAATATCCTAACAAAGAAAGAAACCAAACAAAGTACAAGCACTTTTCTCTATTAATTTAATCAAAAACAGGACAATACATACACTCAAACCCCTACTCCTCTGCCACCAGCTCTCCAGTATTACTCTTTCCAGGCACAGTTCAGCCAATCATAACAATGTCTTTTTCGGGGCTTCAGCTCAGCTAATCCAATCAATTTCCAGGTTTTGGAAAAGAGTAGTACAAAGTACAAAGACAACACATAATTAATTGAAACTGAGAAATTTTATTGTTTTCAGAAAAAAATATGCCCATTTTGTATTTGATGTGGGCAACACATTTAAAAAAAAGTGACGGTGGCATTTTTACCACTGTGTTGCATCACATCGTCTCTTAACAACACTCAGTGATCTTTTGGGTACTGAGGAGACCAATTGCTGTAGTTTTGAAAGTGAAATGTTTTCCCATTCTTGCTTGATATAGGATTCATCTTTTGGTCTCCTTTGTCATATTTTTTGTTTTGTAATGCAGCAAATGTTTTGGGTCCCAGGTCTGGACTGCAGGCAGGCCAGTTTAGCAGTTTAGTTTTTAGCAGTTTAGTTTTTGATTTGTCGGTTCACAGGACACTCTGAATGCGTATGTGTTTACTCACTTTGTGTAAGACACAAAGTTCATTGTGAGAACTTGACTCAAATCTATAGAAGAGTTTATTCAATTACGTACAGATTGCGTTAAGTATTATTTAATAATAATTACATAAAAAATTGCATGTGACAAGTTTGAAATTTTGAAGTTTGAAATTTTGTTTGAACTCCACCAGTCAACGCTCCACAGAGGCAACACTGCAGATGAACACAGTTGGAGGGAACTAGAGAACTGCAGCAGGATTCTTACCAACCATTGGATATTGACCTGCTCAGAGTCTTAGAGAGACACAAAACCAGCATGAAGAACAAGTACGAGAGCTTATTTGAGGGAATTAAAACACAAGAGAATAAATCCCTCCTGAACAGGATTTACACACAGCTCTACATCATAGAGGGAGAGAGTGAAGGAGTGAATGAAGAACATGAGGTTCTACAGATGGAGAAAACTCCCAGGAAACACCTACAAGACACTCCAATCAACTGCTTAGATATCTTTAAACCTCAAGATTTGAAAGACGGAAAAATTATAACTGCAAGAGATGAACATTTAAGACAGAAAGAAGGACAAGAATTAAAAGTGCAGAAACTCAAAACTGTACTAACTAAAGGCATTGCTGGCATTGGAAAAACTGTCTCTGTGCAGAAGTTCATTCTGGACTGGGCTGAAAGAAAAGCCAATCAGGATATAGATTTCATGTTTGTGCTTCCTTTCCGAGAGCTGAACTTGATTAAAGATGATCAATACAGTCTTCATGGACTTCTGTGTGACTTCCATCCTGAGCTCAAAGATCTGGACCCAAAGATTTATGATCAGATCAAAGCTGTGTTTATATTTGATGGTCTGGATGAAAACAGAATTCCACTGGACTTTAGGAGTAAGAAAGTATCTGACATCACCATGACATCATCAGTGGGTGTGTTGATGACAAATCTCATCAAAGGAGAGCTGCTTCCCTCTGCTCTAATCTGGTTAACCTCCCGACCAGCAGCAGCCAATCAGATCCCTCCTAAATACATCAACCGTGTGACAGAAATTCAGGGATTCAGTGACCCACAGAAGGAGGAGTACTTCAGGAAGAGAATCAGTGATGAAGACCAAGCCAAGAGAATCATCTCACACATTAAGAAAGTGAGGAGCCTCCACATCATGTGTCACATTCCAGTCTTCTGCTGGATCTCAGCCACTGTTCTTCAGCAAATCATGAAACAGCATCATACAGAAATCCCAAAAACTCTGACTGAAATGTACTCACACTTCCTGCTCACTCAGACCAACATGAAGAATGAGAAGTATGAGGAGAAAGACGAGAAAGACCCAAAGAAACTGCTGGAATCCAACAGAACAATTCTCCTGAAACTGGCTGAACTGGCTTTCAAACAGCTGATGAAGGGCAATGTGATGTTCTATGAAGAGGATCTGAGAGAGAGCAGCATTGATGTCACTGAGGCTTCAGTGTATTCAGGGATTTTCACTGAGATCTTTAGGGAGGAATGTGTGCTTTACCAGAGGAAGGTCTACTGCTTTGTTCATCTGAGCTTTCAGGAGTTCCTGGCTGCTGTTTATGTGTTTCACTGCTATGAGAGCAAGAACATGAAGGCGCTACAGATATTTAAACTACGGTACAGTGAGTGGTCTGAGAATGTTTTGCTGGGTTTTTTTAACCCACGGTACAGAGACTGGTCTGCGGATGTTCCACTGGATGAGGTGCTGAAGGGAGCAGTAAATAAAGCAGTAAAGAGTAAGAATGGACGGCTGGATCTTTTTCTCCGTTTTCTGCTGGGGATTTCACTGGAGTCCAATCAGAGACTCCTACAGGGTCTACCAACACTTATACAGAGCAGCTCGGAGAAAATCATTGAGTACATCAAATACTTAATCAAAGGCGATGATAATGAACAAGATCACATCTCAACTGAGAGATCCATCAATCTGTTCCTCTGTCTGTCTGAAATGAATGACCAATCTCTTTCCAGAGAGCTTCATGAGTATCTAAAATCAGAAAATCACTCAGAAGAGAATCTTTCTCCTGGACAGTGTTCAGCACTAGCCTATATGCTCCTGAGCTCAGAGGAGGTGCTGGATGAGCTGGACCTGAAGAAATACAGTAAATCAGTGGAGGGTTATAGGAGACTGATCCCAGCGGTGAGCATCTGCAGAAAAGCTCGGTGAGTGTTATTTCTAAATGATTGAATAATTGATCACATATCAGTTAAACATTTACAAATACATCGTTAGTTATTAGTATTCAGAATATAAACCTTATAGCTCCGCCATGCTAGTGTAGATTATAATAATAAAGTAGCCAGTTAATGAAAGTACAAGGTAGGTGTTCCTGATAAAGTGGCCAGTGAATGGACATACATGTTAGTTGTTTCTAATTAGGTGGACATTGAGTGTACAGTCAGGGTGGAGATGAAGCGCAATGCTCTACTTCATATTATATGAAAGCCAGAATGTCTTCATGTAGTTAAAGGGGGAATTCCACTGATTTTTCAAAATGCATACATAGTTTATTTCATAGTGTCTTGTAGTGTTACATGTAAACAGAATAATTTAGAGTGGTTTGATGTGAAATTGTGGAGACTTTATTGTAGAGACTATTTCTTTACAGTTTTGTTGAAAGGAGCCAGGGGTCGCCATGACTACAACACAAATATAGGCGTTTTATTCACTATCCAAAACCACCAGTGAACCTACATGTGTCTTATATATGAAATTATGAAATGGTGATGGTTAAATAGTGGAAAATCTGAAAAATTATTTTGCATCACAGTGCCCTGCTTGTACCTCTCTATCATGAATGTATTTTAAAAAATGCATTTTAAGCCAAAAACTTTTCACTAAAGTATTGAAAAACAGTGTCTCAGATATCAGGTTGGTTATTTGTAACCATTTCATGTAGCGATGGAGCAATCGATTGTCAGCCCAAATATGTGACTGGCCAAAGTATGATGTAAAATGCATGAGCAATTTTTTTTCATTATATTTTTGGATTTTTACCCAATTTAGTCGTCGCCAATTCCACCCGCTAGTTAGAACTCCCCCAATCACACGATACTATCAACACTAGGAGGGTGAAGGCTAACACAGGCTTCCTCAGAGACCTGTGAAGCACCACCGCTTCTTTTCAAACTGCCGCTCACACAACGTCATCGGACAGCTGAACACGCTCAGAGGAAGGCGCCAACCGCCAGATCTGTTACGTCAGCTAACAGACGCCTGCACTGACTAGTGATGGGGGGACAAGGAGGGGCCATCCTACCCACCCAAAGAGAGCGAGGCCAGTTGTGCTCTCTTGGACTTCCGGCTACAGATGGCTGTAGCATCACCAGGGATCTAGCTCACAATCTCCTGATGATAGGGCCAACGCTTAGATGGTTGCGCCACTCAGGAGCCCCATGAACCATATTTAGGGAGTGCTGCAGCCCTGCATTAGGCTCCTTGGTCACAGGACCCTCCAGTTCCTCATTCAATCACTAGATGTAAATACTGAGGTGTTTTTCCATTTAACTACAGGACTTAAAGCATATTCACACTGAGTCTGATTTTATGGATGAAAAAAATGCACAGCAAGTTTTAAAAATGAACACACATATATTAATACTGCCTTTCACACAGAGTCTGAAGCTGATGGACTGTGATGCTGCATAAAGTTTTTAATTGGAGTCTGCTCTGTTTTTTGTGTTACCTGGTTGTGTTGGGTTCCTTTTTCATGATTGCATGATGACTACTTCTGTTCTTTTTATAGAATGTGGTGTGTTCACCATTTAGTTGCAGTGCAGAGTGTTTAGACAGTAAAATGCTTCGGACCTGGTGTGAAGGTCCCACTACATTAAAGTTGCATCTGTTTTTTGTTTTTTTTTCATCTGAAAAAAATGATACTTTGTGTGAATTGGCCTGGGTGAACGGTCCAGCCCCACCTTCGATCGGTATCAGCAGTCGGTGATCCACATCAGCCCCAAAAACACTGATCGGTTCATCTCTAATTTATGTAGTATTTTTTGGGATATAGTTTTTAAAGGCTTTAAACTCATCAGAAGTTTGATTCCTATCACCACTGCTGTGAACAAGTCTGACTTCATAAATGTCTGTGGAATAGAACATTAAACATCAAAACACTCTGAACGACTTTGTGTTTATCTTGATTATTTAATTTTGCTGAAATTCTGAAGAATCAATAGAAAGTCCTGTGTGGTCAGACAGGGAAATACTCTGCATCCATAGGGCTGTAAAAAATATTTTTTTTAAGTATTAAAATTTTAAACAATTCCAAAAACAATTTTCTGCAGAATCAGTTCCCTCCATATCACACACAAACCACTACACACTCCCTGTTGGCACCAGCAATTCTGCCTCCTCCCTCTCTCTCTGTGCTGTTGTTCAGAATGTTAAAATTATTTTTGTATTACAGACAATATCCGCAGTCGGCACAGAAGAGCATTTTGTGACATAAAGTATCATGATAATGATAAAATATCATCATATTGCCCACCCATAGGTACCACTGAATTTTATGAATCTGACCCAAGATTCATAACCCAAATATCAAATAATTTAAGGAAACTCTTAACTGCACACCATTTTACCTGTTCTATGTGATGTATGCACTGTTATTTTGCAGAATAGCTGGCTGTAATTTCACCAAGGACTCATGTGAAATGCTTTGCTCAGCTCTACAATCAGTAAACTACCTGAAAGAACTAGACCTCAGTAACAATAACTTGCAGGATTCAGGAGTGGAGCTGCTCTCTACTGGACTGAAGAGTACACACTGCAAACTGGAGACACTCAGGTGAATTTCCTATTAAAAATTAAGCTGAGATGGCATAGTAAACTGTAAACTCTGAATCCAAATGTCAATACTTATGATATTCTTGTTCATGTGGTTTTAGAATTCTCTCATATCTCTTTGTTCCCATATATTTATGTGTGTCACAGTCATTCAAAATTATAACAATTCTTAAAGTTTTTGTAACCATCTCTGGAGCTTGAAGATCTGATCAGAGTCTATATTCATGATGTTTCTTGGAATAGGTGTGCTGATCTATGATCTGTTCATGTAAGTAAAGTCATAGTAAATCAGAGAGGAATCTGATCAGCACTCCTACACAGAAATCTGACTTTAAATCAGCATGTCTACTCTGAGGAACTTTGTCACTATGAGCCCATGTCTCTGATCTGCTCACTGCTGATAGGCTAAGGACTTGGATTATACAGGTGTGATTTATCAAATAATGGTTAATTTTCATAGAACTCACACAGATTTCATGTGATATTATGAAAAATAGCTTTGTTGTAACATTCTCTAATTCATAAATAAGGCTTACCAGCCCGTTTTACTATTTGTGCGATAACTGACACGACTGCTCATTTTCCTAATTTGCATGTGCCATTAGTGATTCATAACAGAACACTGACCTACCAAATACCACCCTAAGAAGTCTGTTGTGAATTTTACTAGCAAAAAGATGACCTTTTGGTATCAATTAATTGGTATATTTAATGATGCCAAAAACTGGTGAGAAGTCAATGTGGATTAAGTGATATTTTAATTATGTTTTTATTTGACTGTGGCAGTGGATAGAGGAACTTGGTGCGTTTGATACTGCATTGATTTATATATCGGGGAGCCCAAGGAGACCTTGGAGCCAAAGAAGGGAGTCTATATATATATATATATATATATATATATATATATATATATATATATATATATATTATTGTTGCTGAATTTTTACCAGATTATTTTTCAATTGTGAGGATCTGTAGATTTTATTTTTGTTTTTCTTCAGTTTAGTGTGTCCATTTTGGCACCCAAACTGTCACGACTCCCTTCTTTGGCTCCAAGGTCTCCTTGGGCTACCCTGGGGATCACGTGACTCCTGCCTTGCTCTTGCGCTCCAACCAGCGCTCTAACCCTCCAGAATATTGATCAGTTTCACCTGTTGTTCATAGATTAGTTTAGTATAAAGCCTGGGCTTGTAGGCTAGGTTCTTTGCGAGGTATTGCTTCTTTTCTCAAGAGCTATTGAGTGTTTCATCTAATTTGTGTGTATTTCTGGTTCTGACTATTTTGCCCTATTTTGACCCCTTTTTGGACTGCTTGCCTGGTTATGTTTGTGTTTCTTGCCCTTTTTGGATCTGACCTATGCATGTTTTGTTTACTTTGATTGTGTTTTCATCAGTAAAGCCCCTCATTCAACATTTATTCACGAGTTTCTGAGTCATGGTGACTACACAAATAAATTCATTATCACATTTGAAGCACAGGACCGCACGACAGTGAGGAAGACCACACCTCTTCCAACTGAACAGGTACTGTGTCTGTCCACTGCTGATGTGCAGAGAACGCTACACAGAGTCAACCCACAAAAAGCCCCAGGATCTGACAGCATACTGGGCAGAGTGCTTAGAGAATGCACTGAACAGCTGGGACATGTTCTCAGGGACATATTCAACATCTCTCTGAGTACTGCAGTCGTTCCAATGTACTTCAAGTCCACCACCACCATCCCTGTGCTGAAGAAGTCTCCAATGTCCTGCCTCGATGACTACCGTCCTGTTGCACTCACTCCCATCATCATGAAGTGCTTCGAGAGGCTTGTCATGAGGCACATTAAAGACCAGCTCCCCCCTTCACTGGATCCACAGCAATTTGCATATTGCCCCAACCACTCAACATACAATGCCATCTCCACCACCTCCACCTGGCTCCCACCGACCTGGACAATAAAGACACCTATGTCAGAATGCTGTTCATAGATTTAAGTTCAGCATTCAACGCCATCATCCCTCAGCACCTGATTGAAAAACTGAGCACCTGATTGAAAAACAGAGAGGAGGTGCAGAGGCCAATGGACTGGTGCAGAACCAACAACCTGTCTCTGAATATGGACAAAACTAAGGAGATGGTTGTTGACTTCCAAAGAGTGCTACGTGACTGCCCCCCACTGAACATCAATGGCTCTGCTGTGGAAATCATCAGGAGCACCCAATTCCTTGGTGTTCACTTCACAGAGAACCTCATCTTGTCCCTAAACACCAACTCCATAGCCAAGAGAGCCCAGCAAAGACTCTACTTCCTGTGGAGACTGAAGAAAGCTCTTTTCTCCCCTAACATCCTCACCATGTTCTACAGGGAGGTCTGTGGAGAGCATCTTGAGCAGCTGCATCATCACCTGGTTTGAAAATTGCAATGCCTCTGACCACAAGACCCTACAGCAAATAGTGAGGACAGCTGAGAAGATCATCAGGATCTCTCTCCCCTCTATCACAGACATTCACAACACACGCTGCATCTGCAAACCACCAGCATTGTGGACAGCCCCATTCATCCCTCCCATGGACTTTTTTCACTGCTGCTGTCTGGCAGAAGGTATCGGATCACCCGTGCCATCACTGCCAAACTCTGCAACAGCTTTGTTCTGCAAGCAATCAGATTTTTAAACTCACAAGGACTGAACTGAAAACCTCCTCAGACACATACTTTACACTCACACACACACATCTCTTTTTGATGCTCTACTTGCACTGGAACATTGCTGCTAATACTGTATTCTACTCAAGTACTGTATATTTCTGCTGTGCTCATGTATGTTATAATCTGACTGTGTATACCCATATAATCATAGAATTCTAAATATCTTTGCACCTTATCCTAACTACCTCATGTTCAGAAATGAATGTGGTGTCGGCGTTGTTTAATGTTTGCACACTTGCATCTGTACGTTTGCACTTTGTCTGTACTGTCTCATTTTGTTCCACGTTGCACCATGCTCCTGGAACAATGTAATTTTACTCCACTCTGTACTTGTACATGGAATGACAATAAAATCCTTTTGACTTGATTTGACTTGACCCATTTTAACTATTCTTTGTTTATTATTCCTTTGCAGACTAGCTGGCTGTAATCTCACTAAGGTCTCCTGTGAATCCATTTGCTCAGCACTACAATCAGCAAACTGCCCCCTGAAAGAACTGGACCTCAATAACAATAACCTGCTGGATTTAGGAGTGGAACTGCTCACTGTGGGACTGAAGAGATCACGCTGTAAACTGGAGACACTCAGGTGAACTTTCTGTTAAAATACATACTATCATATCTTTTTGCTCTCGCCAGTAACATAACACATTTGTATGGTCTGATCATGATGTAAATTTTCTAGTATTTTGTTTAAGTATATTATGAAATATGTCGCAAAATATCTCCCTTTGCAGACTCGCTATCTGTAATCTTGGGGAGAAAGCTTGTGAAAATCTGAGATCAGTTCTACAATCAGCAAACTCCTCCCTGAAAGAACTAGATCTCAGTAACAATGACCTGCAGGATTCAGGTGTGCAGATACTCTCTGCTGGACTGCAAAGTTTAAACTGTAAACTGGAGAAACTCAGGTGAGAATTCTGTAAATTAATTTTTAAACTAGACACTAATATGTGATATTTAATAATATTCACATACAAACACAACAAAGTGGTGGTATACTGTCCAGTTAACAAGCACATGACAAGGTAAAAGTTTGATGACCTGAGGACAATAAAATGATGTCCAGTTCGGCATGCTTTGGTACAATGATATGATTACTGGACAGCAAAGGGTCAAACAGTCTGAGGCTGTGGTGTAAGGGGGTGGATACACTGCTTTGAACCTTCCTCAACTAAAGTCTTTGATGGGTGAGATTGTCATATTTTATCCATATTAATTGGTGTGTTTATTGGTTCTCTGTAATACCATGAAAACAAAAATAATTTAATTTAAATAATGTGTAACTTTGTACATAGTATTTACACAATAGCAGTAATTCTTGTATTTGTGGTATGCAGAGCATTACCATACACAGAGTTCATAATTGGAGTACTACAGATAAGACATAGGGCCTAGGTTAGAAAACAGTGGCAAAATATAAGTGATATGTTTGCTGTAGTGTAAAACGTTTGATGAATCAGGCAAACAACAAAAATGGATTAAGGCAAAAATGGAAATGTATGATGAAAAAATGACTTTCAATACACAGAATGTCCACATATTACACAGATTTCTAACATGATTACACTACTAAATCCAAAAAGCAGACAGAGTTCTGAAACAATTCAAACACAAAACAGAATCTAACAAGTGAGCACGAACTGCGAACTACGGCTCCCATCTCTCCCACAGTGATGTCACATGCAGTGACATGAAAGCCCAGAAGATGTGGACTGGAGTACTTGATTGAACTATATCAGACTGTGCTCAGTAATTCAACAAAACGGCCAATCCAGTGTAGCCCAATGTTCCAGTCCACTTTTTCCCAGGTTCTCCCATATTGTATTGCTTTGTGGAATTGTTTGAGATGTGTCACTGACATGTTAGCTTTTGTAGATGGATTCATTATTCCCCGTTTGTTGCTATTTGCTCTACCCTTTTAGATTCTTTAGTGTTTTGATATTCTGCATATAGTAAGTCTGTCTCTCATAATTAATAAGGTTTTTCTTTATGTAGGGCCTTTCACAATTACAAGGTTGCTTTTACGATGCAATACAGGAATAAACCAATAAATAAATGACTAAATTGTATGTACAGTTGTAATTCATATTCTTATCTATATCCGCATCAATGCTTTTCATTTCCTTGCTTGATTATCATGGATATTGAAAAAGGAATAAAAGTGTGTGCTTGCACCTTCTCCTGCAATTTGGCATCCTAAACATTTTCATGAGGGGAATAGCTATTTATGCTTTACATGAGAACCTGTTGATTGCATATCCCACACAAATCTAGCAACCTGCTCCTCTTGCTTCCTTCTCCCTGTGGATAGTTTTAGTTCCCTGGGGATGTTAGTCAAGCCCTGGATTAACCTGGTCCTTGAATTCTACTGCATTCTGAAAGCTTGGTAATATGTTTTGACTGTTATCCAGTGCTGAATTACATATACTCTTCTGGCACTTCAGACTGGCACATTAGGGCATTAGCTGCACATACAAACATCTGATTGAGTACTATCCACACTTACAACAAAAACAATCAAAGTACAAACATTTGACGTGTTACAACATTGCCAAGTAACATAAAGGACTGCTATAAGCACATAAGTTGCCAGCCATTCAGCACCCCAAAAATAGTAACTCAATTAACAAACTCAACTCAGAAAAAAACCCCACTACAAACGCTACAAATTCTTCTGAACAATATACAAACACTACAACTATATAAACATTGAGCACAGGATAATAGAGAAAGCAAACCTGCTGTTTTCACAGTAGCAACAATATGTGTGTATTTTTATCAGTGCATTGATAACATTAGTACTTTAGTAACACAATCACTAATATTAATAAAATTACAGACAATGTATATATTAAAGTGTATTAAAGTTTCACAGAAAGGTGGCTTAGCTATGTTCAAGTAGAAGACTTCATGTGCAGTGTATAACAAGAGATTGGTACAGTCCTGAATTTTGAACCCCCACAGTGATGGTATCTGGTGGCCGGCATGGTTTGTCTGTGCTGTGTCCACTTGTCTCCTTAGGGGGAAGAATCATAGGTATAATGTTATTCTGACTGATCACCTTTGTCATTTGATGGAACATATCTATCCTGACAGGAGTGATCAGTGAATGATTCACTGAATTATTTGATGAGGATGAAAATTATGTTAATCAGATACTATGACCTTCACAGTCACCAGATCTCAACCCGTTTGAACACCTGAGGGTGACCAACATGTTAGACAGTGCTTTCCATCGTCAAAACACCAACTGGATAACATTTTTTGGAAAAATAATATTCCACCTCTGCAGTACAATTTCAGAGACATGTAACCTGTTTTGGTGGGTTGTGGTGGCTCAACACTTTACTATGACACTTTTTGTTGGTTTTCCTTTACCTTATGTTCAATCTGCATGAGGACCATGCTTGAAATGCTTGAAATTAAAATGGATGTTCTTTCTTTACAGATCTTTTGTGTCTTTTTAGAGAACCGCCAAATATCTCACCATCACATTGTAATTTGTTTTGTGAAGCTGCTGTATCCATTTTAGATGTTTCTGCCTAATTTTTTTAACTAAAAGGCCTGATTTTTGAAATTATAATTGCCCAATTGAGTATAATTGTTTCATCAGTCAGATGAAAAACAAATTTTATCAACATAACTGTTAGCTATTGACCAGTAGCAAGCAGTACTCTGAAGGGCATATTGCAATAAAGGATGTAGTTGCTGAACTAGTTGCTGAACTGCTTGGAAAAGTTTGAGTTTCATGACATCCAGTCTTTAAAATTCTTTTTGAAGAAATGTCTACAGTTAGTAAACATATTATTTATATAACTAAACACATGCATGTAGTCAAGTGACAGAATCATAGTCAACGAAGAGCATTAATGCCATTATCAGTTGTATTATTGTATTTTTTGAAATTGCTTTGCTTTGATTTCAGGGTGTTGATTTCACCGAATTTGGTGCTTGCTGTTTGGTACTACACCTTGTTTTTGTCCCTCTTTTTCTTTCCTTTCTGCAGATTCTCTGGATGTATGTTTAAAGATGAAGGTTGTTCTTCTCTGGTGTCAGCTCTGAAATTAAACCCATCCCACCTGAGAGAA
The DNA here is from genome assembly GCF_904425465.1 of Colossoma macropomum. NCBI lineage: Eukaryota > Metazoa > Chordata > Actinopteri > Characiformes > Serrasalmidae > Colossoma > Colossoma macropomum. The sequence continues at coordinate 488,996 of NW_023494805.1, forward strand.
CTGGATCTGACCTATAATCACCCAGGAGAGTCTGGAGTGAAGCTGCTCTCTGATCTACTGGAGGATCCACACTGTGCACTGGACAAACTCAGGTGTGTGTGTGTGTGTGTGTGTGTTGTGTGAATTTTACTAATCAGCACTGGAATAAAGAATATTGCAGGCATACTAGGTTCCTTCTCTACTATAGCAGGGATGCTGAACACATTACAAAGTGCTATCAGAAATTTGTACTCTGCTATTAGAAGCACTCACTCAACATTATGTGATCTGGGCAGAGGAGATGAAGCACAAGGCTGCTGATGATGGTGTTGAAGTGGCCAATGGGTCTGTATGTGTGTGGAGGATGACCAATACTTTTTGGGTAAATAAAATCTATGGACTGGCTGAGATGGAGAGTGAGAGTTTAATCCAAGCACACATCAGTTTCTCCATGTTCTCTGAGAAATCCAAATGGGGAGGACTGGCTGAAATGGAGAGTGAGAGTTTAGTCCAAGCACACATCAGTTTCTCCAAGTTCTCTGAGAAATCCATATGGGGAGGGGGCAACGTTGGAAGAGAGAGTGGAGGATGAGAGGGGTAACTGCACAGGTGACTATGCTGATAGTTGCAGTGTCTTTGGCAGATGATGCAGGCCATTATAACTCTTGTACAGTGTCAGAAACTCATCCTCCATGTTTTTAAGTGGTGTGAATTGTGGTTGCTCTGTGCTACACATATACCGTGTGTCAGCTTGTGGTAAGGTATTTGATGGTACTTCATCATGGTCTGGGGAGAGGTGTAGGAAGTTGTGGCTTCACCTGTAGTGTTGAATCAGGGGCAGATGGGTGTTAAAGAGCAAAAAGAAGGATGTCTGTTAATGTTTTCATTCCAATCCTGCTTAGATGGACACCATTCATTACAAAAAAAAAATAGGCATCATCACAATAGATTAAAATTGTGAATATAATTAAGACCATTTAGGCTGTGAGTTATGCTCAGCAACATGTTGAGGTGGAGGAGTCAGGAAAACGTGTAAGTACCTCAGGCTGGAAGAGGAATACTGATGAACTTTGGAACTGTCAACCTCTCAAGTGTATCAATCAGTTGAATGAAGTCCTTTTTTAGAATTTCTGACTCTTCTCTGTGAATATCTTTCTTGCTCACATAGAAAATAATTCAATCGATCACCCGGTGCTGGGAGAGAATGTTCCTTGTTCAATTCAGAGACAGTCGATTTGGGGAGACAGCATGTTAGTGATGTTCCTGAGAGTGAAATCACCCACAATCAGAGTGCTCAGTGTGTTGTTAGTGTCAGCCAAGAGCTGCTTTTTCTTGTGTGCAAACATTTTGTGCCTTTGCTAACCCACTTTGAGTCCCTGTTTGTAGTTAACTTTGCTGATTCTGCTTCGTTGTTGTTACCACTGGGAAGACCCTCCCCCTGATTCATTAACAGTGCAAATCATTTCATCAAAGTATATCTTTGGCATACAAAATAAAAAAAAGGTTACCTGAGTGTGTATTAAAAGCTTTGGTTGTCTGCAGTCTATGCGTAAACTCAAAACCATATTAAAACTGAATTCCGTCATTAGCTTGATGCTGTCATATAACAGAGAATATCATTGCCCTTACAAATGACCATAATCAGCGCAAATGTGTTTTTTTTACCTGCCCCCACCCCACCTATCATGCTTTGTTATTAATAATACACATTTGATGAATACAAACATTGAAATGAAACATTGAGGATATGCAAAGCTGACATTATCCTCAAACCAAGAGCCTATATTTTTACATTCATTTATTGAATTAAATAATCTAACTTCTTTTTCTGGCAAAAGTATGTGAATCTCTGCTCTCAGGAACTGGTATGACCCCCTAGAGCAGCAATGACTTCAACCAAACGGTTCCTATAACCTTTTATCAGCTCTGCACATTGACTTGGAGGAATCTTGGACCATTCCTCCTCACAGAACTGCTTTAACTCTTGCATAAATGCCTTACCTTAGGTTCTGCCTCAACATTTCTATTGGATTAGGTCTGGACTTTGACTAAGCCATTCCAAAATGCAAGATTTCTTCTGCTTCAACCATTCTTTCTAGACTATCTGGTCTCTCTAGGGTTGTTGTCTTTCTGCAGGACCCACCTTCTGTTGAGCTTCTGTAGCTCCATCAGTGATGGCAGCCTGTCCTGGTCCAAAAGGCACCACCACCAACACCATATTTCAAAGTTAGAATGAGTTTCTTATGCTGGAATGCTGTATTCAGTTTTGCCAGACATAAGATCTTGCGTTTGAGCCATAAAGATACATTTTGCCTTATATGATCACTAAAAAATTATTTCAGAAGTCTTCCAGCTCATCCAGGTGGTCTTTAGGAAACTTTAAACAGGCAGAAATGTTCTTCCTGGGGAGTTGTGGATTTCTCCATGCTATCATTCCATATGTACTATTCGTGTTCAGTGTTTGCCTGACTCATGAGCAATGGTGTTAAATTTTCTCCTGCCTGAAGGTGGACTGATGAAGTCCAAACACGTCAGAATTAGTTTAGGAACCTCTTCCAACCTAATGAGCTGTGGAAAATAATTTTCTAAGGTCCTCAGAAATCTGATTTGACTGAGACATGGCATGCGCTAACAAATGTGTGTGGTAAAGTATAGACTTTGATGGTAAAGATTCAGGTTGATATATTTTTAAATACAGTAGGGTCAGCCACCCTTGCACCTGTTTGTCAACCAATTGATTGATCCACCACTATCCCCAACACCAAACTGATAATTCTATAAATGTCTTTTGCCAACAAAGACATTTAATGTCGGATTACTTTGTTCAATAAACGGATGAAAAACTATAGAATTATTTATTTGTTTTATTAAGTTCTCTTTATTTATTGTTACGAGTTAAATGAAAATCTGATCACATTTTAAGTCACATTTATTTAGAAATTCAGAAAATGATAAAGGGTTCACAAACTTTCAAGCAGCATTGTATGTGTTGATGTGCTTTTTACATGCTTTTTACGCACTTTGTATGAAAGTAAGATCAGATCTCATCTGGCAACACTGGGGATGCATTTTGCTGAAAAGTGTAAATGTAATCCAGTTCAGATACAATCCAAACACAGAACACATGTTAATGTAAGGTGTAAACAGGCGATACTTTTGTAAAAACAGATTGCTGTAAAAAAAAAAAAAATTGAAACAAGTTCAGTTCCACCAAAAAATGAAAAGAATGAAAACAGGACACCATAAATTTACATTTTTATTTTATAAAGTGTTAGGCAGGTATATTTAACTGCTTATAAACAATTATACAAGCTCATACTAGGCATTTGAAGGTCTTATGTATACCATATAATACCATACAAATGAATTAATAAAGCACTATGAAAGTAGGATTCATGTTTTCTTTTTTCCTGATGCTGAAAAATCAATTACTTGTACTTGATGGCCATTGTACTGTAAAATTCAAAATGTTTGGATACTTACATACGTAACAGCCATATCAATTCTCGTTATATATACATATGCATCCTGTTGTTTTGCTTTAAATTAATAATTACATAATGTAATAATAATGTTCTTTATTACTGGATACAGATATATCAGTAATTTTGAGTACGTTAGTTCAGTGAAGCATTCCATATTTTAATTTATGTTGGACATTACTGACTTAGTAGTACTACTTATAGATATGTGTGTGTGTGTGTGTGTGTGTGTGTGTGTGTGTTTGTTCTTCAGGGTGGATCATGGAGGAGAGATCAGGATGAAATCAGGACTGAAGAAATGTAAGATATATATACACACACACACACACACAGACACTCTCTTACATTCTTTTTGTGTCTCCTCTAACCTGTGTGTGTGTGTGTGTGTGTGTGTGTGTGTGTACAGATGCTGTTGATCTCACTTTGGATTCAAACACAGTGCACACTCATCTCTCTCTGTCTGAGGGGAACAGAAAGGTGGAGCGTGCAAGAGAGGATCTGCCATATCCAGATCATCCAGACAGATTTGAGTACCGTGACCAAGTTCTGAGTGTGGAGAGTCTGACTGGACGCTGTTACTGGGAGGTTCAGTGGAGCAGAGAGGCTGTTATATCAGTTTCATACAGAGGAATCAGGAGGAAAGGACACAGTGATGACTTTCTGTTTGGAAACAATAATCAGTCCTGGTGTCTGATCTGCTATAATAACAGGTATTCTGTTAGATACAATAAACAGAGAACTGCTGTACCTGCCCCTCCCTCCCCGTCTAACAGAGTAGGAGTGTATCTGGACTGGGAGTCTGGCATTCTGTCCTTCTACACCATCTCCCCTGACACACACACACTGACCCACCTACACACATTCACCACCACATTCAATGAACCGCTCTATGCTGGATTCTGTGTTTATGATGACTCTGTGCAATTGCGTGAGATAGAATAACCTCCTGAATCCTGGAGGAAAAACTAAAATAACAGAAACACCCGATAGATAGATAAATGCTTTATTGATCCTGAAGGAAATTTAGCAGCCAGTAGCAGTCACACAACACAGGACAGTAATAAGGATGTAAACAATACAACAGGAAGAATAAATATAAAAAGATCCTATCTACAGGCATATATACAAATAGAAAAATACAACAATCTGAAATAATATCTTTAACCAGAGATGAAAAGATGCAGTGCAATAATGACTGTACAAGGAGGCACAGGTAACGGCATATAATGACAATACTGAAGAAATATGTGTAGATATTAGTACCAAAATAATGTCTACTGACATACTGACTATAAGGCCTATGATTTGTGATTTAACATGAGATTCAGATTCAATCTACTGTGCTTATCATTACATATTTTATTAAAATAATAATACATATAATTTATTTTATTTATTTTTAGTTCACTTTGTAGTACTAATAATATACAACCCAATTTCCAAAAAAGGTTGTGATGCTATGCAGAATGTAAATAAAAATAGGATGAAATGATGTGCAACTCATGTAAATCATATTTTTAAAGGAAAATACTACAAAGACAACATATCAAATGTTGAAACTGAGAAATTTTACTGTTTTTTGAAAAACATATGCCCATTTTGAATATGATGCCAACAACGCGGTCCAAAAAAGTTGGGATGTTCTTTTAACAACACTCGTAAGTGTTTGGGAACTGAGGAGACCAACCGCTGTAGATGTGAAAGTGAAATGTTTTTCATTCTTAATTAACATAGGATTTCAGCTGCTCAACAGTTTGGGGTTTCTTTTGATGTATTTTTCATTTTAATAATGCGTGAAATGTTTTTAGTGGTGACAGGTCCGGACTGCAGGCAGGCCAGTTTAGTCCCCGGACTCTTTTAATACAGAGAAATGCTGTTGTAATACATGCAGTATGTGGTTTTACATTATCTTGCAGAAATAAGTAGGGGTGTAAATTGCATGATTCATCACAATACGATCTTACATCGATTCTTTTAGCCAATGAAAAGATCATTTTCAATACTTTGAAATTTGCCACGATGCGATTCGTTTCGGTACTGGTTTGTTTTGATACGATTCAATGTGATTCCAGTCTGTTATATTTCTATGAACTCACAAATGCAGACAAAATATAATTAGACCATATTATTATTAAATGTCAAATACAGTAATCATAAGCAGAAAACAACGTAACAGTAAATAGATATTGTAAACAAGTGGAAAGCAGCAGGGTTCACAGAGAGGCCTGTGTGTACCTACTGACCCAGTGAAGAGAGGGGCAAGTTGACCTTGAAAGGTAGAGCAGGCTGGTTAAAACCTGTTGAAGCCAGCTTTGAGGAGTGAGCTCATCATGCGATGGCCAAATTGATGGACGAAGAGATGCACCTATTAGAGAATGAGCTAATATCAAAATTTGAGAAGTCAGGCGGGGGGATATCACATTGCCCTAGATAAATGGTATATAAACTGTTTTTTGGAACACTGTATTTACGCAGTTGGGTCTCTCGAGACCCTGTGCCACCTGATGCTGAAATAAAGAAGCCTTTTTCCCCCTTCCACAAGAACTCAGCGGCTGAAGTCTTTTATTCTACTTTTTTATTTTTGACTGAATACCCTTTTTATTTTTGTTTATTTTTTCTTTTGTTTATTTTTTGTAAGTGATTAAGACAATAATTGGAACAAAACCACAGCACAGAACAGTTTAGATTTTAAAAACCATCAAATGTCAGGCTTTAGGCAAGGAAGAAAATAGCTCTTGGTCCCGACAATGCCTTCACAGATGTTCACATCACCCATGCCATGTGCACTAATGACACCGAACATCATGAGTACTGGCTTTTGAACTGTGTGCTAATAACAAGCTGAGTGGTCTTTAACCCGGAGGACACAGTGTCCACGATTTCTGAAAAGAATTTCAAATGTTGATTCGTCAGACTACAGGACACTTTTCCACTTCCCCTCAGTCCATTTTATATGATCTCTGGCCCAGAGAAGGTGGCAGCATTTCTGGATCCTGTTTATATTTGGTTTTTTCTTTGTATTTTAGAGTTTTAACTTGCATTTGTGGATGCAGTGATGAACTGTTTTCACAGACAGTGGTTTTCAGAAGTGTTTCTGATCCCATACAGTGATGATGTCTGTTTTTAATGCAGTGCTGCCTGAGAGCCAAAGATCATGACCAGCAAATACTGGTTTTTGGCCTTGACATTGATGTTGAGAGAAGTTATTCTTATTCTTTTTTTTTGCCCATGCAGTCTTTCACAGAGTGTTGAACCCCTTCCTTATCTTTACTTCTGAAAGACTTTTTATACCCAGTCATGTTACTGATTAGTTGACAATTAACCACCAGGTGTTTTTTCAGCATTACACAACTTTACCAGCCTTTTGCTGCCTCTATCCCAACTTTTTTGGAATATGTTGTTGGCATCAAATTCAAAATGGGCATATTTTTTCAAAAAACAAAAAACTTTCTCAGTTTCAACATTTGATATGTTATCTTTGTACTGTTTTCAATGTAATATAGGGTTTAAATGATTTGCACATAATTGCGCTTTGTTTTTTTTACATTTGCACAGCGTCCCAACTTTTTGGAAATGGGGTTGTACTTTATGTCCAAATAACTTTCTTTCATTGTTACTCTGTTGACTAAAAGCTATATATTCTACTGAAACGTGGTAGCCAGTGCTTAAAGAGCTGTATAACTTAAAGAGCTGTAGACAAGAGAATGTTAGAATGAGTGATTAAGTTTAAATGCATAGTACTTTAATCTGCACCTGTTTCAAATGTATATTATAGATATTTTTCTATAAATATATACTTAAATATATTATGCATGTATTTATTTATTTATTTATTTATTTATTTATTTGTGTTTACTTAAATGTAAATAAGGCAAGCAGTTCCTCATTTTAAGGTGACCTAGGATTCAAGCTAGTGGTGCTGTACACTTACTTTCTTACAGTTTTGCTCACAAAGTTGGTCAAACTGTAAGAATTGGCATGTTAAAGTGGGAAATAAATAGTTTCAAGGAAGCCATGCAGGGCGGGGGGGCATCCTACCCAAACAGAGAGAGCAAGGTCAATTGTGTTCTCTTGGAATTTCGGTCATGGATGAGGTTATTTTTTTTGTGAACCTTGTGATACTGCAGTACCAGCGGCCAGATCTCGCTTTAGAGAACAGATTGTGACCAGGATAAGCAACGTGATGAAGTGAAGAGGACAATAGAAGCTGTAGCATGTCACATGGCAAGCTCCTAGAATAGCATAAGAAAAAAACTAAACATAAGAGAAAATCAACCAAACGTACAGCAGATATCACAAACCTTTAAATAAAGAGCTGTCTGTCAGTGCTGTCCCCTATGCAGGCACTTAATACACCAGTAGTAAAACATTATTAACTCTCAGAGAGAAAGTATGATTAACATGTTCTCATTCTTCAGTGACCACAGACCATGAAAGATGTTACAGTTGCCTCCTGACGCTGGTGTTCATAACTTTCCTCAAATAGTAGGTAAATGTGCTAATTTCAGATCAATCCATCTAGATTACATATATGCTCAAACATCACATGAATTTGTTCTTGAGAAATATTTCATTCTAAAACACTGGGGATTACTATGGAGACAGTCTCTCTTAGCTGCTGTAACAGCCAAGGTGCTCATGATACATGTTCAGCATTCTTGGGTCTTGTTCTGTGAGTCACCATATCACCACTGAGTTGCAGCTGCTCCTTGACATTTCCACTTCACAGTATCAGCACATGCAGTTGAACTGGGCCGGTCTAGCAGACAGAAGTTTGACAAACTGACTTTAAAGGTGGCATCTTACGACAGTGAAACGCTGAAAGTCTGTGAGCTCTTCAGTAGGACCCACTGTACTACCACCCTATCTTCTGTGGTTGCTTTGCAGTATACCTGATTGGCCAGAACTTTGTTTGCTGCCCCCCTGAGGTTTCCCACCCATTTCTGCCTAACTGTTCAGCTCTATGTATTGCACTGCTGAAACTTAAATTTTTTGAGAAAGAAAAAAATATTTTTGTTTGAGTGTGTGAGGTATGGATTCCACCAGATTATGCTGAAGAACTATATTGGTACCTCTTTATCCCCATGTTCAACTGCATTCCTGGCAGTTGAGTCCACCAAGCACTGCATTTCTGAAGGTTTGCACTACGTACCACTTTTACTTATTAGCATCTCATTATATTTGTTTGATGTCAGTCCTGAATTGATCTGACATGTCTAGTTTAAATACACAACATATGATGATGATGATGATGGTGATGATGAGGACAACGGCACTGTCATTATAGTCATGATCTTTGACAGGCTGTTGTGCAGAGACATATGCCATCACATCATGTGTGACAACTTGAGAACATCTTTGGTCCCAAGAGTGTACAAGAGTTCTTGACCCCATTGCTCATTTTCCACTGGAGGTCTATGGAAGTGATCCAGTGGGGATTTGTCATTCAACCAAATTCAACCCCATTGCTCATTTTCCACTGGAGGTGTATGGAAGTGATCCAGTGGGGATTTGTCATTCAACCAAGTTGTCTAATGGTGCTTTCCCCTATAATCTCTCTGACATTTCTCTTATATAAAGGAAATGGTGAAAAATGGTCTAAAGTCACTGAAGGTTTGCTGTAGTAAAATTACATCATCTATATGACTTCGTTCTCTCATAATAGAAATTGCCATTACCAGTTAAGGTAGCTAATTAGTAAACTAACCAGCTAAGACATTTTACAACATACAATTAAAGCAAACTTTGTCCATGTACTTTTGTATTTATTTTAATGCCCATTAAAATTTACATTTAAATAAAATATTCATAAGGCCTATCATTCAATTTGTACATTTACTAAAAGAAACATGCATTTTTGATGGATGGAATTATGGAAATGCATCACAAAGTGATACGTACCAACTAACAGTGAGGCATGCTTGAGGTCGTCGTTCAGTCTTTTGCTCATATGGTGTAGAGTAGGAGTGTTGAACTCAATTACTTAAAAGACCATATTAAAAAATCTCAAGACATCTGCGGGCCACAGAACACCTATGTTTTATTTCAGTTTTAGTCAACATTTTGCTATAAACCAAACTATTGTTTATTCGAAATACGCAAAAACTTCAACAGTAAAATACAGCCACTTGTAGAAGACAATGAAATATTATATGAATACTTTAAATATTCTTAATTGTCGCCAGGAGCTAGGTCTTTTAAACCTACCTGCTTGCTTAAACTAGACACTTGGCACCTTTGCTGCAAGTTCATTAATACTTGGGCATAATTTCTAAGCTGCTGAGCTAACATTAGATGTTTATATTGGCTGCACTGCAGTTGTTTAGTGATATGACTGGCGTGGAACTGTGTGGATTTGATTCGAACTGAGGTCTAACTGCTGTCCCATAGATTGTTGTTGTGGTAGGAGAGTCGGAGCGCAGATTACATTGCAGTGCATGCTGGAGACTGTAATGCAGTGAACTGTGAAACGAGCCAATATTAATAGACAATTAAAATATTTTGCAGGTCGGATAGGACTGTGTTTCGGGCCTTATCTGGCCCGGGGCCTTGTATTTGACAAATGACACTTTTTAAAAATCTCATCTATTCTGTCCTCTACAAATATTGGCATTCTTGTTAAACATGAGCAAAACAGGCTCTAAAAAGCATCTTTTTTTGCTGATCCTTTTGATATTTCATTCCAAATATCTACAAAAATCTAACCTTTTTAAAGTACAATCACTGAAAAAAAAAACCCTACATCTTATTTCTGAGGTCAATGCACCATTTTTGTCTTGATTTTGTGCTGTGTTTTGGATCACTCTCCTGAGTCAAACTATGGCCCAGTTTAAGCTTTCTGGCAGAGGCAGTCAGGTTTTGATTTTATTTCTGCTGGTACTTGATGGAGCCTGTGATGCCATGTATCTGGATAAATTGTCCAGGACCTTTCAAAGAAAAACAGCCCCATAGTATCACAGATCCACCACCATACTTCACAGGGGAGATTAGGTATTTTTCTGCATGGCTGTCTGTGTGTCCATGCCAAACTTATCTCTGGTGTTTGTAAGAGTTTCTAGGGGTGCCAATAATTGTGGCATATACAGATGTAAAAAATTAAATCTAATGACAAGATTTAGCTTTTTCTTTAATCATCTCAAATAAAGTCTAGATCTTTGCTAATATTTTGAATCAAACATCAAAAGGCTAAGTAATTAAGAATATTTTTTACAGTATTTTCCTCATGATTACCAAGGGTGGAAATCTCTGTGGAGGGCACTGTACATACACTTTCTCTTCAAACTACTCCAAATATTCTCATCCACTTTTAGCTTCTTCCATTGCTCAATGATCTCATGCTGGTCTGCTCTTACACATTAACTTATCCTAAGGGAACTGAATGTTTAGGAACAGTGTTAACAATTACAATGGTTAAGGGATTACTTTGAAAAAATTCAATACTTTAAGGCAAAACATAAGGGTGTATAATGATTTCAGTTTCACTTAGTGATTCTTATTCAGTGAATAGTATAATGTACCACTGCACAGTTCAGATGAATGTTTCAGGCAGGACCTTGTTCGTCTCACTCAGCACAGCAGAGCTGGTTGTAGAACTGAATCACAACTCTTCATGGTTCTCAGAAGATGAAACTTAAAAATGGCAGCTTTGCTTCAACTTGAACTGCTTACAGATTGTTGGAAATATTTTTATTTTTTATTGAGTTAAGCCAATAGAGAGTCAGACACTGTGTTCTTGTGGCAATACATGAATGTTTAGCGTGAAAGATAAAATTGTTAACAGATCGACCAGATCTCAACTCTCCTCTCTCCACAGGGCAGAGAAAAACATATAGATTATAAAGATGTATGTTTTCTCATCTACCAGCCCGAACTGATTCTTCCTAACTTAACAATCAAGGTGAAATTCCAAAAAACAATAATTTATAATACACAATAAAAGTTTATATTGTGAAAAACACTTTAATTATACAAATAATATGTATCTTTTTTTATTTGTATAAGAGGTAAAGCCTACTTAATTTCTCTACATCCTGAAAAAAACAAATGCATTTAACTTTAGGATTTAGCTGAGTATCTAAAACAAATCCATAAAAACAAAGCAATTTCTAGGCCCAGTCTGCAGACACACTTATGTTTTTACCCATTAATGCATTTGTGTGACTTTAAATGTGAACATCTGAAGCTTCTCCCACACGCTGAACAGATTTCTCTCTTCTGTGAATGCGCTGGTGTTTCCTGAGGGTACCACTTTCTCTAAAACTCTGTCCACACTCTGAGCAGTGATACGGTTTCTCTCCTGTGTGGATGCGCTGGTGTTTTTGAAAACCACCATGTCTTGTAAAGCTCTTCCCACACTCTGAGCAGTGATACGGTTTCTGTCCTGTGTGAATATGCTGGTGAAATTGGAGATGACTCGGTAGAGCAAAACCCTTTCCACACTCTGAGCAGTGATATGGTTTCACTTCTGTGTGAATGCGCTGGTGTTTACTGAGGGCACCACTCTCCCTAAAATGCTTCCCGCACTCCGAACACTGATATGGTTTCTCTCCTGTGTGAATGCGCTGGTGGTGTTGTAGAGTACGTCTCTCAGTAAAACTCTTTCCACATTCAGAGCAATGAAACGGTTTTTCTCCTGTGTGAATTCGCTGGTGTGTACTGAGGTGACTCTGTTGATTAAAACTCTGTCCACACTCTGAGCAGTGATACGGTTTCTCTCCTGTGTGAATGCGCTGATGTGTTTGGAGATTACTCTGTTGAGTAAAACTCTGTCCACACTCTGAGCAGTGATACGGTTTCTCCCCTGTGTGAATTCGCTGGTGTCTTTGAAGATGACTTTGTACAATAAAACTCTTCCCACACACTAAGCAGTGATAGGGTTTCTCTCCTGTGTGAATACGTCGATGTGTTTGGAGATTACTCTGTTTAGTAAAACTCTTTCCACACTCTGAGCAGTAGCAATTTCTTTCTTTGCCTGTAATTTTTTGTGGATGTTTGTGAGGTGTGTTTGTATGGAGAGCAGTGGAGGATGTTTTCTGAGTACTGGTGCTTCTGAACACTTTTTCCCCACTTTCAGCAGTGTGACGAATTCCTTTTGCCGGCATTGCTTCATGTGTGACAGTAAATTAGAACTGTGCATGGAAGTGGACACCAGAAAAAAGAGAAGACTTGCAACAGGAAGTCATTCCTTTCTGCAGGACAAAAGAAAAAAAAAAAAAATCAATTAATGAAATAGCAACAGACATCCCATTTGCTCAGGAATTAAAATAGTTCAATGGAAAAAATGGAAAAAGCAGTGCCATCTATGCAGTTACAAAAAAAAATGTTATACAGACAAAGTTGTGTTGTGTATGTATCAAAATGGACCAAAAGTTAATTAGGTCTGCAACAACAAGGTAGGTGTAAAAGTGCCAGTAAAACATAAGGTTTAAGTCATTAAGAGAAAACCTGATGACATTCAGCCTTAAATACTGCAGCAGATTCTGTGCTCCCAAACTTCGTGAGTATCCTTTACTTAAGATTTAAACACACTATCTCTTCATGTCCTCCCTGCCTCTAGCCCAGGTGAAAGTACAACACCTTGTCGGCAGATTCTTCACTCGTTTCACCTGCCTGTTCTTATTTCTGTGGTACATTTGATTAATTCACAATCACACTCTCCTATCATCATCATCATTTACTAAACATCAAGTCAGTTGTTTCCCAAGAGTACAGAAGATCAGGAAAACTGGTGTTAATGGTGTCCCACCTGCAATACTCAGACACTGTGCTCGCACAGCTTTACTCAATCATTGTTGATCTCTTCAGTCAGTCCCAGGCCCAATGTGATGTACCTGTTTGTTTCAAGACCTGTGTCATCATACCAGTCCCTAAAATTCTCCTGACCTCCTGCCTAGATGGCTATAGATCAATTGTCCTAAACTCTGTAATCATTAAATGTTTGAAACACTTCTACTACAGCTTCCTAAACCTTGTCTATGCAGTTAGCACAGACAGCTAGCATGTCTGTAGATTTGTAGATTATACCCTAAATTGGACAACATTCACCTGTGCGCTGTTTGAAGACTTTAGCTAAGCTTTCATTCTTGACTTTCTCCTGGATAATGTTCTACTACTGGATCCATAAACGCAGTGTCCAACAAGAAGTGAGTGTGTCAGGGTCAGTGTCCACATTTTGCACCCTCTCTGCCTCAGCAATGGTGATCAACAAGGGTGTGTGCTCTCTTTCTTTGCTGTATTTTTGCTACAGAGGACTTTCCTAAACAGAATGGTGTTGGGCCTAGACACTGACCAAAGCAAGAACTCTGATTAATGGTGTATACATGATGCTGGATCTAAATCTAAATCAAGCATTTCAATTAGCATTTGCATTATCCAGTAAATGCTACTAAAGCTAAGAATGTTAATGCTAAGCTTCCACCACCTGTACACCTGATTTGAACAGATTGAAGATTACTCTGTTGACTAAAGATTTTTTAAACAGATCTGAACCACTACTGAATCTCCCTGATGATAACCACAACAATAATGACTGATTAGAAATTGTTGTACCAGTGTAATGGCATAAGGAGAACCAGCTTGGGAGAAGCCAAACATGTTGCCTGCAAAACACCAGTACTCACACAATTGTAAAGGCACTAATGAAATAGGAAAATTGCATCATACTATCTCCCAGTTGTTATGGTCTTGGACAATAAAACTTCCCGAAATTATATCTTACCACCAGATGGTAAATCACACCACTGTATTCTCTAAAAAATATGTTTTTTTGAAAATTATACTGATATATTGAAAGAAGACTTTGGTGAACTTCTCTCAGAGGCTGCTTTCAATGTGAAGGAGTACTTGGGTTTGTGAAAAATTTCTGGTGCAATGTCATAATTGCTTCATTAGTACATCTAAGTACATTAAACTTAAGTGAATTTAAGTATCATATTTTCAGCTTATAAGAAACATGCAAATCTAAGCTGCTGCATAGCACTTTCTTGTTGATGTACTGAAACATTCAGTATTATAGGAAAATGTGAATTCTGCGCTACAGTAGCGTATCTGCTACAAATTTCAGTCTATACAATCAAAATGAGCCATTCATGAAAAGTTAACTATGATAAAAAAATAAATAAATTTCAGTGCAGGGAGTCTTTAACCATACTGTGAGGCTTGACAGCTATACATGTTATTTGCTTTCCAGGTAGTTAGTCTTCTTGTGACATGCACAAAAAGCCAATAATAATTTTCTCAGCATGTCTGGTAAATATAATAGCAATCAAGGCCAGAGGCATACATCACTGAAAAAAAACTGCACGTTTGTGTTCATGCATGCTAATAATACATAATGAAGCGATAGATTATTCAGGTCAAAACAGGCGCTCCTAAATCTAAATTCTGGAGATATAAGTGTTTTGTGGCACTGCAAAACCCTGTTAACCAACACCCACGCATTTCATCAGCAACCATCCATATCACTCAAACTTAACCAGCTACCACCCCCAAACATAACCAGCAATACCCCTATCCAAACTTAACCAGCAACATTCCCTACCTAACTTAACCCCATCCAAACTAAACCAGCGACACCCACATCAAAACTTAACCAGAGACACTCTCTACCCAAACTTAACCAGTGACACCCCCATCCAAACTTAAACCAGAGACACTCTCTACCCAAACCTAACCAGCGACACCCCCATCCAAACTAAACCAGAGACACTCTTTCCTCAAACTTAACCAGTCACAAAACAAAACAACACAATGAAATTACCCCCAAAAAATGAATCAGGAACTAAATGTTAATGACTGAAATTGAACTGAGGAAAATATTACTTTTTCCACTAATATACTCAAGTGAGAATAACACATATGGAAAACACAAAGGAAAGTACAAATCCATCAAAATGTTTATCCTACATATAACTGAATAAATGTGAGTATTTTCTACCTACCTCTGACCTTCTCAAACCCAACTAGAAAAAGTATCATCCCCCAAAATCACAGAGCTAAGTGCTAACATTAGCCTCCTCAGCTCAACTCAGTCTGGATGAAGAAGACTGCTTCTGAGTTAGGTCACATACATCACACATTTTACATTCTCATCTTAGCTTTCAAAAAGGTATTCACTTCTATACCAGATTCAGTAAAACAGTGGAAACAGAGTGAACAAGTGTTGCACAGCTCTAGAGGCTAAAAGCTGTCTAACTATTTCTGTGAGTGATAAACACAGTGAAAAAGTGATGAACAGCTCTTTACCTTCAGCAGATCAGCTCCTGTTTCTCTCTATTTCTGTAAGAGTTATAAACAAAGAAAACAGAGTGAAAAAGAGATAAACAGCTCTTTACCTTCAGCAGATCAGCTCCTGTTTCTCTCTATTTCTGTAAGAGTGAGTTATAAACAGTGTAAACAGAGTGAAAAAGTGATAAACAGCTCTTTACCTTCAGCAGATCAGCTCCTGTTTCTCTCTATTTCTGTAAGAGTGAGTTATAAACACAGTGTAAACAGAGTGAAAAAGAGATAAACAGCTCTTTACCTTCAGCAGATCAGCTCCTGTTTCTCTCTATTTCTGTAAGAGTTATAAACAAAGAAAACAGAGTGAAAAAGAGATAAACAGCTCTTTACCTTCAGCAGATCAGCTCCTGTTTCTCTCTATTTCTGTAAGAGTGAGTTATAAACAGTGTAAACAGAGTGAAAAAGAGATAAACAGCTCTTTACCTTCAGCAGATCAGCTCCTGTTTCTCTCTATTTCTGTAAGAGTGAGTTATAAACACAGTGTAAACAGTGAAAAAGAGATAAACAGCTCTTTACCTTCAGCAGATCAGCTCCTGTTTCTCTCTATTTCTGTAAGAGTGAGTTATAAACAGTGTAAACAGAGTGAAAAAGAGATAAACAGCTCTTTACCTTCAGCAGATCAGCTCCTGTTTCTCTCTATTTCTGTAAGAGTGAGTTATAAACAGTGTAAACAGAGTGAAAAAGTGATAAACAGCTCTTTACCTTCAGCAGATCAGCTCCTGTTTCTCTCTATTTCTGTAAGAGTGAGTTATAAACACAGTGTAAACAGAGTGAAAAAGAGATAAACAGCTCTTTACCTTCAGCAGATCAGCTCCTGTTTCTCTCTATTTCTGTAAGAGTGAGTTATAAACAGTGTAAACAGAGTGAAAAAGTGATAAACAGCTCTTTACCTTCAGCAGATCAGCTCCTGTTTCTCTCTATTTCTGTAAGAGTGAGTTATAAACAGTGTAAACAGAGTGAAAAAGAGATAAACAGCTCTTTAGCTTCAGCAGATCAGCTCCTGTTTCTCTCTATTTCTGTAAGAGTGAGTTATAAACAGTGTAAACAGAGTGAAAAAGTGATAAACAGCTCTTTACCTTCAGCAGATCAGCTCCTGTTTCTCTCTATAATAACATAAAGCTCTTCTTCTCCACTTTATTATCATTGGTGAACCACACTTAAAGAAGAACTAGCGCCCCCACCTCCCCGCAGGAACGCCACTGTGGATCTAAGGGCGTTGTTTTTCTAATCTCACCCGTATTCTGACAAACGCCGCCTCGTGCACTACGATTGGCTAGATGCTCATAAGAGCAGTCCGCTGATTGGCTGGTTGAAAAGCGGCTCTCGTTACCGGAGCAACCAGCATCAGAGGATCTGCAGCGGTTACAACATTGACTGTATATGTAAACTGGACTCAGTGATACGCTATTCTCTTTAAGTCAATCGTGTCACTTTCTGATCGGCCTCTCCTGGCGGACAGCGTGAACGCGTGAGGTTTCGCACGCACCTTGACGCAAATTTCCCGCGTACAGTTCAAATGAGGTGCCCAGCAACAGTTAGTGAACATACTGAAGAAACATAAATCATTACAACCATTCAGCACAGCAGCACGCTTTCACCATATAATGAATTTTAATTAAATAGTTATCATTACAAAATAACTTTAAAACGATTAATATTACAATTATATACTATAATTGTTGGACTCCATTGTTTCTGGTGCCCAAACAACTTCAAACATTGAATTTTGATTAAATTAACGAGGAATTACCGTTTACCACGTCTTATTATTTACTTTTAATTATTATTATTATTATTATTATTGTACACTGAAACCACTTCATGCTTTATTGTTGAGGAGCTTCTACTCTAAACGTTACAGCACGGTGCTTGGAATCGCAGCTTTATCTCAAAATTTTCTGTATGGACACCAATTCTTTTAACTGTGCAGCATGTTTTAAATCACCCAACAGCATTTCAATGGGATTCAGGTCTGGGTGCAAATATAAGGTAACATATGTGCCAAATTCCATCAGTCATTCCTCACCATGAGAAAGACCAGAGAATCCAGCAATAATATGAAACAAAGTGTTGCACGTATCAAGGAATAACTACAATACGATAGGTTAATTGGTTAAAAATGTCCATTTCCGTTTTTCCTATGACTGTATTTCAGTCATGATATGTATTTCATAAAGGTTTACTTTTGTTAATATTTTGAAGAAGTAATCAAAATGATTAATGATTAATTAAGAATGTTTTTACAGCATGTTTTACTCATGTTTACCAGGGGTGTCGATATTTGTAGAGGGCACCGTAACTACTAAAAACGTTCATTTTAAGTTGAAGTACACTTTAAAAAAACAACACTGGACAGGTGGTAAAATACAGCTTTAACTGTGAAAAGCTTCTAATTAAAGCTGTAGGAGTTGTGGGTAAATTATTAAAATGACTGTACTAGAAATTATTAGTATTATTATTATTATTATTATTATTATTATTATTATTATCATTATTATTATTAAGCAAGCAACAATAAAAATAGCAATAACGTTCTTAATATCTGAAGGAAATTTGATCACAATTTAGTGGAGTGCATATCTTGAGGATAAATTGGAGATGGACATAAAACAAGTCCTTGTCAGAGCATTCTTCTAAAGCAACATGTCATAAGCCTCACATAGCACAAAGACAAAAATCTAGGTGTAAGAAATACATTCTTAAGCAAAATATTGCATATTAAAGAGATTCAAATTTGACTATGGGAGACAATTTACATCCAATCAGGTGTTAGATATACTGATCTAGAGGGCTTTGTTTTTCTAATCCCATCTGTATTGCGACAAACCCTTAGACTACGATTGGCTAGAAATTCATAAGAGCCGTCTCCGCTGATTGGTTGGTTGAGAAGCGGTTCTCATTACCGAAGCAACCAGGGTCAGAAGATTAAAAACAAAAGATCTAACAGTAGAGTTTTATCCCAGTTCAGCACAGCGGGACACTTTAAAACTCTACTATTTTCAGAAACACATTTCTTTCTGTTTAAATCTACCACTTACTCCTAATATATTTGGAGTAAAATGTTTATCTACTTAAACAGTTATGAAATTACACAAGAATGACATAAAATGGCTGGTTTGTGTGTTCGCGTCACAGCGAAAGTTTATAACGTTCAACATGGCAGGAGCAGAAACTGGTCTGCAGAGGAGACTAAGTCTATGCTCTGATCTTTAAAAGACGGCGGTGGGACGGACGTCCAGCTTATGTGTCTCAGACATGTCTTGCTCTCGCCGCTTCCTTAATAAGTACATGTAAAGTACATTTTTCTGAGTCAGACATAATTTTTAAAGCATTTAAAAACACAAGCGCGCCAATTTAAAACTCATCTCACTCACCTCACGTGATGCTCATTGTCATGGGAACCTTTACTCTAAGTGGTACTCCGTGCATGCTCGTCATTTTGAATCGGATTACTTGTAGTGTGCATGTAAACGAAGATTCCCCATCAGATTGTTGAATAGTGTGAGAATATAAACACCTAAGTCTTAATCTGTCATCAGAATATATTTAATCGGATTGGCAAATGTCTTTGCATATAAACATAGCCTGTGACAAAAGAAGTACTGAGGCATTCTTTGCTATTAAAAGAGACAAAGCTTTAGACATCACGTGTCCAGACTAAATTATACATCTTTTTGCCCCTAACCGTCAGCATCAGCCATCTTCTCCCCACGATCAGTGCTAGCTCACAGTGTGTACATGAACTGCCGTGCTTTCCCTGTCAAACCCAGCAGGTACCACTTCTGGCAATTCTGATAATTGCCTCCTAAACCTAATAAATGGTTTGCCACCCTTGGCACTAATATCTGCAATCAAATGACTGTGATAACTTGCAATGAATCTTTTATATTGCTGTGGAGGAATTCTGGCCCACTCTTCTTTGCAAAATTGTTTTAATTCGGCTACATTGGAGGGTTTCTGAGCAGGAACTGCCCTTTTTAGGTTCTGCCACAGCACCTCAATGGGATTCGAGTCATGACTTTGACTTGGCCACTCAAAAACATTAATTCTGTTTCCTTTGAGCCATTCAGAAGTGGACTTGCTTGTGTGCTTTGGATTATTGCTCTGTTGCATAACCTAATCTTGAGCTCAGGTCACAAACTGATGGGCAGATATTCTCCTTCAGGATTTTCTGACAGAGAACAGATTCCATGCTACCATCGATTATGACGAGTTGTCCAGGTCCTGCAGAAGCAAAGCAGCCACAGACCATCACACTACTACCACCATGTTTGGATGTTGGTATGATGTTCTTATTGTGGAATGCGGTGTTAGCTTTATGCCAGATGTAATGAGACCTGGCAATTGTGACACAAGCCTTTCTGTTCTTTTTGGTCAGCAGTGGTTTGTGACTTGCATCTCTTTCATGGATGCCGTTTTTGCCCACTGTCATTCCAAGTGTGGAATCATGTACATTGACCTTAACTGAGGCAAGTGCGGCCTGCAGTTCTTTAGATGTTCATCTGGGCTATTTTGTGACCTCCTGGATAAGTAGTCAGTGCACTTTTGGTGAAATTATCGTAGGCTGGCCACTCCTGGGAAGGGTCATTTTGTGGATAATGGTTCTCACTGTGGTTCACTGGAGTCCCAGATCCTTAGCAATGTTTTTTACCCATTCCAGACTGGTAGATTTCAATGACTTTGTTTCATCTGTATTTGAATCTCTTTAGAACATAACATCTTTAGAATGTAGAGACCTTTTAGTGTGCTTCACATTGCCAGACAGATTCTATTTAAGTGATGTTTAGATTCGACTGGTCTGCAGTAATCATGCCTAAGTGTGGCCAATGAAATGGTCAATGAAAACAGTCATTTGAATTTGGTTAAATGGTTGATTTAGTAGTTAATAGGGGCAATTATTTTTTTAACATAAGCCCAGTAGCATTAGATAGGGCAGTACAGCATTTTTATTTCAGTAAATGAAATGGTCAGTTAGGAATAGCATGTGTTTACTTGGATTATCTTTATTTGATATTAAAAGTAGTTTCATGATCTGACTATTCAAATTTGACAAGCAAAAAAAGAAGAAAGTGGGGAGGGGGCATACATGTTTTCACAGCACTGTACATAGTGGCATCAGCTCAGAAGAAGATGTGTATAGGCAAATGCTTTATTTTGATTAAGTACTTCAACATGCAAGAAATGCCCAACCCAGTACTACCACAACACAAAACACAGGAATGGGGTAAAATGTAAGGATATGACATAGAGGAATAGATACTTTTAAGCACTAGCTACAAGCTCCCCATGGCAACACAGCCTGGATGCCACACAGCTCCCCCCCTCGAAGGTCGGCCATCCTGGTGACCCACAGTCTTAACGAAGTTCCCATGGGTGCACTGTCCTGGCCAGCCCAAGTGCCATAGGGTGCCTGCTCTTAAGCAAAAGGTGCCCAAAGTCCTTTATCAGGGCTATATTCTTGCCGCAGTGGCTCCTCAAAGTACCCTGCTCCAGGTGGGGTATTACATATGAGCACTGCCAACAGAGATCCATTCATTGATGGTGGTGCGGCATTGGCGGAGAAAAGCCATGGTGCCTTAAACCTGGCAGTGAGCCCAACCCTGAAGATCCCCTAACTGGCTCGCTCACTGTCACAGAGCCCCAAATCTCTGCTTTGGCTCTGCTGCTAACCACCACAACCAGCTTCACTTGTCCCATCTCCAAGGCCAGCATTTTCTTCCTCAAGCATAGTCCGTATCACAGCAAGGAAGTTCAAACTGAATATGCCTATAACCTGTATAGGTGCGAGTGAGCCAGACCATGTGCACTTGCCTCAGGCTCCCCACCACAACTGGGGAGCCATGTGCTTCCTCTCATGTCTACTTGGCTGCCAGTGATGGATGAAGTTGGATGATTGTCACTTCCTAGTTGCAAGGTGTGCTGCCCTCACTGCACAGGAGCATACCTGGACATAGCAGCAACACTGACAAGCCAAAGTCAAGGGTAGTGAGCTGTTTGCTGTCTATGCTGCACTTGACCCAAAGTCCACAGCAACAGCTGATCTCCCTGGCTGGCTTCTGTTTCCCTGCCAACTTAGGTTCACAGCACTGGCGTGGTGTCCCCTTTTCTCACATCACCAGCACACCAGTCACTCCACCGCCACTCACTCAGAGGCTACTCAGCATGTCATCTCCTTGTTGTACTTTTTTTGTTCAGCCTTCCTAAATGCCAGATATACCTCTATTTTGACAGGGTCCAAATAGAGGTATATCTTGGGCTCTGCTGTCAAGCCTCACCATGCTGTTTCTTTCACCATCTTCCCCAGCCAGCCATGTCGCTCCTGGCTAGTTGGATCTGTCTCGATACCTTACTTCTTCTGTCTTCTTCTCTGTCCACCTTTGAGTTTGTTGATGTGACAATAGATTTCTTCAAATTTGGTGGCCACACATCACTTCTGACACCAGTGTAGCGATGACAGAGAAAATGTGGACAACATAGTGCATCTAAGCAAAAGCTCTTTTATTTTGAACAATCACTTCCACAAACAGTTAGAAATTCCCAGCCCAGCACTCCCCTGACATGAAACCAGAGAAGGGGTAAAACAGACAAGGTGGATGGACATTTCTAACCACAATTTAACCAAAAAGCCCACCCTCCCCAGACACAGTTACTCTCATAACTTTATCAGCAACAAAAGTAATTACTTCACTCATAACTGTCCTTTTTAGCTGGGAGCATGGCACCTCCCAAGAGCAACTTTTGCATAGCCACACCCCCTAAGCTCCCCACGGCAGCACGGCCTGTGAGGGCCGCCACAAGATTTTGAAAGATCAAACAATAAGCAATAAAGAGAGTTTTTACAGCCCATTTTGCTCATGCCAGTATTTGTAGAGGACAATACACAGTCTTTGCATGTCACTGGGCCTTACTATGTATAGTACTGTGTCTTTTATTTCATTTCCTCGTAATTTTAAATGTTTCAACTAAAACCAACTAGCGACTCACTCAGTGGAGCAATGCACGATGATGCAGGCTTCCCTCTTCAGTTTCCCTTTTGAGTTAGTAATAGGGCTACCCTAAACACAGATCAACTTTAACTTCTTTGAATAATACACTCCAAAAAGCCTAATGAAGATTACAATGATTTTTTCCTCCAACCAAGTACGTTAGCTAAAGGTGCGTTTAATTAAGCAATATTGTAATTAATTTGAATGGTAACTATAACGCACTACACGTTTTAGAATTTTAGTGTCATTTTACAGTATCATTCACTGTGTAATTTGCTGGAACTTGCAGCATCACTTCTCCATATGAAACAGAATATATATTTACTGCTCTTTAATTGTAGGTAGAGCAGAAGAGAACAAGACAACGAGGAACAAGAGATTAAAAATTACGTGCTTAGAGCATAACTTTTCAACATTTATTGTGTAATTTCCTGGAACCTTTGGTGTAGTTTTTTGTGTATATGGGTTAAGTGGAAGAAAATGCTTTTGCCCATGGCAGTTGTGACAATCATTTTTATGTGTGCAGGCAAGTTTCACTCACATTCCAGGGATTTATAACGCTTATAATTCCTACACCACTGTTTGATTTTAAATAAGAACTTGTTGATTAATGGCTCTATACTTTTGAAAATGAGCTCTTAGCAGGCTTGTTCGTCCAGGGCTCAGCAGTTCATAATGGGCAGGCTGGAGTAAAAAGAAAACTGAGGTACATCAGTACATAGCTGAGGAAGGCTTATATTGTCATCTGAGGATGAAAAACTTAATACACACATTATCTAAGCCACTTATCCTTCTGGGTTGTGGGGGATGCCGGAGCCTATCCCAGCACTCATTGTCCATACACACTGGACAGGTTTCATATACATTCACACACATTGATGCCTAGGGGTAGTGTCTCGCCTGACTGCGTGTCTTTAGACTGGTCAAGGAAACTGTAGCACCCAGAGGAATTAATCCAGCCAGCAGGGCATTACAGTAATCTAGCCTTGAAGTAATAAATGCATGAACTAACTTTTCTGCATCCTGTAGAGATAATGCATTTCTTAATATAGCAATATTGCGGAGATGCAGGAGGGCTGTTCTAGTAATATTAGTTATATGTGCATCGAAGGACAGATCAGGGTCTATAATGACACCAAGGTTTTTTACAGATGAGCTTGATGCAACTGAGAAATTGTTAAGTTTAAGTGTAAAATTAGACAGGTTTCATACACATTCACACACATTGACGCCTTGGGGTAGTGTCTCGTCTGACTGCATGTCTTTAGACTGGGCAAGGAAACTGTAGCACCCAGAGGAAAACACCGGGAGCACATGCAAACTCCACACAAAAAAGACTCTGAGGAAGTAAATTACTAAGACTGCACTCTATCATTGCATTGCAGTTTACCAAGTGTTCTTGCCCTTGTGAAAGGGGTTATATAAATTCAAATTATTATTATTAATAAATTCTTTTTTAAATGTACCATGTGTTGTAAGTAAGTAAGTAAGTAAAGTTTATTTATATAGCGCTTTTTACAACAGGTGTTGTCACAAAGCAGCTTTACAAGAAAATCAGCATTACAGAAAGAAATCCGGGTCCAAGCCCCCATGAGCAAGCCAGTGGCGACAGTGGCAAGGAAAAACTCCCTAAGAGAAACAGGAAGAAACCTTGAAAGGAACCAAGACTCAGAAGGGGAACCCATCCTCCTCTGGTCGACACCGGATAGTAAACATTGTTAGTATAAAGTATTATAGTACAAAAACAGGAAAAAGAGGTGGAGCAAATGATTAATTTGATTAGTTTAGTTCATGCAGCAGCAGCTGCAGCAGCAGCAGCATCAGTGGGGTCAGGTTGTGAGGGTGAGGTTTGCATGGCGTTGTAGAGCAGGAGGCTCAATGTTGGTAAGCCGGTCCAGAGGGCTGGCGAGCAGTGGCACCTGATCAAGGCAGAAGAGGCAGCAGCATCAGACGCACAGGATGGGCAGCTGTTCAACTCGGCAAAGAAAAGAAAGGAAAAACACACAGAGAGTCAGTTCTGTAATGGGTGACCGATCACAAATTACAGTGTTAGCAGAGACTCTGGCAAGTATAGAACTGACAGGGAAAACTAATTACCAAAGGCTTGACTATACAAGTAAGTTTTTAGCTTAGACTTAAACACTGAGGCTGTGTCTGAGTCCCGAACATTAACAGGAAGACTATTCCAAAGCTGGGGGGCTTTGTATGAGAAAGCTCTCCCCCCTAATGTAAGTTTATTAATTCTAGGTACTAAGAGTAAGCCAGCACCTTGTGATCTAAGTAGGCGTGATGGTTCATAGTGAGAGAGAAGTTCACTCAGGTACTGTTTAGTGCTTTATAAGTCAGTAAGAGAATTTTATAATCAATGCGAATTTTACTGGCAACCAGTGTAAGGTTGATAAAACTGGGCTGATATGGTCAAACTTTCTGGTTCTTGTAAGAACTCTGGCTGCAGCGTTCTGGACCAACTGAAGCTTGTTAAGGCTTTTGCTGGGACATCCAGCCAGCAGGGCATTACAGTAGTCTAGCCTTGAAGTAATAAATGCATGAACTAACTTTTCTGCATCCTGTAGAGATAATGCATTTCTTAATTTAGCAATATTGCAGAGATGCAGGAAGGCTGTTCTAGTAATATTAGTTATATGTGCGTCGAAGGACAGATCAGGGTCTATAATGACACCAAGGTTTTTTACAGATGAGCTTGATGCAACCTCCATTTTATCTGAGTTTAGAAGGAGAAAGTTACTTGACATCCAGTCCTTTATGTCTTTTATACAGTCCTCAATCTTGCTCAGTTTAATTTTATCATCTGGGTCGCTTGCTAAATATAACTGTCATTGTGTGAGTGTCATTGGCATAGCAGTGGAAATTTATGCCATGTTTACTGATAATGGTGCCCAGTGGTAGCATATATAATTCGAATAATACAGCCTTTTGGAACACCATACTTTACTTTTGTGAGAACAGATGATTCACCGTTTATATTGACAAACTGATAGCGGTCAGTGAGTTAGGACCTGAACCAGGAAAGAGCTATTCCTGTTACCCATACAAGGTTTTCTAGTCTGTCTAGTAAGATAGCATGGTCTACTGTGTCAAATGCCGCACTAAGTTCGAGGAGGACTAACAAGGACACATTATCTTGGTCAGAAAATAATAGATCATTTACAATTTTTACTAGTGCTGTTTCTGTACTATGATGTGGCCTAAAGCCAGATTGAAATTTTTCATGCATTTGATTCCTATGCAAATAGGAGCATAATTGTTTTGCTACAACTTTTTCCAAGATCTTAGATATAAAGGGGAGATTCGAGATGGGTCTATAATTTGATAGTTCGCATGGATCGAGGTTCACTTTCTTAATCAGCGGTCTAATTACTGCTAGTTTAAGAGATTTTGGGATGTACCCAAGGCTAAGAGAAGAGTTTATTATTGACAGAATAGGCTGGGTTTTTATGGCAAAATTTCCTTGAGTAAACATGTAGGAATCGGATCTAACATGCAAGTAGATGATTTTGCGGAAGAGACTATTTTAACTAGTTCATTTTCTTGGAGTTAGGTAAATGATTCCAGCCTCTCTGCAGGGAATTATAATATTTTCAAGATTGAGGCTGGCATTATAAGGCAGCAGGTTTGTGGAGTTTAATTGTGTATTCTGAATTTTCTGCCTAATTTTTTTCAATTTTATCACTAAAGAAGTTCATAAAATCATTGCTGTTATAGGCTGATGGCACCTGGGGTTCACTAACTGTTTTGTTCTCTGTTATTTTAGAGATTGTGCGGAAAAGTAATCTTGGATTATTCTTATTGTTTTCTATGAGAGAGGAGAGATAGGCTGAGCGTGCTGTAGCAAGTGCTCTTCTATAGTCTATAAGGCTCTCCTTCCAGGCGGACTGGAACACTTCTAGCTTAGCCAGGCGCCATTTTCGCTCAAGTTGTCTGGCGGTCTGTTTTAAAGCCCGAATGTGTTCATTATACCAAGGGGCGAGTTTTTGCCTTACTATTTTACTTTTTAATGGAGCCACACTATCTAGGGTAGATCGAAAATTTTCCTCTAAGAGCTTGGTCATAATATCTAACTCAGTAGGAACAGATGGACAGCTGACAGAAGCTGATAATTTTGGAAGGTTTCTAATAAAGCTACCAGCTGTGGAGGGAGTTATTGTCCGCTTGACACAATAACACGGTGATGAACGCATATTACCACTAAAGTGAATTTCGTATGAGATTAAGTAATGATCTGAGACTGCTGTGCTCTGGGGGAGAATGGCTAAGTTATCTATGTCTACACCAAAGGTCAGTATTAAGTCTAGAGTGTGGTTGTGGTAGTGTGTGGGCCACTTTATGATTTGGGTGAAACCTGTGGAGTCTATGATAGATGTAAATGCCTTGCTTAGTGCATCTTGAGGATTGTCAAAGTGGATATTAAAATCTCAGACAACTATTATTTTATTTGAAAGCGTTATTAGACTTGATAGAAACTCAGAGAATTCCTGTAAGAACTGAGAATATGGCCCTGGTGGCCTGTTGACTGTAATTAGTGCAAAGGAATTTTTATTTGTTCCTTGATCACTTATATTAAGAAAAAGAACTTTAAAAGAGGAGAAATTATAGCCTACTTTCTGGCTCACGCCTAAAGTTTAGTATGGATGGTTGCTATACCTCCACCTCGGCTGCTTAAACGAGGGCTATGTGCATAGCTGTAGCCTGGGGGTGTGGCTTCATTTAGACTTAAGTATTCATCGGGTCTAATCTACGTTTCTGTGAGGCACAGAGCATCAAAACTGTGATCGGTAATAATTTCATTTACAACGACGGCTTTAGGAGTAAGGGATCTTATATTAAGCAGTCCTAGATTTAGACCAAAGGTGCTGTCACTGCAAACTGGTATAACTGGTCAGATGTTAATCAAGTTACTGAAGCAAACTTTTCGAGGCTTTTTGATGTTTTGTTTTATTCAGGGAACAGACACAGTCTCTATTGGGAGAAACCTATGAGCATTTGTATTTATAGAATAAGTATTTATATTAGCACTTGCCCTATTTACAGTATAAATGCTAGCAATCGCATTATCTTCAGCAGTAACACTAGCATTATTAGCTGTAGTGTTTCTATTTTTTCTGCTACTTACCTGGCCTTCACTCTGAAGTCAGCAGATGACCCTCTCGATGTTCCAGGAGAGAATTACAGATCCTAGACAACTAGGGTGGAGGCCATCCCTCCAGTAGAGTGCTGGCTGTTCCCAAAATGAGGCCCAGTTGTCCACGCAGGCCAAGCCGTTGAGGGCGCACCAGTTGCGGAGCCAGGACTGCAGCGCAAAGAGCCTGCTAAACTGCTCAGATCCCCTCCTGTACGTGGGAAGCGGTCCGGAGATGACGATCCTGGCGTCTGTCTTCTTCCTGGTGGTGTCCAGTAGCGTCTGGTGGTGCTCCTTCAGGACCTCACTACATCGGTCAGTGATGTCATTGGTCCTGACATGGATCACCACGGTCCTGAAGGGTGAGAGCCGAGGGTAGACACGTGGCTATGTCTAAAACATGTGCACCTGGAAAACACAAAACAGTTGCATGGGTATTTTTAACCTTTACTTTAATGTGGCGGACAATAGAACTACCAATAACGTAAACGGAGTCCTGTGTAGAGGGCCGAGGCGCCACGTCGGGTGATGAGGAGTGCCCGAGACATAGGTGAGGGCGTAGGAGGTGAACTGAGGGCGGCGAAACGGTTGCCGGAGGCGAAGATCGGCTGGGGCAGCGTTGAGGGTCTGCAAGGCCCTCTGCGCCACTGGCATTCCCAGGGACCATGTGGGGCTGGCATGAGAACAGTATCTCCCAGTGTACGAAAAGACGAGGCTGGTGCAACCACCGAGGGGGAAATTTCCCGGGTGGCTTTGAGCATCAACTTCTGCCGAAGGAGCTCATCCTGCTTCTTCAGGAGGGCGGTGATCTGCCGATCCAGCTGGGCCAACTCTGAGCTCAGGGTCTGGAGGGCGCGTTCCTGGGCGGACGCCATGGTGGATGGGCTGAGGGAATAACTGTGAGAGAGACAGAGAAAGAGAGGAGGAGAAAACAACCCTACAATCAGTGCAAGAGCCGGACCTCAATAACAATGACCTGCAGTATTCACGAGTGGAGGTGCTCTCTGCTGGACTGAAGAGTTTACACTGTAAACTAAAGATCCTCAGGTGAATTTTTCTGTATTCATTCATTCATTACTCCCCCCTTCTTGCAGTTCCAAATAATGTCTGGAACACATTATTTAAGTCTAATTATTGCATTTCAGTGAAATACTTCATTTGATATAACTTGTAGATCTGACTGCTTGTATTTTGCACATTTTATTTCCACAACAATATCTGACTTTCATTTTTGCACATTTACTTTACTATAACAATGTTAGCTGCTAGAATACTGAATCAACCAAATACTGAATTCTATTGCTGTTCTGGTCGCTACTTCAGTGACTGCTTTGCTCATAAATGTTCAGCTATCTGCTAATATGTCATAGTATATTACATTTTCCTTTGCACAACTCCGCATATTTTTAGTACCATATACTGCCTGTGTTCTGTTCTGTATTTATTTTAAGTTTTGCATAATTATTTATTGTACTGTATTGTCTGCACGGTGTAAATTGTATTGTTTTGCACTTGTGTTCCTGTGTTGTACCCTGGTCCTGAAGGAATGTTGTTTTGTTTCACTGTGTACTTATATAGCTGTATATAGCTGAAATGACAATAAAGCCTTGACTTGACTTATTCCACTTCAAGTCATGGAGATCTACTGACCTAGAGGGTCCAGCTCCAATACACCTTGCTGTAATATTCAAATGTCCCTGAAAGCCTTTATTACTTGGATTAGCTTTGGTGCTAATCTCTGCAGCGTGGTAGATCTCCAAGATCAGGACTGGGCACCTTTGGTCTATGGCATGTCTGTGTGCTTTATTTTATGCCCCTGTTAGCACAGCTGAAGCCACTAATTCGAAGTGGTATCCACATTCTTTCAGTCATGAGGTGTACTTTTACCCCATGTGCAGTGGTGTCTTAGCCTGCAAACCAAAAAAAGAGTATTTAAAGTGTGAAATGGTACTACAAGGGGGCTATGCACCTAAGGTTTTCACTCACCTGCGCACCTGTGTAAATGTGATGTGACAATAAACATGATTTGATTTGGTGAGCTATAATTTCTCTGTAACATAACCTAATTGTCAAGACTTACTATTTATCCTCCTTGAGGTCCCATCCACTATAGCCTAGGAGTTCAACTGGATGTGCAGTGCTGCTAATAAATTTGACATGTTATGAGCAGGAAAGACACTCTTGTTGAAGACTGTACTGTGCAAATGACACCAGACAATACTGTAGAACTACAAAATTTCATTTTTCTCCGTGTGTTCAATTGCATTGACATGCATCGCTTGAGATGGCAGTAGACTTTCAGGTGACACAATGCATATCCACCAGACACAGCATCCCTGAATGTGTGAACCTGATTTGGTCTATAAGTACACTATATTGCCAAAAGTATTTGTTCGTCTGCCTTCACACGCATATGAACTTGAGCGACATCCCATTCTTAATCCTTAGGGTTTAATATGATGTCGGCCCACCCTTTGCAGCTATAACAGTTTCAACTCTTCTTGAAAGGCTTTACGAGTGTGTTTATGGGAATTTTTGACCATTCTTCAAGAAGCACGTTTGTGAGGTCAGATGCTGATGGTGGACAAGAATGCCTGGCTCATCCTGATGGAGGAGCGTGATTTGTCACTCCAGAGAACATGTCTCCACTGCTCTAGAGTCCAGTGGCGGTGCTTTACACCACTGCATTTGACGCTTTGCATTGCACTTGGTGATGTAAGGCTTGGACGCAGCTCCTCGGCCATTGAAACCCATTCCATGAAGCTCTCTACACTGTTCTTGAGCTAATCTGAAGGCCACATGAAGTTTGGAGGTCTGTAGCAATTGACTCTGCAGAAAGTTGGCGACCCCTGTGCACTATGCGCCTTAGCATCCACTGATCCTGCTCTGTCATTTTACGTGGCCGACCACTTACTGGCTGAGTTGCTGTCATTCCCAATCACTTCCACTTTGTTATAATACCACTGACAGTTGACTGTGGAATATTTAGTAGCGAGGAAATATCACGACTGGACTTGTTGCACAGGTGGCATGCTATCACGGTACCACACTGGAATTCACTGAGCTCCTGAGAGCAACCCATTCTTTCACAAATGTTTGTAGAAGCAGTCTGCATGCCTAGATGCTTGGTTTTATACACCTGTGGCCATGGAAGTGATTGGAACACCTGAATTCAATGATTTGGATGGATGACTGAATACTTTTGACAATATAGTGTATATTACCTGCTGAGGATGAATGTTGATGTTGAGTGATGTAGTTTATCAGTCACTTTATAAATCAAAGAATATCTTTGTCAGTGTTAACAAAATGTATTTATGTTATGAATTTGAATTACTTCAAAGCCATCATTTACTTAGGATAAACTACACCAGAGCATTTGGCCTGTATCTTGAAAATAGTAGGATAACCTGTGTTGTCTTCTTTTATTAAGTAGTTGTTATTTAGTGACAACAGCAAAAAAAACATGTGAATCTTATTAGAAGTCTTATAAATCAACTCAGCACTCCATAGTTCAGATGGATGTTTTCCATCAGGGCCCTACTTGTTTCATCAAAGCAGAGCTGATAGTGACGTTGACTAATGGATCTTTATGTACTGGTTCTCAGAAGATAACACTTGAAAATACTGATTGCTTGAAAAGCTTACTTTTTTTACTAAATTGAGTCACTTGAAGGTGTCAAACAAGAATGCCTTCTTACAAAGATGTTAAATGGTCAATCGTGTCTCTTCAGTTGTCAATTCTGCACTCTCTGCAGGGCAGAAAAAAAAACATACTAATTTTAACTATGTCTGTTTTCTGTTAAACTGGCCCAAACTGAATCTTCCCGATCATCAATTGAGGACAATAGTTTACAACAAGAACATGTAACATCTGGAAAGTACTGTTATTTAACAGTTTATGTATTTTATTTGCTGTTGATATACAACACCACTGCAAAATTTTACCACTGTAGAACTTTGAGGAAATGCCTACGTATTTTATTTGCATCTTGGAAAAAAAACGATATATTTAAGTGTTACATATAGCTTAATGCAAGAACTGAATCAAGATAAAGGAGAATGTAATTTCTGTGCAGTAAGCAGCCCAAAATCACGTGTTTTGAATTAACATGCATATGTTTTTACATCTTAATCCATTTGTGTGTTTTTTTTAATCTGAATGTCTGAAAAAGTTCCCACACTCTGAGCAGTGATATGGTTTCTCTCCAGTGTGAATACACTGGTGTTTGCAGATGACTGTACAGTTGACCTCTTTCCACACTGAACAGTGAAGCGGTTTCTCTCCATTGTGAATGCACTTCTGTTTCTTAGGGGTACCACATTCTCTAAACTTTGTCCCAACACTGACCAATGTTTTTTTTTTCTCCTTTACGAATGTCTTAATATTTCTGGAGACTACTTTGTACAGTAAAGTTCTTTCCACACTGAGGAGTGATATGGTTTCTCTCCAGTGTGAACACGCTGGTGTTTCTTGAGGGTACCACTTTCTCTAAAACTCTGTCCACACTCTGAGCAGTAATACGGTTTCTCTCCTGTGTGAATGCGCTGGTGAGTCTGGAGATGACTTTGTTGATTGAAACTTCTCCCACACTCATAGCAGTGATACGGTTTCTCTCCTGTATGAATACGTTGGTGTTTCCTCAAAGTAGCATTTTCTCTAAAACTCTGCCCACACTCTGAGCAGTGATACGGTTTCTCTCCTGTGTGAATGCGCTGATGTGTTTGGAGGTGATTCTGTTCAGTAAAATTTTGCCCACAGTCTGAACAGAAATATGGCTTCTCTCCTGTGTGAATGCGTTGGTGTCTTTGGAAATTAGTCTTTACAGTAAATCTCTTCCCACACTCTGAGCAGTGATACGGTTTCTCTCCTGTGTGAACACGTTGGTGTTGTTGAAGATTACTCTGGCTAGTGAAACTCTTTCCACACTCTGAGCAGTGATAGGGTTTCTCTCCAGTGTGAATTCGCAGGTGTTTCTTGAGTGCACCACTTTCTCTGAAACTCTGTCCACACTCTGAGCAGTGATACGGTTTCTCTCCTGTGTGAATGCGCTGGTGTGTTTGGAGATGATTCTGTTCAGTAAAACTTTGCCCACACTCTGAGCAGTAATACGGTTTCTCTCCTGTGTGAATGCGCTGGTGTCTTTGGAAATTAGTCTTTACAGTAAAACTCTTTCCACACTCTGAGCAGTGATATGGTTTCTCTCCCGTGTGAATGCGCTGGTGTTGCTGGAGAGTACTCTGGCTAGTGAAACTCTTTCCACACTCTGAGCAGTGGTATGTTTTTTTTTTGCCTGTATTTTTTTGTGTTTGTCTGTTAGGTGTGTCTGTGTGGACAGCTGCAGCAGATGTCTTCTCAGCACTGGAGCTTCTGAACTCCATGTCGTCATTCCTAATTTTTGCAGTGTGATGTATCCCTTTTGATTTCTTTTCTTAATGGATGTGTTTGTGGATGCAAATTACAACTGTGCTGGAAAGTAAACAGTAAGAGCAGAAGAAGGCTTGCAACTGGAGATCATTCTGGAAGAGAGAAAGGAGAAATATCAATGCCAAATGCAACAAAATAGAAAAACACTAATGGAAATAGAAAAAAAACTGTAGTGGCTGTGGGCTTTACAAAACAAAATTCCACAAACAGAGATTCAATTATAATACAATTTTACCCAATTGTACGATCAGTACTGTGCCAGTGTCCCTGAAGCTGTGTCAACAATATTACCACATACTCAAGATTCATTTACCTCAATAGTAGTGATTTTTAAATGTGCAATAGATAATATTCTTATGTAACCAAAAACATGAAAATGAGCATTTAACACACAAATAAGAAAGCAATGTTGTGCTTTACTTTGATTAAGGATTTCCAAAACTGCATAGAGAACACAGACCATAAAACAAAACACACACACAGATTATTCTGGATATGTTGCTTTCAAAAGACACAAAATTAGAAGAGTTTGTCAGGGTTGGTGACCTAATCTCCACAAGAATGTGTGCTCTCACCTTTGCTCTGCTCGCTTTAAAATCAGTCTAACAGTGTATCAAGTATGCAGAAGACACCACCTTGTTTGGTCTTTTTTTTCGAAATGATGAATACACATACTAGGAGGAAACAAGATGTCTGGGGAGTGTAGGGTTAACATTCTGGAGTTGAACACAAAAAGCCTGAAAATATCATGTATAATGTGTTTGTGGTTAATTAGCTCAATCTAGTGCTGATAATTTAACAGATAGCTAACTTTCATTCTAAACAAGCTGGAATACACCTGATCCCACTGGTTTAATCAGGTAGTCTAAGTAATCAACAACTAATAACTTGTGCCCATGATATTTGTTGGAGTGAAAATTCACCACACCAGCTCTTTGTGGATAAGATGGGATGCTCCTGGTTTAGAATCTGTGACTGTTTTAGACCTGTTTTCTTAATACCCTTCATTGAAATGGATGGTCTGGTTCTATAAAAGGTGATAAATTAGCAATGCTGGCAGATTCCTATAAGTCTAATCATAAAGAACAGTAATGGCTGAAATGTGGTTTAAGAACAATCTCTGTCCCAGAAGTCCCAAAAACTGGATGTGAAGCCAGCTAAAATGTCCATCCCTAGCTGTGATGGAAATTGTTATTGTAGCAGGATGCCTGGTCAAATAAACTCTTCAGAAGAGATGGCAGGAGGATGTTGTATGATTTATGTCTTGACAAGGAAATGAAAACCTTCAAACTGCCTGGTGACACATTACTGCAGTGTCAAATGACACTCCAAAAATGTTTGGAAGGTTTTGTGCTTGGTTTATGAGTCTCCAATGGCTGGTCATGTTGGTATTAATGGAACCATAAGACACTTTTATTGTTTTACTGGTAATGAGTCAGGTGGCTGGTAAGCCAAATCAAGTGTGCCCTGTTCCTGTTGTTGAAACTTTTTCTTGAATAATGATAATTTTGTTTCTGCTAACAAAACAAGAATAAGAGATTAATATTTCTGACTACTCTGCATGTCTGAACTCAGTTTACAGAGACTCTACTTATGAGCAACATTAAAATAAATGTATTAGTTAGCTTTGGTTTTGTTTGCCTAGGAAGGTTTAGACAGATCATTGCTTCATTTTCAAAAGATTATATATGAACACATCACTACATAGATTATTTTTACTTCTTTCTCTGAGATTCACAAGAGTCCATCGAATTTTAAAAAAATGGTGAAAGCTTGATTCTGTGAATAAGTCAGTTGGTTGTCAATGTTCATCAATGGCCATAAGGTGTGTGGCCATCTGGAAATTATCATAAATACTCTCCTACAGCCTAAATGAGAGGGTAATATTTCCCAGTATGTGGGTGTAGTTAAAGATAATTTTTGAGCACTCTGTAAACTGGTCAGGCAAAGCCTAACTAATGAAGTGGCTCATTCATTTGAAATTGGGGTGAAAGTGATAAACTGGGCACAAAGTTTTGTGGCCATAACACAGTGATCTCAAAGGTAGGGATCATCATGTTCAGAGCAGATGTATATGAAAATATGCATACAACAATGTACACAAACATAAACAAATAGGGTATACATAACAACATAAACAATCCTGAAGTATACACATTATATGTTTTTTTAAAGGTTTTTGTGTTAAAGAGAGCTTTAAAGATTAGTTCAATATAAATGCTCCATCTCCTTTTCAAATGCAATGAAAAGGGCCATCGGCCTGAGAATTTTACATGTGTGAATATAAAACTTAGCCATTAAAAGTTTAACATTTATCAGATAGATATTTGTGTGGGATTAGCGCTGTGAGACCAAATAATACATGTTTTCAAAATAAACATTTTTTTTAGCAATATTAACAACAATTGACGTTTTGCCAGATTTTTTTCACATATTGACAATAAATGCCAAAATAAGTGAATAACTGTAAAAAAAAAAAAGTTATTTTTGACCCCACTCAAACTTAACCCCATATTCAATGAAAAAAATGACTCACACATAATAGTGCCAAAGAAGTAAAAGCAGTAAGTATCTGCTCAAAAACTACTTACGTACAGAAAAACTTACTTATACAACTATAACATCTATTAGTATGAAAACTGAAATTTGTTAATTCTATTCTTCTTTGGGATCCTTTTGTTCTAAAACAAAAAGCTATTGAGAGGTGTGAGGAACAGTAAAGTAGTTGAGGGACTGAACAACAAAACAAAATGAAATTAAACCCAAGAAGGAACCAGGAACTAAATATTAACAATTTAACTGAGGATGACAGAACTGAAAAAACAGTAGATTACTTTACTCATGATTATACTTCAGTAGAATTACAAGTATTATCATTTGAAAACACTTAGGGAAGTACAAATCCATCAAAGTATTTCCTAAATGTAACTGAAGAAAGGGGACTAGTTTGCCTTCGTCTCCAACACATCAAGAAAGAAAATATTATCACCCAAAATCACAGAGCTAAGCTAAGCACTAACATTAGCCTCATCAGCTCAGCTTAGTCTGGATGAAAGCTGCTTCTTAGTTAGCTCACTTACTTAATACATTTTACACGTTACTTTTTAAGAAGAGAACATTTTTCTATCCGTTTCAATAAACACAGTGTAAACAGAGTGAAAAAGTGATAAACAGCTCTTTACCTTCAGCAGATCAGCTCCTGTTTCTCTCTCTCTAATAATGCACAGCTCTTCTTCTGCGTTTTGTCATTGGTGAGCTACAGTTACAGCACTAGCGCCCCCAACTGGCTGCAGTGGGACTTACACTTCATCCCACCTGTATTCCAACAAACCCCGTCTCCTGTGCTACGAATGGCTAGAAGTTCAAAAGAGCAGTCCCGCTGATTGGCTGGTTGAGAAGCCGTTCTCGTTACTGGAGCAACCAGCATCAGAGGCTCTGACTCATTAATTCCTGTGTATTTACTGTAGAAGTTATGAATTTACACAAATGACATAAAATAATGTAATAATGATGATTGGAATACATCTAATAAATAAATTGCAAGATGAACAACTAAACTATTATAAAAAGAAAAGTTATGATGCATAACATCAACATAAACTTTTTTAAGATATGCTTTTTATTTATAATTCTAAAAGTGTTTATTACTGAGACAATGTCCATTTGGAAGAGATCAAATCTGGGCATCATGAAAAAAAATGGCACTTTGAATTCAGCTGATAAATTTACATACCCTGACTGAATTTGTCAGATATTTTCTATTTTATACAAAATAGACTGTGCGGCATGGTCTGTGACCACTTCATGGTGTCACCCTTCCAAGTAAACTCTCCATTTTTCTATGGCCCATTTCAGTGCAAGACACTTTCAGTTAAAAGTGAGTACATGTTAGCTCATGTCCCATAACACATAATAAGAGTTCCACAAACCCTCTTAGAGCACTCATACTAACCACCAAATCTATGGAAGCAGAGAACAAATTAAAAAAGTGTAAAGCTGAGTCTTGAGTATATCAATAGCAATTGAAAAAGATCACCTGTTCCACTGATCTGTTTTACGTTATGTGGACGGCCAGGTTTGTGTGTGTCGTGTACTTGTAGAAGTGATGGCACCAGGATGCACTGTAAGAGGAATATAAGCTGGTAGAGGGAGTGTGATGTTCTGTGCAATGTTCTGCAGGGAAACCCTGGGTCTGGGCATTCAAGTGACAACACCTGTTGTAAAAAGCGCAATATAAATAAACTTTACTTACTTTAAGTACTTTACTTACCATCAGGGAATACCACTGCAATGAAGAGTTGTACCTGGTCTGCAATGATGTTGAGGTATGCATGTGTCAAACTGGCATCCACGCTGGTGCCAGCTTGACACACCCTTCATTGCAATGGTATTCCCTGATGGTAGTGACCTCTGTTGGAGGGACAAGCCCTGCCACACTGCACACATTGCTCGTATCAAGCATCACTGGGTTGTGCCGAAACTACAAGTCCGATCTGCAGTGCCTCCACCTCATAACTTGCAAATCTTAAAGTATCTGCTGCTGTCTATGCCTTGGTGGGTTTTGCCAACATGTAGAGGACCAACAGCAGAGTATTTTTGCTCACTGTTCTAAGTGAACAGGATAAGGACAGCTTTTCAAAGTGGTGTTTTCAATGTGCTGGTCAGTCTTACCAATTCTGGTAAGAATGGATGCTTGCAAGAACCTTAATCAGGCTTTCCATCTCCAAGTCACCACTTTGAAGTGTTTCTCAATCTTAGTCTGCATTAAAACAAATGAACATTTGACAAAAATATCTCACAGAAAAATGCTTCCTGCAACACATCATAAATAGACTGCTTTTCCTGCTTGGTGACAGTTTTTCCCTTAAAATGAAACATAGTTTGTTACTTTCCCTTCCCTGAGATCCTTCAGACATTTCTCTTAGTTAAGGTTAATAATGAGGCATTCACTACAGTGACTAAAGTTTTGCTGTAATAAAAATTTGTCACATTGTCAAGTTTGTGTAACGATGTGTGATTCTGCTAAGTTAGGTAATTTCAACATTTAAACTGCTGTTTCTCCTACCACCATGGAGAATTATTTGGTTTAACTGTTGGTGGACAACCCTATGCACTGAGGATGTGATGAACCACCTGTTACATCGCTTGTTCACCTATGACTATGTAGTCAAGCACAACATCAACAAATTATTAAGTGTGAGGGTGACACAACTGTGATAGGACTCATAAGCAATAATGATAAGTCTACCTTCAGAAGGGAAACACATTATCTGTCTGTTTGGCATCATACCCTGGTCCTGAATGTCACATCGTGCTCCCTGAACACCAGCAGCAACCTCAAAACAGCACACCGGTGGCTTTCCTTTCTGAGGACACTGTAGAGCAAATCAGATTTGTTTCTTGTATCTGACTTCTTAGACTTACTCTTCAGATTTCAAGTTACAAGTGACCAAATCTGAGTTACAATTAAATAACAGACTTACACTTTATTTGACAGTACAAGTAATCATAGGACAAGCAAACTGCATTATCATTAATCTAATGATAATAATATTTACAATTTATAACAGATTTAAACTCTGTCTGTACCAGGCAGAATCTGTGTCTGTCTACCAGGTCTCCAATCTTCTTCCTCTGCAGGGCAGAGAAAAACATACAAATTGTAAAGATGCATGTTTTCTCTTCAGCCAGCCTGAACTGATTCTTCCCAATTATCAATTAAGTTGACCTCCAAAAGACAATAACTTATGCTGAAAAAAGAATCTTGGAAAGCACTTTTATTTATTAGACAATTTATGCTGTTTGCTGTTGATATGCACACTGCAAAAAACTACCACTGTTATAGAAAAAAAAAACTTTCAGGAAGAGCCTACTTATTTGTATCTTGGAAAAAGCAATGCTTTTAAATTTTGTAAATTTAATTATTGTATTTCTCATGCATACATTTTTACATCTCAATCCATTTGCCCATTTTAAATTTGAATGTCTAAATCTCCTTCCACACTCTGAGCAAGATTAAGTGTTAAGATTCTTCTCTTGTGTGAATGCACTGGTGTTTCTTAAGGGTACCACTTTCTCTAAAACTCTTTCCACACTCAGAACACAGATAGGCTTTTTCTCCTTTATGAATGCGCTGTTGTTTCTGGAGACTACTCCTTACAGTAAAGTTCTTTCCACACTGTGAGCAGTGATAGGGTTTTTCTCCTGTGTGAGTCCATTGGTGTCTCTTGAGGGCACCACTTTCTCTAAAACTCTGTCCACACTCTGAGCGGTGATACAGTTTCTCTCCTGTGTGAATGAGTTGGTGCGTTTCAAGATGACTCTGTACAGTAAACCTCTTTCCACACTCTGAGCAGTGATAAGGTTTCTCTTCAGTGTGAATGAGCTGGTATTTCTTGAGGGTAGCACTTTCTCTAAAACTCTGCCCACATTCTGAGTAGCAATATGGTTTCTCTCCAATGTGAATGCGCTGGTGTGTTTGGAGATGGTTCTGTTCAGTAAAACTTTGACCACAATCTGAACAGTATTATGGTTTCTCTCCTGTGTGAATGCGCTGGTGTCTTTGGAAATTAGTCTTTACAGTAAATCTCTTTCCACACACTGAGCAGTGATACGGTTTCTCTCCTGTGTGAATGCACTGGTGTTGTTGGAGATTTCTTTGGCTAGTAAAACTTTTTCTACAATCTGAGCAGTAATGTGTTCTTTCTTTCCCTGTTATATTTTGTGTTCGTGTGACAGGTGAGTTCATGTGGAAAGCAGCGGATGATATTTTCTGAGTACTTGAACTTTATAACACCACGTCCTCATTCCTGATTTTAGAAGTGTGATGTATTTATTTTGGTGGTATTTCTTAACGTGCTTGTGGATGTAAATTTGAACTGCACAGGAAAGTAAACACTAAGAGCGGAGTAGACTTGCGACAGGAGATCAATCTGGAAAAGAAAAGAAACAAAAATCAATGCCACATGCAACAAAATATTGATAAAAACATCAGTGGCAAAGGAAAAAAGCTGTGTTGGCTGTAGTGTTTATAAACAATATTTTACAGGCATAAATGTAACTTATTATAATTAAGATTTTACCTAGTTCTCTGATCAGTATTGTGCTCAAGTCCCTGATGCTGTGTTGTCAACATTCCTGCATACTCGAGATTCCTCAAGAGTATTGATTTTTTAAATGTGCAATAAATAATATCCTTATGGTATTAGCAATAATATGGAAATGTTGTCCCCTTCATTGTCAAGATCAGCACAAGCGCAGTAGCCAGAACAGCCCACAAAAACAAGTTTTTGTGTGCTATTTGAGACAAAGACTACAAACTATTTGAGGTTTTTATCAGATTTTACTAGTGATTTAAATGCTTATATGTTGAGAAACAGTCATTTGGCCTTCAGTGTCAATTGTTTTAGTCTCTCTCCATCCAAAGACTGAAGAGTCTGGTCTTTTATGGTTTGAAATAACTGTCTAGTGGCACTGCCAAGATGGCCACTGAGTGATTAGACTTTCCTATAAGGACTTCGGAGGTATGAGCCTGGCATTGGACAGATTATTCTTAATTCTACTACTCAGAATCAGAAGATTCTATGAAACCTTAAAAACTACAGTATAAATTTGGTTCTGTGAACAAGTCCGTTGGTTTTGGCCCATTTTTGTTTGTCTACGGTCATTAGGTGTGTGATCATCTGGAAATGATGAAAGATAGTATCCTTATAGCCTAAAGGGGTGGGTAATATTTTCCAAATGGCAATGTATTTAAGGACCATTTTTGGTCATCCTGTATAGAAAGACTGTAATTCCACAGTCATGTCTGTGTGAACATGTACTATCAATTCAAATGTGACTGCTAGATCTAGCTTTCAAATCCTATTTTTAAATTACACTAAGAGCACTTATGGCCTGTATAAAATGGTCAGAATAAACCATTTTTTATCTTAATAAGTAACAATGAGCTGCAGGATTCAGGAGTGGAGGATCTATCTGTTGGACTGAAGAGTTCACACTGTAAACTGTAGATACTAGGATGAGCT
This sequence comes from Colossoma macropomum, assembly GCF_904425465.1. Taxonomy (NCBI): domain Eukaryota; kingdom Metazoa; phylum Chordata; class Actinopteri; order Characiformes; family Serrasalmidae; genus Colossoma; species Colossoma macropomum. Next base: position 530,314 of record NW_023494805.1, read on the forward strand.
TTCTCTGAATTTGATCTTTAATGATAAATGCTAAGCTCTTCTTTAATATGAAATCAACTTTGGAAAAGCATGTTTCATCAGTGGTAAGTTGATTTCATTTTTGCATCATATTATAGCTTCATGATATTTCCTTTACTGTTTGTTTTCATTAACTGTGCCTCGTCATTCTTCTCTGGCCTGACTCAATATATCAGTAGAATACAGCTAGTAAAATCAAGGAAAGCAAATAGGAAAAGGGGTTCCAAACTTTAGTAACTTTACTTGTTCAATTCATATATGATATTTTATGCTCAAATATACAAAACATACTCCAAATCTAAACTCCTAAAGTCAATTTCACTAGCATGCATTTCCACTTTGGTCATTGTAGAACAGATCAGCACATGGAATTGGAGCTTTCTTTGTGCTACCATGTTTTATAACTACTTCATTTTATAGGTGAGTTTTCTGTACATTGAATCTTAAACAACAAATGTTAAGCTCTTACATTTAATATATTTCTGATATTAAGAAATGAATACTCATTCAAAGTTGCTATAAATTCAAAGTTGCAGGTTGCCATTTTTTAATTATGAATATGGTACTGTATTTATCCTGTACAATCACATCATACTGCAGTATCAGAATTTACAAACTAAGAATTTTTGTACAAAAAAACTGCTTGTGCATATGACTTCATTTCAAATTACACTCTCATTTAAATCCTACAAGATGCTTATTTTAAAATTTATATAATTTATATCATTTCTACATTACCTCATGTTTAGAATACTGTAGTTCACTGTAAAAAGCAGAATAGGGCAGAAGCTGATTTAGTGTTTTATACACTTTCACTGTTTCAGTCTCAATATTTTTGACCTTATTAAAACTAGTGAAACACTTCGTTACAATATGAAGTGTATCAGCAACAAAATAAATTTAATTCACTTTTTATGCATTTTAATTGTAAAGCAACTGTACTTATTTCCATGTGACATTGTGACAGTAAGACAAAGTAACATAATGAAATGCATTTACTCTGCCTATACAGACAAGTTGGCTGTAATATATTTGCAACCTGTGAAAAATCATCAGCTTTAAAATCAGTAAGCTCTTTCCTTAAAGAGCTGGACTTCAGTAACAATAACCTGCAGGATTCAGGAGTGGAGCATCTCTGCTGGACTGAAGAGTTCATACTGTAAACTGAAAATACTAAGCTTTCCCTGAATTAGATCTTTAATGGTAAATGTTTAGACAATGGCAACTCCTTGTGCTTTATAGACATAAAAGAAGACAGCGCTCATGGCTCCTGGGCTGCCTTAGTGTGGGGTGCAATGGAAGGTGTCTGGGCCCTCCCTGACAATACTTTGGCAAATCATTGTCAATACAGACAATTTATCGTTGCTTCCACAAATGCAAGTTAAGACTGAACTATGCACAGTGGAAGCCAATGTTCCGAACTGTCCATAAACACAGCTGACTTCTCTGGGGTTGACTTCATCTGAAATGACTGACTGATGAAAAGTTTAAACATGATCTGACAAGTCAATCATTCATACTATTTAGGGAAATGATGGATGTCATATTCTCTGTCCTTTACACTGTGTGTAAACTAAAGAAAAATGGACCAAAAGAAACCGACCAGAGTAACTTGAAAAAAATGTCTGGTTCCACTGACTTATATTAAAAGTAATTTTTTTTCTTTTCCTGTAAAGTTATTATTTTGGAGATATGTTTTTTTCTGACATTAATAAACTTTAACATCAACAAATTCCTTAATTATATTTTATTCACAATAGAACATGGAATACATATCAGATGTTGAAAGTGAGACATTTTACCATTTAATAAAAAAAAATATTAACCCATTTAGAACTTGATAGCAGCAACGCATCTCAAAAGATTTGGGACAGGGCCGTGTCTACCATTGTGTAGCATCCCCTCTTATTGTAACAACAGTCTGTAAATGTCTGGGAAGTGAGGAGACCAATGGCTATAGTTTTGGGATTGGAATGTTGTCCCGTTCTTGTCTGATGTAGGACTCTAGCTGCTCAACAGTCCTGGGATATTTCATTTCATGATGTGCCAAGTTTTCTGTTGGTGAAAGATCTGGACTGCAGGCCAGTTCAGCACGCAGACTCTTTTTCTGTGAAGCCATACTGTTGTGATGGATGTAGTATGTGGTTTAGCATCGTCTTGCCAAAATATGCAAGGCCTTCCCCGAAAGAGACGTTATCTGGATGGGTTGTTGTTCTAAAATCTCTACGTATTGTTCAGCATTGATGGTGCCTTTCCAGATGTGTAAGTTGCCCATGCCATAGGCACTAATGCAACCCCAGACCATTAGAGACGCAGGCTTTTGAACTGTGCACTGATAACAAGCTGAATGGTCCCTCTCCTCTCGAGTATGCAGGACACCATGTCTGTGGTTTCCAAAAGAACCACAGAACAGTTTTCCATTTTGATTCAGTCCATTTTAAATAAGCTTTGGCCAAGCCCACTCTAGGAACATTAGTTGCCAGTGGACTTAAACAGGATAAGATGAATCATGTTTCATATACTTATATACTTTCACACACTTTTAGTGTGTGCTTTAAGATGGTGATGGCTTCAGTGCTTCCATGAGTCAGTTTCATGGAAGTACTGTGTTTTTTCTAACACAATACACGATTTGACTCAGCAGTAAATTACCAGGTTTACATGACGTGGCAACAGGAACAAAATAACCAAACAATGCTGGACATCAGCCTGTAGTTTACAGCGCTATTGACAAAGGTCAATGGCACTGCCTCAGCTATCTGTGACTCCGGAGTCCAGGCGAGAACAGCTGTCCTATCTCTGGGCAGCTAGGATGGACATGCCTTTGATTCATCTCTCATTGTGATGATAAACCACACCAGAACATTCTGCCTCAATGCTGAAAAATGTTGGAAAACCAGTGTTTTTGTCCCTTATTCAATGATTGTTATTCATAGCATAACTTAGCACTGTGTAGTTCAGATGGAACTGAATCACAACTCTTCATGGTACACAGAAGACAACACTTACCCTTACTCTTACTACTGCTACTGTTCTGTGTTGTGTGACTGCTACTGGCTGCGAAATTTCCTTTGGGATCAATGAAGTATCTATTTATCTATCTATCTTAAAATGGCGGCTTCTCAACTATAACTTGAACTGCTTGGGCAGCTTACAGATTTTTATTCATGTGCTTAAGAGCATGTTGACACATGTTGGAAGAACAATACTGTTAAAACAAAAAATGGGGAAAGGGCCTACTTATTTACCCGGCATCTTTTAATTAGCTAATTTTTTAAATTATTAGATAAATAGTAAAATATTTTTTCTGAGCCCTGTGTTCAGTTCAAAAACATGTTTTTTGATTTGAGACATACTGTTTGAAGTATTATTTCTCTCCTGTGTGAATGCGTTGGTGTTTCTTGCAAGCAGCATTGTCTCTAAAACTCTGTCCACACTCTGAGCAGCTATACGGTTTCTCCCCTGTATGAATGCGCTGGTGTATTTGGAGGTTACTCTGTCGAGTAAAACTCTGTCCACACTCACAGCAGTAATATGGTTTCTCTCCTGTGTGAATGTACTGGTGTTTCTGGAGGGAACCACGTTCTGTAAAACTCTGTCCACACTCTGAGCAGTGATACGGTTTTTCTCCTGTGTGAAAGCGCTGATGTTTTTTGAAAGTACTCTTGTATTTAAATCTCTTTCCACACTCTGAGCAGCAAAATGGTTTCTCTCCTGTGTGAATGCGCTGGTGTGTTTGGAGACTACTCTGTAGAGCAAATCTCTTCCCACACTCTGAACAGTGATAGGGCTTCTCCCCTGTGTGAATACGCTGGTGCCTTTGAAGATCACCTCGTACTGTAAAACTCTGTCCACACTCTGAGCAGTGATACGGTTTCTCTCCTGTGTGAATACGCTGGTGTGTTTGGAGGAGGCTCTGCGTAACAAAACTTTTCCCACACTCTGAGCAGTTATACGGTTTCTCTCCTGTGTGATAGCGTTGGTGTACTTGAAGATGACTCTGTAAAACAAAACTCTTCCCACACTCTGAGCAGTGATACGGTTTCTCACCTGTGTGATAGCGCTGGTGTTGTTTGAGATGACTCTGTGTACTAAAACTTTTCCCACACTCTGAGCAGCGATATGGCTTCTCTCCTGTGTGAATGCGTTGGTGTGTTTGGAGATGACTTCGTACAGTAAAACTCTTTCCACACTCTGAGCAGTGATACGGTTTCTCGCCTGTGTGATTGCGCTTGTGTGTTTGGAGATGACTCTGTGTAACAAAACTCTTCCCACACTCTGAGCAGTGATACGGCTTCTCTCCTGTATGATAGCGCTGGTGTGTTTGGAGATGACTCCGTGTAATAAAGTTCTGTCCACACTCTGAGCAGTGATACGGTTTCTCTCCTGTGTGAATGCGCCGGTGTTGCTGAAGATTGCTATTTTTAGTAAAACTCTTTCCACACTCTGAGCAGTGATACGGTTTCTTTTCTGTGTGAATGTGCTGGTGTTTTTGGAGATCACTCTGTGTAACAAAACTCTTTCCACATTCTGAGCAGTGATACAGTTTCTCTCCTGTGTGAGTGCGCTGGTGTATTAGGAGATTAGACTGTAGAGCAAAACTCTTTCCACAGTCTGAGCACTGGTGAGTTCTTTTTTTGCACACAATCTTTTGTGTATATGTGTGAGTTGTGTCCGTATGAACAGCAGCAGAGAATGTACCAGAGTCTGTGGACCCCATATTCTCACATTCCATCTTTCTCTATTTCAGCTGTGTGATGTCCTTTTGTTGGCGTTTCTTGATGTGTTTCTGGATGTAGTTTAGAGATGTGCAGGGAATTGGACACTATCAGCAGGAGCAGACTTCCAAGAGGGGATCATTCTAGAGAAAAAAAGGAGAAAAAAAATCAATGATACATCCACAAACAAGTTAAAAACATCAATTGATCAATGTTAAAGTAGCTACCTGGACAAAAAAAATGGAAAAAAGCTGCACTGCCTGTGGCATTCACTAGAAAAATAGTCAATCCAGCCTCTATGCAGGACATTTCTATTAACTACATTCACAAAAATCTAAGATATAGAGTTATTATGGTAATTATATTAGTCTGAAATACGTGACAAACGTCCAGGCCTTATAGCCCTACAAAATTTCCTTTTTACAGCAAATTGCAGTCGCATAAAGTAATAAGATGGGAACAGAGTATGCACCTCCTTGTTGTAGACTACAACTCTTGATACGTAAGGCTGACTTATCAAGGTGCTTGCAAAATAAAGTGTTTATTACCCATTGTTACTTCATGCACCACATTATCCACAAGCTTACAGAGAGGCAGAGAGAGTAAACTTCTTAACCATGTGAAATCCCAAGTCTATTTTATAATAATTTTAATAATAATAATAATTGTATTTATATAGCATGTTTCATGCCGGTGACAGCTCAAAATGCTTTACAGACAGGTGATAAAACATTGTTATAGAAGAGATCATTAGTATTTAATTAGAATCAGAAGAAAATGAAAAAGATTAAATTAAAAGATAAACACCATGAAACGTTCAGTTTTAACTAAATGCTAATTTAAAGAGATACGTTTTAGGTGCTTCTTAAAAGTGAGCACTGAGCTTGACTGTCTAATAACAGGTGGAATTGAGTTCCACAGTTTAGAAGCATAATAACTGAAAGAGGCCTCTCCATGTTTTCTGTATTTTACAGAGATTATTTGTAGAAGGCCACTAGATTATGTGCTGGAAAATAAACAGACAGACACTCGGTGATATAAGCAGGTGCTAGGTTGTTTTGAGCTTTAAAGACTAGTAGCAGAACCTTGAAATCTATCCTGAATGATACAGGCAGCCAGTGCAGTTCTTTCAAAACGGGAGTGATGTGATCTCTCTTTGTTGTTTTTGTTAGGATGCGCACTGCTGCATTTTGTTCGAGTAAGGGATGTATAGTTTATGTCTTAGGAAGTCCAGTAAGAAGAGCATTACAGTAGTCAAGTCTGCTTGTAACAAATGCATGAACAAGTTTCTCTGTGTCACTCTGTGATAAAAATGGCCAAACTTTAGCTATATCTCTTAAATGATAAAAAGCTACTTTAGTGACCGTGTTTACGGTCTGTTTATGCTTCCTAATGACATCACCTAGAGGTAGCATGTACAAAGAGAAAAGCAAAGGCCCTAAGACTGAACCTTAAAGGACTCCACAAGAAACGGCAAAGCTTTTTAAAGAATGATTTCCAAGTGAAACCATGAACTGCCTGTTACTTAAATATGATTCAAACCATTCTAAAACTGTGCCCGAGAGGCCGACCCAGCATTCAAGACGCTGGATTAAAATCTTGTGGTCAACAGTATCAAAGGCTGCACTAAGATCTAATAAAACCAAAATAGCATTTTATGCTCCAGTGATGAGCCTGAGTTCATTCATAACGCGAATCAATGCTGTCTCTGTACTGTGGTTGGAACGAAAACCTGACTGAAACTTCTCATATAAATTATTTGATAATTTAGATGATAATTTATAATAAGGCTTATCATTTAGTAACTACAGGGACTTTGTTGCAAAGTGGTTGAGTTATTCTTATATAAATGTGTAATAAAGCTGTGGGCCTGCTGGCATGCCCTGGCCATTTAAGGCATAAAGGCAGACAGTTCTTATAAAGCACCATTAACTTACTGATCTCTCCATAGCTGAGGGCTAAGAACAGGCCAATTAATTAATGAAACCCCATCTGCTCAACTTGCTCTGAGACTAAACATGAGATGAAGAGCATGTTTATTACTTGAGACAGAGCAAGTAGCAGAGCAAGGTCCTTGTCTCTGCTCATCTCAGCTTGGAACACTGGGCATCATCCACCAACTGTTCTTAAGGGGAAATTTCTTTTTACAACCCACTTATGCAGTTTTCATAAAGATGCTGACCAATGTTTTCTTATTTGGGATTTGTCCTTAAACCTCTGCCCTTATTTTTGAAGAGTGCCTGTATGGAAAGAGAGGCACAGAGCTATGACTATGACTGCCTGTTCCACAGGGATATAAATATGGGAAGAGACAGACGCCACAAACCCCATTCATCAAAATAGGCAACATTAGAGAACACATGAATGAAATTGGATAAAAAGATGTTGACCTTCATGTCAGGTGATGCCTAAAGACAGAACTTTGTGTTCTCTGAATATTTTGAGTTTAAAAATTGAGTCGCGTGTTTAGCTAGCTATGTGAGTGTTTTCTGCTCTGTTTTTAAACACTCATAGTAAACTTACTGTAAATGATCTGAGATGGCTAAAAAACGGATGACTAAAAAAACAGAGTGCTTAAAACACTGCTTGTTCAGTTTTAGACTTTAATTATAAAATGTATAAAATACAAACAAAAAACACAAAGTTGCGTATTAACAATTGACTCAGCAGCTCAGAAATTAATCTTAAAAATAAATGAAAAAAAGATGCTAAGTTTGTAGATCAAATAGTTTGTTTTAAAAGATCCATCTTGAGGACATTTAAATTTACAGTGTTTTAAGTGCTAATGTAATATTTCAAGTGCCTAGATTTTGCTGTTGACATTTTGCCATAGGTCGAATAAACAATGGCCAGTTCAAGTTTAAAAAGTAAAAATGAAATGAAAGCATAGACATTTACTGGCCCACTGGTTTGCTGAGTTTTTTTAATATGGCACTTTTAGTGGTTGAGTTTGACACCCTTGGTATAAGTCATATTTTTACTAGTAAAAAATAACTAGTACATACACAGTATCAAATGCTAAACACCATCAATTTAAAGCCACTATGATGAGCTCAGAACCCATCTTTAAACAGCAGCCTGTACTGGCTTTTTGGATTCCATAAAAATAAAATCCAGAAGCATTTGTTAATTAGTAAACTTAGTAAAAAAAAATAACCGTAGCAATTAGCCTTTTCTGGTCAGGTCATGTTTTGTCTGCTTGCTATCTGCATGTTTTCCATTGATTTACCCAACACATCTATTCAAGGGGAGATATAAATATTTAGTAACTACTAAATACAACACAAAAACAGTTTACAAGCTACAAACACAGTCATAAACAGATCAGCATAAAACTACTTATGGACCGAGTAATTTAAAGATATTCACTGGAACTTCTTACAACATACAGTGCTACTCTTATTCTTTTGTACAATGTCCTTCTGAAATAAATAATATGCTTATAGGTGATCAACAATAAAGAAGAACAAGAGCTGACCAACACAACAGAATGAAATTAAACCCAAAGAAGTAATCAAAAACTAAGTCTTAAAGACTGAAAAAGAACTGATGTATAAGTACTAAACTCATCGACCTCGTTTACACCAGGTCACTTCATGTGACTGGCCTCTGGATTGTCTCCTGATAAGATTTTATCAACATGTTAGTCACTACTACTAGTTAGTCAAAAGTGTCTCTGGTTATTTAGACCGAAATCAGTTTGTCGTGTGGGACAGAATACGCAAATCCGCTTGTTACATGGTAACCAATTACCGATTGTTTATCCAGCCTCTTTTCTTTGTCTACAGTTTGTTTTGCACAGTACCATCTGCCAATAATGCTATTAAGCATTCTGTTTTGTCCGGTCCCCAACCATGTGTGCCATGATTGATGGATGTATTTATGCTGCTGTAACATGTGGCTCAAATGCATCCTAGTCCACATCCTGAAGTAGCTTGAGTGATGGGATTTGTATCTGTTTGAAATATGTCTTGGGTGCATTTACACTTTAAATTTTATATGGCTTGGCCTCAAAACTTCTTAAATCTTAAATCATCATTTGTTTAGTAACCATGACAACTTCACTTAGGCCTGAATTTAAAACAGAATCCATTACAGTAACTCCAGATGAGAAAACATCATTACACACACATCCTAACTAGGGGAAAAAAATAAATAATTCTGTACTAACTTTAAGATCAATAATAATAATAAAAATATATATTTTTTTATTTATTAATAATAAATAAAAAAATAATGATTAGGCCTGTTATAAATTGATCTATTGATCAATCTATTGATGTTATAGAAAATGTTGCTGACACTGCATAAAAATTATTTACTAAAGTATATCTAAAGAAAGGAAGGAAGGAAAAATCAGTAAATTGGACTGTGAGTGGAACATGAGTGACAAAAAGTGAAAATTTGTCTAATCCCTGATAGCAAGAGGACAGCAGTCCACTGTCGCCCCGCTAAAGGCAAAGCTGGCGGTCCACTGGCATTTTGCTCAGCGTTTTCCAGAGGTCCACTGACTGTTAAGCGGAGTATTAGACAAAAGTCCACTTATCATTGCTCATTTTCCACTCACAGTCCAATTTACTGATTTTTCCTGTCTTCATTTGTTTAGTTATACTCTGTAAGTTAGATCAGTAAATAATTTTAATCTAGCACAGCTTTAACAGCAACATTTTCTATTAAATAATTTTATGTGAGGCCTAGTCATTATTTTTATTTTCTAAAAAAAAGGTCTCTGTGCATTTAAAATCTGTTTGAGAAAATTAAAAACTAGTAGAGCTTGTATGCAGGACAATAATCTGGTCAGTGCGAGGGTGGACCAGCAGTGGCAAACAGTCAGTGGGGTGCCGACCTTTTCAAACCAGCGGACCGATATATGCTTGCTGTCTGGGATGCTCCGCTTAACTGCCGGTGGACCACCAGCTCAGCCATCAGCGGGACAACAGCGGGAGAACTGTCCTCTTGATATCAGGGTAGCATCATGACATTACATTTATGTACACTGAAAACAGTGCTTTGCCTTTTATATTTTCTTTCTAACAGCGTTTTAAATATTCCAGACATGATCTCTACCAAAACTCTTGTTACCTTTGCATGTTTTGTTAAAAATCGTCAGATAAAATAATACAGTGATGGTGGTGAGGAATGAGGAGACAGCTGAACGGGGGTCTGTTAATCAGGAGGAATAACGTTACCGCGCTGGGAAACAATATTCCGTTCATAGCACTTTGGTTTTGTTTACGTTTCAACAGTGCACGTATGGTCGGTTGCTAGGTAACATACATGACAGTTGTCTGTCGACTCTGATTGACTAGGTTAAGAACTAGAGGTTCGATGCTGTGAGATTCCTAAATTACTCCGTTTTGCTTATATAATACGAATTTGGGAAACATCTTATCTTGACCTGTCAGATCTTAAGACAAAATGATAGGAAGACCCCGATACTGAAGACGCACAAAGACGGGGCCATTGACATTTCTTGAGTAAGAATTAAACAAATTTACGTTCGCAATTGAGGGAAAAACTGAAGAAAGTACAAATCCATTGAATCCATCAAAGTGTTTCCTACATATAACTGAGTACGTGTGACGAGTTTGTACTCACCTCTTCTCCAACCCAGCTAGAAAAACATCATCGTCACCCAAAATCACAGAGCTAAGTGCTAACATTAGCCTCCTCGGCTCTGCTCAGTCTAGAGGAAGGATGCTACTTCACATATTTTACCTCTCACTCTTTAAAAAGAGAACATTTCTCCACCAGCTTCAGTAAACACAGTGAAAAAATAACAAACCGCTCTTTATCTTCAGCAGATCAGCTCCTTTTTCTCTCTGTAATCATGCAGACGTTCATAGTTTTTGGAGACCCACTGTAACAGAACTAGCGCCCCCACCTGGACCGTGGGACACACACACTGGAACGACGTCATCCCACCCGTATTCCGACAAATCCCGCTTCCTGCGCTGCGATTGGCTAGAAGATCAAAATAGCGGTCCGCTGATTGGCTGGATGAGAAGCTGCTATCGTTACGGCAGCAGCCAGCATCTGAGGATGTACAGCGGTTAGAAACAGAAGATCAGACCTAGAAAAGTTCTGTTGATAAATACTTGGCACTGTAACCTAATAAAAGAAATGTGTTTGTATACGTCATATCTTCTAAAAGTGATACAAATCTTATAAATTCAGACAGTTTTGGGTTACTGGGTTTTCAGTTCTTTTTCTAAATACAGATAAACAGATCCCAGTGACTGTCCATGATAATCAATTATACACTAAAGCTGCAGCAAATAGAGATTAGATTATTAAAAACACTGGAGTATTATTGATGGAGATGATCTTCTCCTTTCACACTTTCACAATGTAAAAATGATGACTAACAGGGCACCTGATGATCTCCAGCTCTGAGCACGAGCTCCATCTGAGACAGTACAGTAGTCATGGAGCTTTACATGTGTCTGTGAAAAAGTCGGTGGTTCTTATAGAGAGAGGATTACTGTTACATGCTGTTACTATATACTGTTATTATGGAGAGACTGACTCCTGAGGACTCTCAAATACACACAATTTCTTTGTTTTTGCAGGAATATATTCTTAAGTAATTTACGTTTTTGCCACTATTTAAAAGGTCAGTGATCACCTACTTGAGTCACATAAATATTTCACAGCAACTGACTCTTTTCAAATTCATATCAAAACACATGGATGATTTAAAGCTATTAGGTGCTTTTACTGTGCTCATCTTAAACCTGCACTGATGCAAGTATTACTGTGTCTGAGTGTGTTCTGAGGTTGTATATTTGGGACAATTTTTGTATGAATATACTTCAAATAAAATTCACATTCGTGTGTATGCATTATTGCTACAAATTTAAATTAGAGATGCATACTGGTTTTGTATTTAAGGATTCTGAACATGCTGTTGAGCTTCGTCTTTTTGTCATTTGCAAGCATCTCAGTGAGGTAGTGTGTTTCAGACCTGACTTTCTTGCCTTCAGAGAGTTTGCCGTGTACTTTTTTTTAGAATGCCTAGAAGTCCTTCTGCCTCTTACCATAAGGTGACACAGTGAGATGTGTTTGGTAGTTTTTACTGTTTCCACTGGACAGTTTGGTGGTTTTCTAGCAACATGAAACCAGTCACAACTTTAAAGAAAGGCATGTATTTAAGGCAACAAAGACATCACTGGAAGGGTGGTAAAAATTAACAACAAAAAGCATTCAGTTAAAGTAGAGTAGACGTCATCTTTAGAAGACCGGCCCAACAAGATGAAATAGTCTTAGAATGAGGTACATTTGATGGTTAACACTAAGGAGAGAGCGGTGGGCAGCATTTTCTGACAACTGAAGAAGATGACCAACACAAACTGTGCAGCAGCAGATATCATCTCTGACCTTACATCTACAAGGTGGACCAATCAGGTAGGAGTGTCTAACAGAGTGGGCAGTGAGTGGACAGTGTTTAAAACCTCCAGCAGCTCTGCTGTGTTAAATAAAAAAAAAAGCAAAATAAGAGACTTGTTGGTCTCAGACGTTTGGATCAGCTAGAGGGTTCCCACTGAAGAAGTCGTGTTTGGAATTCAGTACACCCCAAAGCTGCAACTCAAGCTAAAACAAAAAAATGGACCCATAATGTTGACTATGTCTCCTTGAGAGGTGTTTGGGATAGTATTCCAATGTCATTACTCTAACAGACTGGTCTGTAATAATGGTATATTAAGTTCATATCATGTCCATCTCTTGCAAGTAGTGAATCATACTACTTTGACAATCACCACAATGTTTCAAGCATAATCTTAAATTCAATTTCATGATTTAATAAAAAATCATGGTTTGTATATTTCACATACAATTCAGGAAAAAGAATTAAATGCATATCCATAAAAAAATACATAATTACACAAACAACATGACATCTCACAGGATGTTATGACTGTCCTGTCAAATTCCTATTTTAATGTTAATGGAAAAGTGTCTTTTTGTGAAATTGTGATGTTTGTGGTTTCCCAATCCAATACTGTGTGTCTTTGCATTCCAGCTGTTCCAATATTGTTGATGTGTTTGGATTTCAGTAAAGCATGCTTATTTGAAAAGTTAGTTAATAATAAGCATTTATTGTTGGCAGATCATTTAAGCCAAGTTACAGGGGATGAAAGTGATGACTGAGTGAATTTCATGTGGTAAATATGTTTGGTGTTGATTCCTCAGTCCTCCCATCTTATCCTTGTGTCCTTAGGGGTTGAAGCTAAGATACAAGAGAAGAACACATAAGGATACATAAGACACCCACTGTTACACCAGCTAGATGTTTAAAATGTTATCATTTATACTTTAGGCATTTAAAGGCACAGACTGAAAGAATTTGGGGATGGAGTTTAGAGGGAAAGCTTGTGGTTGGAGCCTGGTTAGCAGTATATTTTGTCAACATCCAACTGTTAAAATATATCATCAATAGAGATGGCATCATCAAGTTACTCTGTATCAAAATTCTGGAGCAGAGTGGCAGAAATAAGAATAAACATGATCTGAATTTGCAGCAACTAACATAAGCCAGTGTTTGAATATCAGTATTGGAAAAAGTAAAAGTGGTCATACTATTTATAATTACAAGCCAATGCAATATTATAGAAATTAATTTTGAATTACATACTAGTAACTATCTGTATCTATTAAATTACTGGTTTTAGGTCAAGTTTACATACTCTAACTGTAGTGCAGTCTACACTACCGGAGTATGCATAACATGTCATAATCCTTGAACATTTGCTAACCATGTAAAATCCATTGCATCCCGACTCTGATTGGTCGACTGACCCCTCATTTTTCCCATTAGGTAGGTGGATATGCTAGTTTTAGATGAATCCCACTACACTACATGACCAAAAACCCACAAGGACACCTAAATATTACATCTATGTGCTTGTTGAACATCTCATTCTAACAATGTTGCTACTATGTTGGTCTGGTTGGTTGTCCACTCTTCAATGAACTTTTGTACCAGGTTAACATAGTGTCAATGGTGCAGTGGAGTTTGTTACAACCTTCAAAAAATGTAAACATCCACGTTATATTCACTGCTCCCCCAAAATGTGTCAAAACCTTATTTACACTGAGCTTTCAGCTCTCATGTTTCTCAAATGTGTATAATGTGGTGGGACTTTTTACGATGATTTAGGCTTAGTCTGACAGCTGAATCCATAGAGCTTTTTGCGAGCTTTGTTACTGCTTTATTTGCATTAATAACTGGCCATTTTCATCCTGTTTGGAGAGACATCATTTTCTTTACAGGTGCCACCCGTACATACACCACACAGAAGTGGTTTTTCAAGACGGAATATCTTATGAACACATGGTGCTTAACATTTTTGGTTCATTTTCTTTGCTTATCATTCTAATTTATTGCCCTCCCAAATCTACCTCCAACTGTGTCTTTACCGAATAAACGGCTTGCACTAGCCTCAATTTTGCACCCAGCTCTGATTTTATTTCGAATCCTCAATATTCACGTTGACAGTAGCTGGTCCCTCACCACAAATTTATTTTTCAGATCCAACAGACCTGGCTCTGATATTCAGATGCCCTAGACACCCTTCATAACCTGTATCATGTGTGTTAAATATTGCCGCATAGCCAAAGCCACCAAGAACATATTTTGGCCATGCAGTGCAGTGGCTGCATTCCTAACCCACAAAACCAAGGGGCTTCCAAAATTTCCAAAAGGTAAACTACAACCTCAATGTAACATAAGCTATTAGGAAGGACTTACTGTTGGTCCTACCTAAGGTTTCTCACCCATTTCTTCCTAGATGTTTAACTTTGTGTTGTGCTGCTAAAAGGTTTGGCATTTTGTGAAGAAGACGGACTCTTTAGTTTGAGTTTGTACCTTATGACATCAACCAGACTATGCTAAATCCATCTTTTCAATGTGTAATTTCAAGGATATATGTCGGACCCCACAGTTTGTCCAGCACCATGTCATGAAAGACATTTCATACAGCAAATAGCTCTATGATTAAAACAAACAGATGCTTTTGATAGAAGGATTCATGAAAGTGTATTTACCAACTAACTGCAAGGCATGGCTGAGGCCATCTTCCAATTTCCTAACAATTTCATACATTTTACGATGTTAAACTCTGTTCTCCTCAATGGCTACTGCTCACATGGTCTCTCAGCAAGACCGTCTCTACCTAAAGAAATTGCGTAGATACATTTTTTACTTCCAACAACTCAAAAAACTCCTGCAACCCATCCATGTTGCTTTAAATTGACCAATAATCTTATCGAACTTTAAGGAGAACTAACAGTTAAGGAATGTTATACTTAATGCAAAATAGAACACTTACTATTAATGATCCAAATTACATTCAGCTTCAACAGGGAAAACCGCAAGATAACCTGTATTGTCTTATTTTATTCAGTTATATTGAGAAAACCATGACTCACTACTGTGTATATCAGAGGGAGGTTTCAATCAGGACTATTTTCTTCTCACTTGGCCCCGCGGAGCTGGTTGTGGTTGGTGGCTTTTTATTTTTTTGGAATCCGAAGATGTAACTACAGCTGTTTGACTGCTTGGGCTTGAAAAGCTTACTGATTGTTGGATGAACTTTTATTTTTCCTGAGCTGAATCACTGGAAAAGAGTCAGACACTGCATGTTTGGGAAGAGGCTTGGATGTACTGAGAATGCCTTCTTACAAAGATGGTAAAAGGTAGACCAGGTCTCTTCAGATCTCAAACCTCCTATCTACACAAAAGAAAAGCATACAAATCATGAAGACATGTTTATTTTTAAATCAGTCAAAACTGATTCTTCCCAATTATCAAGCTGACATTCAAGAGACACTTAAACAATACAACTGTGACAGTTGTGTTACATCAAAGGAGAATTTAATTTCTGGATCCAGTTGGCAACCCCAAATCATCAAAATCAAGTTTTTTGATTTGACATGCATATGTTTTTACCTCTTAATGCATTTGTGTTTCTTCACACTTCTTGAATTTCTGAAGGTTTTCCCACACTCTGGGCAGTGATACGATTCCCCTCCTGCGTGAATGCGCTGGTGTGTTTTGAGATTGCTCTGTACAGTAAAACTCTGTCCACAATCTGAACAGTGATACGGTTTTACTCCTGTGTGAACACGCTGGTGTGTTTGGAGATGAATCAGCTGACTAAAATACTTTCCACACTCTGAGCAGTGATACGGTTTCTCTCCAGTATGAATGCGCTGGTGTTTCTTGAGGGTACCACTTTCTCTAAAACTCTGTCCACACTCTGAGCAGTGATACGGTTTCTCTCCAGTGTGAATGCGCTGGTGTTTCTTGAGGGTACCTCTTTCTGTGAAACTCTTTCCACACTCTGAGCAACGATACAGCTTCTCTCCCGTGTGAGTGCGCTGGTGTGATATGAGATTATTTTGTTGAGTAAAACTCTTTCCACACTTTGAGCAGTGATACGGTTTCTCTCCTGTGTGAATGCGCTGGTGTCTTTGGAGATGACTCAGCAAAGTAAAACTCTTTCCACACTCTGAACAGTAATATGGTTTATCTCCTGTGTGAAAGCGCTGATGTATTTGGAGATTACTTTGTCTATTAAAACTCTTTCCACACTCTGAGCAGTGATATGGTTTATCACCTGTGTGAATGCGCCGGTGTAGTTGGAGAGTACTACGCTGACTAAAATTCTGTCCACACTCTGAGCAGTGATACGGTTTCTCTCCTGTGTGCACTCGCTGGTGTATCTGGAGATTGCTCTGTGTAGTAAAACTCTTTCCGCAGTCTGAACAGTAACACAGTTTTTCTCCTGTGTGAATGCGCTGGTGTATTTCGAGATTATTCTTTGTATTAAAACGCTTTCCACATTCTGAACAGTGATACGGTTTATCTCCTGTATGAATGCCCTGGTGCCTTTGGAGATAACTCTTTAAACTAAAACTCTTCCCACACTCTGAGCAGGGAAAGGGTTTCTCTCCAGTGTGAATGCGCTCATGTCTTTGGAGATCTGTCTTTAAAGTAAAACTCTTTCCACACTGTGAACAGTGGTGTGGCCTTTCTTTGTCTTCAATCTTTTGTGTTCTTCTGCAAGGTGTCTTTGTCCTGAGAGCAGCAGCGGATCTTTGACGAGTCCTGGAGCTTTTGGACACCATATCCTCACATTTAATCTTTTCTAATGTTAGCAATATGAGGTATTCCTTTTGGTGATGTTTGTGCAGGGAAATTAGCAGAAGGAAATCTTGCAATAGAAGATCAATCCTTTCTGGAAGAAAAAAGAAGAAAAAAGTAAATGCCAAATGCAAAACAAAAACAAAATAGGTGACAAATTCAACAGCTCAATAGTGGTGGCTTTTTAAACATGCAATAGATATTCTTATTAATGTCTTTTTACTATTTCATTTCACTGGCTTAACATTGGTACACACGAGCAGTGCAACACAGCATTTATTATTCCTAATTAAACACACCCACTAACCCTGGAAAGTAATAGATGAGTGTAATCAATCAACAAAGGCTGCATCCATCTTAACAGCTTGATTCTCACATACTAATAAAAACAGAATACAATCAATCATGCACCAGCTATTTGCAAAACTGTCTGCAACTGTATTTTCACTGTCAAAGACTGTCATCTGCATTTCTGTCAACCAAACATTGTGGTTGGGATGTCGGGAGGGACTTTTCTTAGCGTGGGTATGTTTTTCAGTAGTCTGGGGCTGTGCTTAAGCATTAGCAGAGTAAAACAGTTTCATTCGACAACTAATGCTACAGCAAAATCAAAATGTTACTGTTAAACTACAAATACTATATTTAGTTTTCTATGCATTCCTGAGTACAAAGAAGTGGATAAAGCGCTGATTTAACTTAGGAAACATAATAAGGAAGCTGTGTGGAAGTTAGTTGTGTTTACTGCTAGTGCAGCTGTCTAACATGAAGCAATCTCTCACATGTATAGTATGCATTCTATTTTTGTAATATTCATGTCTCTAAAAGAAAACTGAACATTTATATGCAGAGTACATTTGATGGACTCACTATATTCCCAAACTATTGCAAGCTAAGATATAGCAGCTTTGGCTCACAAGTTTTACATTTGTTTTGAAATAAAACAAAATGCCTAGACGTCAAGAAATGACACAAAGAAATCTTTCTAATAAGTTTTTACAGGAACAAGTCTTATGTTTGGAACTAGATGCTTTTAGGAATGTTTAGTACAGGGGCATTTAGAAGAGTTTGGGGGGGTGACGGCAAAGCAGAACAGTGACCTTAATAAATAGGTCAAAACCTGTGCCATGTCTTTTCATAAATCACATATTTGGAAGGGTAAACATATGTATTTTGTTTAATACGATCGCCAACATCTGTATCACATTTAAGGACGATAGCTCTCCTGTTCTCGAGAGTGACAGAGAAAAATGCCACTTCATCAAATAGAATAAACCTATATGGACAAATATTTTGGGACACCCCTCCGAATTACTGAGTTCAGTTGTTTCGGCCACACCTATAACAGATAGACAAAATTAAGCACACAGCCTTGCAGTCTCGACAGACAAACACTGGCAGTAGAAGGGGTCGTACTGATGAGCTCAGTGACTTTAAACATGGCATGGTCATAGGATGCCACCTCTTCCATAATTCAGTTTGTAAAATTTCTGTTCTGCTAGATCTGTCCCTGTCAAGTGCTATTATTGTGAAATGGAAGTGTCCAGGAGGAACAACACCTCAGCCACGAAGCTCACAAAACTCACATAGCGGGGCTGCCGAGTGCTGAAGTGCACAGTGCCTTTATCTTCTTTTGAATCACTCACTAAAGAACTCCAACTTGCCTCTATAAGTAATATAAGCAAAAGCACTCTGCGTTAGGAGCTTCACAAAACGGGTTTCCATGGCTAAGCAGTTACACACAAGCCTAAGATCAAAATGCACAACGCGAAGCATTGGGGGAAGTGGTACAAAGCACACTGCCACTGGACTCTGGAGCAGTGGAAATGTGTTCTGTGGAGTGACGAATCAGCTTCTCTATCTGTCAGTCTGATGGATGAGTCTGGGTTTGGTGAAAGCCAGAAGAACAATACCTGCCAGACTGCACTGTGCCAACTGTAAAGTTTGGTGGAGGAGGGATAATGATATGGGGTTGGTTTTAAGTGGTTGGCCTAGGACCCTTAGTTCCAGTGAAGGAAAATCTTAATGCTTCAGCATCACTTTTCAATAAAAGCGAATCCGTCAAAACTGTGCAACGTGATTTTCATTGGCTGTGAACCTCCAACAGCTCAGAGCATTCGTCATTGGTTCCACAACACTGGATGATCTCCAAAATCGCACTGAAAGAGCCGTGAGTGCAGCGACACCCGACATAGTCAAAATTCATCCCACACTCGATTGACCATCATGTTGATGTCCGTACAGCTGGAGGAGGTTCATACTGAGCACTTGTAAAATTACATAAACTTTATGCTCATTTAAACCATTCCCAATTTACTGCATTGTTCTGTAATTACTGTAGTGAAATAAATAATTTTGAAATCGGATGAATCTTTTTTGATCACCTCGTATACCATGTTTTGGTCCTTACTATTTTAGTATTCGCAGTTTTAAAAACTTAAATTGTAATGAACTGTTGTTAAAAAAGCAGTTAATGCTAGTGTACCAAAGATGTAAAATTGCATTAACATTATGAAGAAATAAAATAGAGCCACTCTTATATTAGCTTCTGTGAGTACATTACATAAACGTAACTAGCTACACTAACTATTGACTGATCACAATCAACTGACTGGTCTAATCAACTAGAAAGACTTTTTTTTTTTTTTGTTTTCTCTGAATAGCATTGTGTTTTTGCGGATGAAAATCATGGTCGTCATCCTATCTCTGTAATCACTGTTTAGCTTCAGGAAAAAAGGGTGAAAGATACACCTTTTGGAAATGTAAAAGCAATTCCTATGCTGGTTCTGCTTGGAGCAAATCAATTCATTTTTTTCGAATTCATCACAAAAAAGACTAACATTTACAACAAACAATGGTTTTCCATTGAGTTGGGGCAGCTACATATAAGCCAAAGGAGTTCAGACCATGGTTCACATGAAAGGCTTAAGTGTGCAGTCATCGGGACGGTCAAATGCAAACAGGGATACATTGGAACAGAACTGCTTCTCAAATGACTGATTCTCTATCTGAAGGGGACTCCAGACCTTTAATAACTACAAATAAAGTATTGCATACACACAACTCACAAACCAGCTAAACATCTTTTACTCAAGAGATGAAAAACAAAAAGGTCTTCAGTCCTGCCCCAGGACCTACGACGCCCCTTCCTCACCACCCTCTCCTATCGCTACCACTGAACGTCTAGTCAGCCATAATCTCAGGAGAAGATTGGCAAACGGATGATTATTTATACTGAGGTTTGCAGATGACATCACCCTTCTCGCATTCTTCTAGGATGTGGAAGAGGATGGGGCAAATTCATACAGGACCCCTCACACAATAGATGGGCTTCGAGGGTATACGAAAACCGGCTAAAGGAAAGTCTCCCATACCCTAAAGGGGAGAGTCCTATTACACCTTATGTGGATGCATTTGAAGACCATTTTTGGGCAGCACGCAAACTGTTCAGAAACAACCTAAAAAACACCTCCGCATCCCAAAAGTCTTCAATGACACATCATAAAATAAATCTATTAGATAACCTACAAACTTCTAGATATCACTAAATCACTAAAATACCTTTTACTGGCAACCCTCTTACCTAAACTTAAGCAGGGACACCCACCCAAACATATCCAATAACACCTCCACCCAACTTAACCTGCGAGCTCCTATCAAAAAAAATAAAAGGAGCTAGGTGCTTTTCTTCTAAAATATAATGGTAGAAATCCAAAAGTACAGTGGCTGAACCAACACAACAGACTAAAATTAAACCCCAAAAAAGGAATAAGGAACTAAATGATAATGACTTAAATCGAATTAAGAAACAAGTGGATCACTCACTTATATATTCAACAGAAGTAAGTGTTATCATTTGAAAACACTCACAAAACAGTACGACACCATTAAAGTTTCTGTTACGTGTAACTGAACCAATGTGACTTGTTTCCACCCACCTCTGACCTTCTCCGATCAGACTAGAACATTATCACCCAAAATCATAGAGCTAAGCGCCAAAACCCAGAGCTAAGTGCTAACATTAGCCTTCTCAGCTCAGCTCAGTCTGAGTGAAGGCTGCTTCTGAGTTAGCTCACATACTTCAAATATTTCACATCTTACTTTTAAAAAAGTGAACATTTCTCCAGCAGCTTCAGTAACACGGCAAAAATAGAGTGAAAAAGTGATAAACAGCTCTTTACCTTCAGCAGATCAGCTAATATTTCTCCTTAGAAGACCGCAGAGCTGTTTCTCTTTCTCTCCGCTTTATTGTCTTTAGAGGCCCACAGTTATAGAACTAGCGCCCCCACCTGGACTGCAGGGGACCTCATACTAAATGGTATTCCGACCAACCCCGCCTCCTGCGCTGCGATTGGCTAGACGTTCATAAGAGTAGTCCGCTGATTGGCTGGTTGTGAAGTCATTCTCGTTACTGGAGCAACCAGCAACTGAGGATGTACAGCGGTTAAAAACAGAAGCTCTAACAGGAGAGTCCCTGATAGCAAGAGGATAGTGGACCACTGTTGGCCCGCTGATGGCAAAGCTGGCGGTCCACTGGTGTTTTGCTCAGCGTTTTCTGGGCGGCCCACCGATGGTAAAGTGGAGTATTTGACAAAATTCCACTTATTATTGCTTATTGTCCGCTCACGGTCTAATTTTCTTATTTTTCCTTCCTTCCTATCTTTAGTTATACTTTGTAAATTAGTTTAGTAAATAATTTTCATTTCAGAGTCACACTGACTCACTAATGCCCGTTTATTTACTGCAATAGTTATGAATTCACACAAATAAGAATGAACGTAATATAAACGTAATAAAAATGATGGAAACATTCAAAAATAAATTATAATACTGTTGTGGCTGCTACTGGTTCTGTATTGTAATAAAAATGATGGAAACATATTCAAAAATAAATTATAATACTGTTGTGGCTGTTACTGGTTCTGTATTGTGAGGACTGGTATGCATGTATGTGTTATTTGTGTGTTTACCGTTGTTCGGGCTGTATTTCAGTGGCATTTTCTGCCATGTTCAATAAACGTAACTGGGTCTGGACTGGGTCTGCCCATCTCTGAATTTGCTCAGAGATCAGTAGTGGACTGGTTTCTTGCTCAATTAACAATACGTGCTCTACAGGTGAAGTACTTTGAGGTGGTGTGGGCACTGGGAGCTGACTAAGCGCATCTGTATTTCCATTGTCCTTGCCTGCTCTGTGTGTGATCACATATTCATAAACCCTTAAGATTACAGCGCATCTCATAATTTGCTAAGACACCATCTGAGGTATTGCCTTCATCTTGTTCAGTAAACAGATATGTTGTCAGTCCAGATTACAATTTTTTCCCATATAAGTATTTTCTGTATCGATTCTGTATAATCGCTAATCTCTCCTTATCCAATTGTGAATAGTTCTTTTCTGCTGCAAATAATGTGCATGAGAAAAACCCAACTGGGCATTCACCTCTACTGGCATTCGGTGAGCAAAGATTGCCCCCCATCTCAGAAGGTGTTGCATGACAGGAGAGCATCAGCTCCTTCTTCTTGTCATTATGCACCAACACTTTACTGGACTGCAAGAGCTCCTTGGCTTGCTGAAACATTTTGGCTTGTTCAGACCTCCATCTCCTTGTCTCCTCTTTCCTAAGCAGTTTATGAAGTGGTGCCAGCAGTGTTAAAAGGTTTGGCAGGAAGCAATTGTAATAGTTCAAAAGCCATATGAAGGCTTTTCTTCCTGCTGGCAGTACAGGAAGAGGAGACACCGTGTCAGTCAATTCCACAAACCTTAACTGGCAGAAAGAAGGACACTCAGTGTTGATGCCACAGCCAGGGAGATGGGCTGCCACCATGGACTTTGAGTCAAGTGCAGCATAGACAAGAAACAGCTTCCTTCCTCATTGACACCGGCTTGTCAGTGTCACTGCTACATTCAGGCCTGCTCTCCCACCCTGAGATCTGCACACCTGACTACTGGGAAGTGAGAACGGTCCAATTCAAGTCTGCATCGGACAGCCGAGTCGATGTGAGAGGGAGGAAGTGGCTCCCAGTTGTCGTGGGGGGCTCAAACTGAATGCATGAGTTCTGTCTGAACCTATACAGGATGGGTGCTTTCTCAGGTTTAATTTCCTTGCAGTAGCTGGGGCCATGCTCAACCCCAGGAAGGAAATGATGGTCTTGGAAAAGGGAAAAGTGAAGTTGCTTGTGGAAGCTAGTGGTGGATCCTTGCTGGCCATGGGCAATGCACATGAGCAGTACCCTGTCAGCATTGATGATGCAGTAGATGATGGAGAAATCGGAAAGCAGCTGAGTAGAGTGCCGCTACTTCTGTCATCAACCCCAGTAGCACTGGAATTAACACTGTGAGCTGTGAGGAGTTCTGCTGTGCCCAGAAGGAGGAGGATGGGTCCAGGAGGTACAGAATCAAGGTTGGCCAGACAGGATGCCACACACCCCATGCAGGACGAGATGTCGTATGTGGCAAGAGCCAGGGAATGTGTATGTGGCAGCAGTTGGTGCTACACAGCCTGAGAAAGAAGATGCTAGGCATGTTACATGGAGCGGCTGGCGTGGGGCACGTTGGCATGAAGCAACTGCAGCAGAGGTTCTACTGGCTGGGCTGTTGCACAGATGTGGAGCCGTACATGCATTGCTGTGACCAGTGCTTGGCAAAGAAGGGACTGCTGCAGCAGTCATGCACCTTGCTTCACTCTCTCAGCTCTGGCACACTGATATAGAAGATGCTCCTTGGAGCAGTCACAGAGAGGCTGCAGATGGGCAACAAACACCTGCGCACCTGAAAGAATTTGTTTGGGGTGTGTAGCATCACCACTGGACTTAGGATTTGAGCCAGTTAAGAGAGCAGAGAGGAACACACTGAGGTCTCCCAGACTGTATGTGTTGAATGTTGTTGTTAGAAAGTATTTTCCCTGTTCTCCCCATTTGAGTTGGTTCCCTTTGCTGTCTATTCAATAAAGAATAGACAGCAATTCCACCATTGTCACTACTGTCCTACTCAACAATGGATGGGGCAATAAGGAAATGTAACACTAGGCTTATTCACCCGGTTACATTTATAATACATTTATAAGAAGATTATGGAGAGGAAATTACATGCAGGTGTGTATTTCCTGGTTTTTGTGTGCACGCACATTCACTCAAGAATCCATTAAGTCTTCTTCTGTGCCAATGCTACATTATAATTAATATAATACTTGCAAACATGATGATAAATAGCTTCAGTTAAGCACTAATAAAAGAAATGTTTTTTTTTATCAGTTATATTTTTAGAAATGATAATTCACACATACAGCCAGGGCAACATAAATGTTTGAGCAGAACTGTACAACGTGAACCTGTCCATTTGCTTTTATTATAAGAATGGAGTAAGTG
Source organism: Colossoma macropomum (assembly GCF_904425465.1). Classification (NCBI taxonomy): domain Eukaryota; kingdom Metazoa; phylum Chordata; class Actinopteri; order Characiformes; family Serrasalmidae; genus Colossoma; species Colossoma macropomum. The sequence continues at coordinate 554,560 of NW_023494805.1, forward strand.
GGCATTCAAAGCGAACTTTTTTTGTATGCAAGTATTATTTGAGTGGTGGACTATTCTTAGCACTGCAGTGACACTGACATGGTGGTGTGCTAGTGTGTGTTGTGCTGGTACATGTGGATCAGACACAGCAGTGGTGCTAAAGTTTTTAAACACCTCACTGTCACTGCTGGATTGGTTAGAAGTTCATGAGAGCAGTCCGCTGATTGGCTGGTTGAGAAGTGGCTATTTATCGGAACA